>NC_070636.1:18393715-18993715 GCF_947347685.1 Pleuronectes platessa | reverse complement strand
CTCCATGAAATTCACTTTTGTATGTTGCTCCAGCATCTGATGGCATCTTTGTGAATCTACTGCTATTAAACATTTTCACCAGATTTGTTCCAATATTTCATTTACCTCAGTACTGCAAGTTTTAAAATTACCCTAGCATCTGATTTTACAAGGATTAAATAATAGCTGTCATGATTGTTATTATGCCATTATGTACATTAAACGATTTTCATCATGTAAAATAAAATAAATGTAAATCTTTCAGCATGAAATAAAAAAAAATCTGCTGATGCTTTTCAAGCTGTTCAGACCTTTTTTTATGGAGAGGTGGTAACTATTTGATTTGGAAAGAGTCTCATGCTCAAGTTAGTTTACATTGTTGCTATCTCTTTGTTACTGAAATGTCCTTGGCCTGTGCTCAAAGCTTAAAGACCTACTTACTTTATATAAATGATCCTGCTTCCTTATCTTGACCTTTTCCTATTTCCATGGAGGGTAGTGCTTCTTCTCCTAAATGAACCAACATTATATGGAAACAATTATCTTCCAACAGCCTGCAGGAAGATGGACTATCAGCCATCATCACCGGCCCTGCAGCTGTCATATATTCCTTCAGAGAGTCATCGGAGCCATCCAATTATACCAGTAATGAAATCAATTTAGAGATTAAGATGGAGGGGAGCAGGGAGGCGGATACCACACCCAGCTGAGAGAGCACCTACCTTTACATCAATGAATTGATACATATCTTACAGTAAAGCAGAGGGGGCAGGTTTTTCTTGGAAATTCAAACATTCGTTCAAGCGAGGTAAATATACAGTGTAGAGGGGTATCAGACCTTCTGAAGCAATGTGTCTCTTGATCCAGGAGAGGGCGCTCACTATCAACTTGACCCTGTTGATCTTGACCTCAGATAAGTAACGCAGAGATGCTACACTGTTTATTACGTAAATGGAGAACGCAAGTGTTTGGGCTTCTACATCGTGTATATAGCAAAGTAACGATCAAAGGTCATGTTCTTTTCTAGCATCACCACTGACAGAAATTCAACTACAGGCGCTCCATGAGTCACCATGGCAACAGCAAGCATGTACTTGCCGTGCTCATCACTTTTTAGCGTCCCCTAGCCTAGAACATTTTGTGTTACCTGCAGCATTGCTGTAGCCTCGGTAGCTCTGGAGTCTTTTCTATATTTTGTTGTGTTTCTATTTGTGGTTGTGTTGTCTCACTTTACTTTCCGTCGCTGCACGTGCGTTTGGTATCGATCTTCTCATAGTTTGTTTGTTTTTGTATTGTTCGGTCCCTTTTTTTTTTTATGTGTTTTCTGAGGTTGCAGTGAGTTTTGAGCTCTCAGGGCCACCGTACAAAACACAGTAAATTATGCATCTACTGCTCTCGTGACATGATCGTGCACATCACACCGACCACTTTATTTAGAGCCCATGTGAAATTCAGCGGTGAAACCTCACCTCGTCAGCACCTCTGCCGCCGCGCACGCTTATCAACACCGCAGAGCACTGACTCACCCAGGTGTGACCAGCTGCGGCCGTGATGGGCTGCTGGACCGGGGGGGAGATGTGGCTCCGCACAATGACCCGGAGTGGATGATCATCGGTGTGTGAACGGCGGTGGAGCCACACCAGCTGTGACCGAGGAGAGCGAGGGGCCGTCTCCTTCAGGGCCTGTGACCTTAGCGTGGTCAGTGCCTGTTAGTTTTCAAGCCCTGTGGAATACTCACTGACAAATGTTTAAAGATACCACACACACACTCCATTACCCGCGTTGCTGTGTTTCAGATAACACTTACTGACTTCATTACCCAGTTCCTGCAGAATCTTTGAGTAATTTTGTTGCCAGCTTTTCTGAAAACATTTTCGATGCTTGCTGCATGTTTTTTAATTTTTTAATGTGCGTCTATGTGGTTGCTCAGTGATTCTGTCAAAGGAGAAGAAGTGGAAGTTTGTTTGTTAACAATGCAAACAAGGGAGAAACCAGCCGCCTTGATCATATGAGCCATCATAAAGAAAGCAACCTATGAGGGTATTATATTGTTCACTGATTATTATCTACACTCTGATTAAAAACCTTTTCATGTCCCTCTTTCTTGATGTGCAACTGCTTCCAGCCTTAAACTACATTTCCAAGTATATTGTGTTTTGCCATTTTGTGCAGACCGATAAGGGAAAATGTGCTGATTTGGGGGAAATCGACTTGTGACTATGCTTCAGCTGCATGAGAGCCAAGGTTTGTGTTAAGTCAGAAATTCATTTGAGTCAGAAATCGGGCTCAAATTGAAATGTGCCGGCTTCATTTTACTTTCCTCACCTGATCCTTTCAACTTTACTGAAAAGAGCCTTGACCTTTTTAAATAGAGTAGAAAAACGATGTCTGCATATTTACTGCCTTTCCTCAGATATTCTTTCCTCTGGAGAATGTTTTTTGTATTCAGAAAAAAATAAATCATGTATACACAAAGCACAATAGCCGGATAGTATACTTTTTGAAGGCCCTCACTATTTCAGCTGGTCCTTAAAAGTATTTCCTGCACCAACAGGCTGAAAGAAAAGTCGTGAGAAGTTAACTCTGCCTCCGAGACAGAAAAAAGGAGCGAAAACTTTAGCTGAGCAACAAAATTTCACTGTGAATTCCAGCAAATACAAACCAGGGAGGTATACAGGCTGGGGGTTGTTGTCTTTCCTTCAAATGATCGCTTCAAACACCAAACGCAGATTCGGAGACTGCGTGTGTGTTGCACCTTTTGTTATTGGTCGATGCCAGTGAAGAGGAGCTGCATTTACAGCTCCTCTTCACTGTTAGACACATCTCACTCTGTCTTTCATGAAGAGTCTGGCTGCTGCTGCACTCACATGGATCACAACTCTGTCACTGAAGTCGCAGAGAGGAGCAGAATCGAAGCTGGAGCTCCTGGGAGAGACTCCTGACAACAGTGGGCAGTAAGTGAAAATGCTGTAGCACTTGGACCAATGCTTTAAATCCATGTAAAAAAAAAGACGACATGTAGGGGGTTCAGGTCAGGTCGGTGCCGTCAGCTGCAGAGCACGCACTTCTCTAAGTTTAGAAAAGCAAATCTCAGTGCAGCTAAATGATACAGGGACACAGCTTCAGGGAGGAGAAACAACTCTGCTGAGTGCGGTTTTTATAGTGCGGCCCCTCGTTCAGCATCTTTTCTGCATTTGTAAAACAGAACATAACCTATAATGACGGCTCGTGGGTGGTCCCCCCCCCTCCCCCGCTCTCTGAAGGACTCTTTCCTTGGAGTTAGGATGTCAGGAGTCTGCTCATGGGAGCTATTGAATCTGTTTAACTCTAAGGTAAAAGAATACTCAAGGCATTTTCAAGGGCCATTGTTTTAAACAAAAATGAACTGAACTCAACGCAATGAAGAGCAGCTTTTATCTGGAGGGTAAAATTTGGGTATCGGCGCCTCTTGACATTGTGTTTCAAATACACACAGTTTATGCTAAATTCAATTCAAACACACTGGAGAGTCTAATGCATCATTACTAGGTTTGATTGTCTGCTCGTGGGTACACCATTATTTTATGCCAACTGAATACATTATAACTGTATCTATATTATATTATACTCGAATATAATATGCTATATTATGTAATTGTTTTATCGCCCAGCCACAATATTATCTTTTACCAAGCAGTTCATTATTTCTTCTCTCGTAAACACAAACCCATTCCTATTTATAATCCTTTTTGTCCTTTTCACTGTTTGACTTTGTTGTTCTTTTGTTTTTTTCATTTGTACTTTTATTCTTTCCCCAAAAAGATCATTTAAAAAGAGAGATCATGGTTCCAATATTCACTGTCTTTACATGTGTAGTAGGATCCAGATGGAGGAGGCAGCTGTTTTCAAAGAACACGCCTTCAGTCAACAATAAAACATCAGGACAAGTTGATGAACACAAGGGAACAGTTGGCAGGTCAAGAGCCAGAGTTCACTCAGGAGATTGTTCGTCACCCTGATGGAAGCAGACAGGAGTGTGATCATTGGACACACATTCGTCAGGTTGTCAGAAGTACAAATGGTATAATAAACCATGAATGCTAAACGGGTAATTGTACCTTTACAACATAAGCAGTTAATGTGGATATTTCAATATTGCACCTATATATTTTTCTCGTGCCGTTTCGAGTCTGGCTATTTAGGTTCAACCTCTTCCGTTTGTCATATTAGTAGATTTCAATTTTTAGCAACATGGGCAACCACCCAGTGGCATCTAGCAACAACAAAAAGTTACATTCTCACAATCGATTTTCTACCACGCATTGGCAATAAACCTTTACAAAAAAATCATGTTTTTCATCTTGTGGAAATGGGCGCCCTAGTTCTAGTTAGTGAGCATGACAGATACCTGCTGAAAAAAACCTGCTTTCAGAAATGCACTGAACTCCGGATAATCTCCTTACATTCTCTGGAGGGCCTGAATGTGAGAACACACAGTCCAAGTCACAGACTTCTGGAAAATCTTCAGAGTTTGTCCTGCCAGCCCCCTAGTAAACATCTCTGGATAATGTCCGAATGAGCCTGTGTAAGCGAACAGCAGGATATTGTCCCAAGGATTCATCGCGAACAAGCGGGCACGTTAATGACATTTCCTGCATAGAGGCGAAAGTGAAGAAACTAAGAGAATAAAAATATCTTAGGATGAAAAAAGGCGGAACCATAGATTTTTCAGAGATTTGGAAAAACCACAAGATTCAAGAGATTTTGATGATGAGGCCAGATGATTGTTGAAGGTGTTGATATGCTGTAGACCAAAAAAAAACTGATCTCCGCAGCAGAATGTATACTTTATGTCGTGCCTCCTGGATTATTCACCCAGATGCCACCCCTCGTCTGATTGTTCCAGAAATGTTCCTTTTGTGAACACGTGTGATCCTAACAATCTCCTGCTGGGCTCTTCATATGTGAAAGGCAAGATGGCTAGAGACTCGCAGTCAGGGGAAGGGGAAGGGGGGATGGTGTCAGGCAGTCAACCCATTTGTTACTTCTCTGTGGTCAAACTGGCCACTCCTAAATTTGGAGTTTGCCCAACCTTTGTGGCATATATTGTCTCTGATCACAAACGACAGACTGAGCGTGAGAATATTCAACCAGCTGCTCAATACCACCACTGATCTCCCTATGTGTATGTACAGTAGGTGAGTGTACGTGTTGTGGGGCGTCTCACTCGCAGCACATCAAACCTGCTTCTTCATCCATTTGGCACAGGACCGGTATTTAAGCCAGCGTGCTCAATCGCGCTCTCACGCCACTCTCTGAGCTTTGACTCTCATGTTTTTTTGATCATTGAACGAATCCTCGTCTCTCTGTGCCACAGCATCATCTCACGCCAGCATGTTTTCCTGCTCAGCACCCTGCTCATGCCGATCAGTCACAACGCTGCCTTCACCCCTGCTCGGCCCAGGTTTTTCACCAGCTTCCCTCAGCCTTCAGCCTGTATTCCTCACCTCCATCCACCTTCCCTTCCAAACCTTTTTGTTATTCACTCTAACTCTCATTCTGTGTCTCGGGTTCCTTCGCTGAAGACTAGGATTTTGAGTTCAGCCAGCTTGTTATTTAACATGATCAGTGCTCATAATGTATATTTTTCTTAATTTACTTCAATTCAAATAAATTAAGTTTCTATTATTTACCAACTTTTAATTATAATTTTTTTAATGTGTGTGTGTGTGTGTGTGTGTGAGATATTTCTGTTCGTTTTCACACAGCATTGTATCGAGTATAAAAGGCCTTTCATATTGTGACTTATTTGATGTGAGTTATATTGACTTTAACCTTACATTTCTTTATCTATAGATTCCATATGGGCAGGACCTATTGATTTTAATTTAAAGTGGGATAATACAAATACTGGTGCTAATATGTTCCTGGAGACAACTGGGAAATTACATATAAATTAAGTTTACAAGCCGGTAATCCGGTCTACTCCAGCAGAGGAAGTTAATGTTGTTTCCAGAGGCCACAGCACTGAACTCTGTGTGCACACAGTATTGGCTGCTTCCGTTTAGTGGCTCCGACATTCAGTGTCAGACTGCCTGAGCCAACAGAGGATAGAAAAGCCTTCACAGAGCAGTTCTCCCACAGTAGATCTAAAGGGGGAGTTAAGATTCACATTTCCAAATGCCAAGATGTGATTATTTTTATTGCAAATGTCAGGAGGAAAAAAGTGGGCTGCAATTTTGTACAGTTTGATGCATTAGGTTTTCAAAATAGTTTCCCCACCTGAAGATGATAAATATTTAACGTCAGTATAAATATGAATCTGGATGCAAAGGAATGATCCTTTCGAGCTTGAGTCATAGTGGGCTGCATACATACATTAGCTGGCCTGTTTTAGGACTCTTAGTTTTGAATAAATGCATAATGGTTATGAAATAAACATTCACTATGTAAAACCGCAAATGAAATTGACAGATCTTTCATTATTTGTAATTTTCTCTATGTTACAGTAAAATATGTGATAGCTGCCTGATTTGAAACAATTTTTTTTTTTTTATAATTAAAGACAAAGCAAAGTTCAGGTCATGTTTGTTTTTTCTTTCATTACCATAAAACTACATGTTCTTTCTACACACTCACAATATTCATCCAGGGGTTAAATAATCAGCTAAATGATTGTTCTGTTTTTGGCTCCGTGGTTCATTTCCTCAGTGTTTCTGCTCATCTCAATACATCTGCCAGAAGCAAATAATCCCTTTAGGGAGAGTTTGGTCATTTATATGGTAACTGCGTCAACAACTCAAACATTCAAAAGGACATTTTACCAGTTTTACTATATAGCACTTAGCGTGTGAAGGCTCAAGGATATTTGTTAAATCAGGCTGATCTCAGTTTAGATTTGAGATTACAAATGTATGCAAACCTTTTTTTCAACCAAGAAATGTGTTCTTTGAAAGACATACCACGCAGGAAGGCTCCAATGACATATATGTATTAGTCCTATTTATAAAGTGTAGGATCCATTTGTATTGCAGCTTGACCCACACTAGAGACTATCAATCAGGATATCTGTGATTTAAAGTAAATCTGGAGTTAAGAAAAGTTTTTTGGCTGATGTGTGAGCAATTTTCATTCAAGTGAAAGGGCTCCAAATTGGAGTGCAGTTCTTATGGGCTAATACATCCATGGAGTCCATGTACGATTTCAACTCTACCTTTAAAGGGGACATATTATGAAAATTCCACCTTTGTGGTGCTTCTACACGTTAATCTGGGTATCTGGCATGTCTACCGTCCCAAAAACTCTGGAAAAAACAACTCCCATGATTTGTTGTGGTTCCTCTATGTCAGGATTACGACTAGCGTTAGCTCGCGAGCTAACCGGGCCGGTGGAGTCCGGCTAGCGTTAGCTCGCTGCTGCTACCCGTCAGACATTTAAGTGGCCGCATAAACGAGGGACCCCGGGACACCTCTAAACGTTGACTCAACAGTGTGGAAGGATGCTGCTGCTGCTGCGCTAGCTCAAGCTCCCACTGCTCCCACTGCAGGGCTGCCCTGGGGAGCTGGGGCTCTCGCAGCCAGGCTCACCAGGGGTGAGGGGGGCGGGGCACTCAAAAACAGGTCAATCTGAGGAGGGCTGTTTTAGACAGGGTAAAAGGGGTGCTGTTTTAAATTATCCTTGTGGTATTTTGACCAAAATATGTTACAGACATTTCATTAAGACCCCAAGGAACCATATCAACTGTGGTAAAATGGGTATAATATGTCCCCTTTAAAGGGATTGGATGACGGTTCCTTTTTTACCTTAAATCAAAAACATTGAAGAGCCTAAATCTGAGTGTTGAATTAAACATTGTGCATGCCCCTTCTAATGTGTGAATCCAATGTTAGCATATCTGGCTAACTAGCTACCTCCAGCCTTGTATCTGTGTCTCAATTCAGGGGCTGCTTCTTTTCGCCCTCCCCAGTTTACGCAAAGGCGGAACCAAAATGAGATGGTCTTGCCTTCAGAGGCCTTCCGTGATTGTCGCACCAGCTCGACCCGCCCTTATTGCTGCCTCGCAACAGAGCTGAAGTGTGACACGACGGGAAAGTATTAATGCCCTTGTTTTTTTTATCAATCATCGGACGTCTCGTCACTTGCTGGGGCCATTACCTCTTCACCACTAACGCCCACTGAATCCTGGGATAGGTTGGGATCGAAGGATCCATCGTTTCTTGGCAAAGGAAGGACACATTTGATGGAGCCTTGAAAATTGGACAGCGTCACGCTGCTGTGAAGGAATACATCATCAAATGCAGCCTTTGAAGAATGTAGCCGCTGAATTGAGACTTGTTACCTCCAAGAAAAAACAAGAGGATGGATGTGGAGAAGTTCACACTCCTGCCATTCCAATAAGATTGGTTTTCAGAGATGGTCACATTCACCAATGGAAATCTTTAAAGAAATTTAATAATTTTATTCTCTTGTACAAGTAAAACATAGAAATGCATACAATAAAGCATTGAATTCACCCATTTATTCCAAATGTATACTAGTTACAGTTATATTCTTCCTATATAACCAGTAGACTAACTCGGTCTATATTGAAATACAATAACTAAAAGCTCAGCATTTGAATGAGCTCACAATGCTATAGCTAGCTGACTACAGCTGCTAACATCAACCAGGGACAAATTTCAGCCGACATAATAGAATTTTCAGAAATAAGGAGCCCGATGTTATCTACTGCTGTTTGAAATCAAGGTCTTGTTGTTTAAAAAAACCAACATATTTCCAGTCATCCCCTACTTGCACTGAAGACTCTTCTGTGTGCGTAAAAACGAAAAGCTTGTGGCGATATAATATATTTATATATCCTTTAATGTAAAGATATTTTTTTCCTTCAAAGGACCTTTAGTGAAAATGGCTTGTATCACTTGCCTTCCCCCCAGCTTTCTCACATTGCACCTCTTGATATTCTGTAAGCAGCGGTTTCCTCAGGTAAGCATCCCCCGGGCATTAAATGTGATAAAGTCTAAACTCTTCTCTTTCAGCTTGTGCGTGTGCTTTTCCTTCCCGTCGATCAAACATCCTGCATTAGAGCTGATCTGGCTCCAGGATCAGCATTTATTTTGGCTCCCAGTTCTTTTCATTCCCATTTGTGCATTCTTCTAGAGCCGAGGAGGGAGTAAGGGAAAGCCATGGCGCCCTGTAGAAGGGAGGGGGGGTTGACTTATGATCCGTCCCTGCTACACAGTTGGTTGTCAGTGTAAAGACGGCCTCAGCGTCACATCTATTCACTCTAAACTATGGCGAGCAGGCGGGAGCTCGCTCCAGCTCTTAATGCCACACAATTGCACATGCCTGGTTTCAATAGAGCCCAAGTATGTCGACATAAAGCATGATACATGTTTCCCGTCGCCTCCACAGGGCAATATTGAAAGTATATTCTATTCCCCATTCTGTGCTTTGACGTAAATAGGACTATTATTATCCAGTGTTAGGCAAAATGATGCAGTTACATACCTACCGCTTTGTGAAATGTTCTCTTGCATTCTTTCAAGGCTGTGACAAATAAAAGCCTATATTTTTTTACATTCAAGCACCATTTGACTTCCATGACCATCGATAAATCGAGACATACTAAGCTTGCAAGCGCCTTAACACACCATTAATTCAGCTTTTCATTACAGACGACACATAATCCCATCGTCTATATGGGCCTCCATGTCTATCAGTGCATTACTGACACTTAGTTGTGTCTGCAGCCAGCACCAGTGGCATCAACATGGTGCACACCTCATTTATTGATCCTGAGCTGTCTCCGATAATGTTGGAAAGACTGTTTCGTGACAGGACAGGCAATAAGGGGAGGTTTTTCGGAGTGAAATTGAATAAGAGGGGGAAAATGTTCACGCAATGATGAAGTGAAGTGGCACAGGGTCATAAGTACTGAAATTGCATTGGCAAAAAAATTGATTGGACGGCTCACATCCAAGGAAGACATGTTGAGTGTCTCAGTTCCAGCAGCTAATGCAGGGAGATATAATGTATGGATGTACTTGCGGCGACAGAGATCTGAGATGTCTGTCGCCGCGTTGCAGTGCATTCAAACATGCGCAGCATTGCCTAGACTGCACATCATTTGCCTTTCAATGAATAAAATATACTTTTCTCCCCATTTGATGCTTCTTTTGAAAGCCACCACACTTCTCAAAGGGTAGGAAGGTACAGTATAGATACCATCAGGTCGTGACATCCACTCTGGATTACCCAAGTGTCTATCTGTCACTTTCATGCTGGATCAGACTCCCCCTATATCACCTGCATCTAGAGTGAGGGATCTTGATTCTGGGGGGGAGGTCGTGTAGTGGGGTTGCCATAGTAACAGCTCATTCCCTGTCTGTCTGTGCAATCTGATATTGTTTATCGAGTTCTTCTTCTCGTCAGAGCAGCTGCACGGGAACAACCCGTGGTACCTCACAGCCAGAGGAACAGCTCCATATCTAAATAGAAATTTATAACAAAAGGAATAAAATTGTGGCTTCTTAAGGATCCCTAAAAAACTGCGGCCGGAGTGGAAATTGGCCATCCATTTGTAGAGTCTGTGTGGCCCATGTCTATTGTGGGACCACACAGACTTTCACATGCAGATATTCATGGTGGTTAAATAAGATAAGTGCCGAGTAATTATGTAGCCAAGTACCATTTACCCACCTGGTCATAGCCAGCTCCTCTTCTGAATATAAATGTGTGTGTATATATACATATATTTATATTCATCCGTTCATTCTACTGCTTGTTCTTTAAGAATAGTTATCTGTCTAGGCATTCGGTTGTGTCTATAGCGCTATAGGTATTCAGGGATACCCGCAAAAGGAATTATTTAATAAAATTTTTGGTCTTTTGCACATCTTCTTCATTATGTCACTTATCATATGATATCTTTAGTCCTTTTTATTTGTGGAGCTATTCTGGAGGTTTTAATTTTCAGAGCATTTTTTTGTTGACACTGACCAATCAGCTCCAGATGTTAATCATCTTAATATACCCTCCCATATTATTTTTGAATGTTTGGTGAAAATCTCTCTTTGCATCTTTGAGTTGTCTTGTATCTACACACACACACAAACGAAACTCCTGCTGAAGAACTTTGTTTTTCAAACCTGATAAGTGGTATTCTTTGAAATGATGTCACTGTTTTGTAAACATACAACTTGTTTCTACTTCTTCCAAGTGGCCGAAGAAAGTTACAATACGAGTCTCACCTCTACGTGGAGCCAGAAGGCCATTAGCTTAGATTCATGTTTCCTTTATTGGCTTAGCCTATCAGCACCTCTAACACTCAGTAATTGGCCCATTGAATTTGGCTTGGTGTGTAGCAGCTCAACACAAAAAGTTGAGGTCACAATTAATGCTAAGCTATGCTAATTAACTAATTACTAATTTGCTAATTAAATACTGCACACAGATAAGAAAGTGGTATAAATCTTTTTCTCGAACTTTGAAAAAGAGAGCAAATAGCATACTTTTATTCCAGATATCCCTTCACTGGATCAGGGTAAGGCCAAAATAAAAACAATAAAATGGCCCTGGGGCAGCATTACATACCAGCTTTTGGCCATATCTTTATTTTGTATCATCCATCACTAGTCAATGCTGCTGGGTTCCGTACACTCACAACCCTGCCAACTGACCAACTGGGGGCTCATATATATATCAGGGGATATCAGTCCATGCTTTGACCGTTTCACCCCCAAAACACCCATGGTCTCATCATGCATGATTCAACCTACTGTATGTCCACAACAGAATTTTGATTTAACAACTGAGAGGGTATAATGACACAAATTGGATTTAGTACACACTCATTAAAAACACCGGGTAGAGACTCATTTTGCTCCATAAAGCTTATTTCATAACGTGGATTCCACAAGAGCTTGAAAACATTCCTCTGAGATTCTGGTCCATGTCGACATTATTGCATCAGATAATTTCTGCAGATTTGTCCGCTGTTCATTCACTCTGCCAATCTCCAGTTCTACCATATACCACATCCCCAAGGTGCTCGGTTGGATTCCCAGCTGGTGGCTGGGTAGGACACGGAAGTATGATGAGCATTTATAGAGCTTGTCTGGTTTTTAAACGTCACTCAATGCGCTTTACAACACAGACACCAATTCACAGACATTCATTCAGCACTATACATAGTGCTTCCCTTTCACACATTAACCATTTTCAGACTTAAACTCTGGAAATTGTCTGGAAACGTTCGCAACAGGAACAACAGGAAAATGTCTGAAACATTCAGGTGAGGGATCGTCTCTATAAACATATGAATATGTACAATCTATAGGAGAGGGACATGATTATGGATCTGGAAGCTTTCTAGTTTTGACCAGTCACAGTTGAGCAGGTTTTGGTTGCCTGCGGGTAAACAGTTTGTGTGGAGAGCAAAAGAGGCTTAACATATTGACCAAAATGCATCAGCTATCAGCTTTCTGATTTATCTGCATTCATATACAGATAGCTTTTAATAGAAGTTAGCCCAAATGTTGTCTGGATCTAAAACACTTACAAAAAGTATCACTGAAACTTCTCGAACGATGTTGTCTTTCGATGTTGACAATTTCATAAGCATCTTCTACATGTATAGCACCTGTTTTTCTTCCAGATATGATCACCAGCATACCCAATTGCTCACTGTGAATTTCCCTGATGTATTTTTACATGGGCTCACTCAGACATTTTCCGTATAATTTCCTGGGGAGCTGGCAGAGAAAGTTCTGGATACATTTCCGCGAGAAGCTGACTCGGACATTAGACATCAGACCCTCAAGTGATGCACATGGACGGCTGTGGCATTCTAACCATGACTGTTTGGTATTAAAGGGCCCGAAGTGTGCCAAGAACAAACTATCACAACACCACAAGCAGCATAGTGTTGTTTCGAGCCAGTTTGGGTCCATAGATTCATGCCGTTGATTCCAAATTAAGATGGGGTTACGTTTTTATAGTCTCCATTTGTCCAGCGTTTGTGAGTGTGTGTTACTGTGCAACCTCACATTTCCGTTCTTGACTGACAGGAGTGAAAGCTGACACGCTCGTCTGCTGTTGTGGCCCATTCACCTTGAGGTCCAATGTGTTGTGCATTCTGAGACGCCTCTCTGCTCAGCATGGCTGTACAGAGTCGGGTACTGTAGCCTGTCTGTCAGCTCCAACCAGTCCGGTCATTCTCCTCTGACCTCTCTCCTCAACAAGACGTTTCCGCCCGCTGCCTGCAGAACCACTGCTCTCTGGATGTTTTATTCCCCACATCATTCACGGTAGAAAACATTAGAGACTGTTGTGAATGAAAATCTGAGAGGATCAGCCGTTTCAGAAGTGATCAGACCAGCTCATCTGGGACCAACAGTCACGTCACATGTTTGATATGATCTCTTTTTGTGGATTCACGTGTTGTCAGAATAATCGGAAAAATTACTTCCGGACTTGGAAAATTCTGAACACCATCTCAATAATTCAGAAAGTCTGCAAACAGTTGCTGATGTCATCGCTTAAAACGAACCAACATAATTTTTAAATTAGCTTTACATAACAACTTCTAATGTGAACTTCTTTAAACTATTACACTTTTGAGATTTTCAGTCAATAAAAGCAATATTCACGATATATACGTGCATACCATTTAAATTATTAATGTTTTTACACCAGATGTTTTTTCTTTGCTTTTTGTTATTATGCAAATACTGTAAAGAGGTGCCATGTTGTCATCTAAACACTGTAAATACTTTAGTACAACACATTTTGTTGACTGTGTCAATGTTATTTGCATATCACATGAACAAACTAAAGTCACAACAATAACTTCTCAACTCCAGGAATGGGACCTTCCGACCTGCATGATGCAGCTTGATTGGCTGATCTCACAAATAGTCAGGTGTACATCCGTCCATCCAGTATCTGCACCACTTGACCTTTGAGGGTCGCGGGGAGTCAATCCCAGCAGACAACGGGGGAGTGATGGGTTACACCCTGGACAGGTCTGGAGCGCATCACAGGGCCGACGTATAGAGACGAACAACCATTCACACTCACATTCAGACATACAGACAATTTAGTGTCTCCAACTAACCCAATCTGCATGTTTTAGGACTGTCGGAGAGAAACCTGGAGAAAACCCACATGGACACAGGATAGAACAAGCAAACGCCACAAGAAAGACCCTGGGATTTGGACCAGGAATCTTTTAGCTGTTAGGCGACCACTGAACCACCATGCCGCCTGCAGGTGTACAGGTGTTCCAAATAGAGTGCTCTCTGAGTGGATATTTCATCATCACTAGCTCATAATTTTCTACGTTTATTTATCCTCCAAAGCATTTAAATGTAGCAAACTGTTGCTATGTCACTGGCTTCTATGATTGGTGTAGAAACCTGTTTTATTCTCTAAATATTCAAATCTTTCATGCCGCACCGTCACCGGGCCACTCATTTGCGAATGTACCTGAACACAAACAACAATTAGTTTGTTCAAACACATGGACTCCTCTCTTGTAGAAGGAGCGAATTCATTAAAGGAAAGATAGGGTTTTAATAGAAAATCACAATATGAGTGTCGAGGCTATAGGGAGAGGGCTGAGGTTAATTTCATTCTCTCTTCCCTCTCTGGCAGCAAAAACGTTATCTGTACTCACACATTTAAAAGGAGGAGTAATTGAATCATTTGTATAGCAAAGGCATTTGAAGGCCACATATTTTAAAAGCGGAGAGAGCATACAGTAGGAGCTCCACAGAAACATATGGCTTCAATTCGTATCATTTTAAGAGGATGAGTGGAGTTAATTGAGTTTTTTTCCAAAGTTGATGCAGGTCTGCATTCAGCAAGTATAACGTACGACCACAGTCATTACAAGAGCAGTTACAGGTGACAGAATCCTAATATCATGTCTCCTAATCTCCACTGGTCCAGAGTGAGTTACTGTGATAACATCTGCGGTTAAATAGGTACAATGAAACAGCTTATCTGAGACCATCTCAGAAGACAAAATAGTCTCTCTGGGCCTTTTTTGCAGTCAGGACCAAATGGTACCCAAATGGCTCTGCAGTAAAGTGGAGAGCTTCTCATTCTGCTCTTGCTGCTGGTCATCTTCTCTGTTCTGAGAGTCTCTGATAACTGAACAGAGATAATTCTCCTCTCCTTGTATTTTCTGGCTTGCCTTATCTCACCAGACTTTATGGGCTTATTTGAAACCTTAAAGGTGTTGTGTCACTGGAAAATAAAAGACGAGAAAAGTTTATTCAGTTTTGAAACAAACTTTCGGGATGTTTTTTGGGAAAATTTCATGACAGTAAGATTGGGAGATAAACAACATTCATATCTGCATGGTAAATATGAAGGGACAAGCAGGAGTAACCTTAACTTGGATGATTTCAAACAGTGCAGCATCACACCATATCGATTTGTTGGCCAATGAGAACTCGGTGGTCATCACTACTTTAACAGTATTACAGACCTAGGTGTCTTCAGGATCACATTCTCCATGACACACACACAAACAAATACAAGCTTAACAAAATAACAACCATACATTAACAACCCTTAAAGTTAAATACAGTTTTTATGTAGAAACGTTAATGATTTACAATTTTGCAGTTTAGCTTTGCATCACATAAAGTATTTCAATAAAAAATGTAACAATTCCACTTTATTTAAATGTTGTGTCTTAGTGGCTGATGTTAGCCACGAGTAAACCTGCTCTGATAAATTACTTTGGAGTTTTTAAAGAACCTCCCTGCACCATGAGGGCGGGACACCTGAAGTGCTGAGTCTAGCTCATGTTGTGCTCGCTGTTAGTCAGTAAGTACCTCCGAAATAAGTAGCTTGATGCATTGTCTTGTTTTCTATTTCTAACTGTCTTAAATACAGAAAACGGAAGGTGTGGGGGGAGGTACAAAATTAATTGTGAAGAAATCAAATGTTGTCAGTCTTCTTATCAATAATAAGCATATTCCCCAATCACTTAGCATTGTCAGGCTCCGTCCCACTGTTCCATCGCTCGATAATCATGCAGCAAACTTACAAAACAAGACAATATTTATTCAGGGAGTTTTCATTTCAAAGACTATTCCTGCCAGTGCAAAATATGATATTTCACCTGTGTTTCTCAGAATATCAAGCAGCTGCAACAGTATGTTTCCTGAGAGCACTCGTCGTGCAGCAAACAAAGATGTCTCTGCACCAGCAACATGAGGCAACAGTGAAACCAGCACTGAATGGAGACATATTATGATTTTTTCAATGTTTGCCTTTCCTCTAGTGTGTTGGGTTTTTTGAGCGGGGGATAATGCTCGTTTCCTCCACACAAAAACACAGAAGCTCCTGAACCACCTCTTCAGTTGTCCAGCCAATACATCCAGGAAATTGTGTTCCTCACATTTGCATCATGCTCGGCTAGTATCTAGTTTGGCCTGCGCCTCAAGTCAGGTTAAGCAAGGGCAGATGTTGATATTTCCTACTTGTGCTGGGAGGGGTTGAACAATCAGAACAGAGTAGGCCAGCTGGCCAATCGGAGCAGACTGGGCTATATAAGGCGGGATGGTCTTAAAGAGACAGGAGCTAAAACTTGTGTTTCAGACAGAGGCTGAAAAGAGGAGCTGCAGCAGTGGATAGTTTAAGCAAATGTGTGTGTATTTGAGCATGTAGACCTTTAAAGTTATAATTATAAACCTTAATATGAGCATCATATGTCTCCTTTTAGTGTGATTTGGCAATGAAAGGAAACAAAAGACAAGGTAAACTAGATAAAGACACTTTTTTTGTAATGTCTAATAAAAACTCACCAAAAGGCTACTGAGTTAATTGGGGGGGGGGGGGAGCCAACTCTGATTCAACTTCAATGTACAATATGTAGATTTGGTCTCTAGGGGTCTCTTAATCAAAACAATAATGTTAGACTGAGCTTGATGATGTCGTGAAGCAGCATGGCATCATGAAAGCTATTGCCCTCTCGACCATTGCCAATGAAAATCTAATAATAATAGTAATTTTGATCACAAGCAGGGGAAAGGAAAGAAACGCTAACTGGCCCTAGTGTGTTTTACCTTTGTCATACATCATGTACCCCAGAAGTCATAGCAGAGACAGACAAAGCAGATATAACACTAATAAAAGGCGACCAAAAGGAAATGACCTGTAACCTTAAAGAAAATGTAAAAAAGTATTTCTCTGGCTTTGAACACTGTTGGAAACATTTTGGATAATGTAGGTACTTAAGTCAACAAAATAATATGTAATATAGGTCTCATTGTTTTTAGACATTTTAATGAAGAACTGTTATATATTATATCTTTTCCAACTAAATACAAGAGAGTCGAAAAGATGAACTCCAAACACAACTGTTTCCTCCTGTGTGTGTGTGTAACAATAATTAGCAGTGTTAGAAATCATCTCATACGGCATGGAAAGACGTGATAAAGAAAATAAACCATGTTACAGACAATCTGTGAGGTGGGACTGCAATTTATAGCTCGGAGTGTGGAAAGTAATTTGATGACTAATTTGAGTGGGAGACACATAATAAGAAGCAGGAGTATGAGGAGGAAGAGTGTTGCTTTGCAGCTACACAGTTAAACTTAGCATGTTAAACATGATATGTGTTCAAAAGAAGGTATCATTGAAACTTTCCTCTACAGCGTCTGCCCTCTGCTTCCTTTCTGCCAACTGGATTAGAAACAAACCCGATTGTTTCCCTCCAATGCTGCTCTGAGAGGATTTTGCAGAAAGGTTAGGTCACAGCATCATTCTCATTTCAACATCACCGCGAGTGAGTAAACAAATCTTCTCTCGGCCAGGCATTTCTTTCTGCACAGCTAAATTCAGTAGTTTTGGAGGGAATACCAACGGATAAACAAAATAATCGTGATTGAATGGTGTCATGTACATCAAAAAAATATTTCCGCCAGCCGCCACCGCTTGTGCTCAGGTTTCGCACGTTCTCGGAAAATGTTTTGACAGTTTCTGAGGGACTGCCGACGGATAGCACAGGGGGAGGGGATGGTGTCATAGCCATGGTATCAGCACGCTGACACTGAAGACTAATCACAGTGTCACAGCTTCACAACCGCGCTGTGACAAACCGATGGGGGCTCAGGCTTTAAACATGTGCTTTCCAAGAACAGGTGTCGAGGCGAAAGGTGACACAAGAACCAGGGACCGATTTTTTTTCTTGCAGGTCTGTTCCTGGACAGCTGTAGTTTGAGATCAACATCACAAGGCCTTTGAAAGCATCTTACTGCAGCATCACAGCACGTACAACCGACACTTTGATATTTTGTTAGAAATGATGAATGCCTTATTATTGCACTCAGCCTGCACATGTGTTTTGCTAATGGTATGTTCAGGCCCCGTTTAAGCCCATGCAATTCAGGTCCATTAAACCATCCACTTCCGATTGCTGCGATTTGCTTCAAAAATACTTTCTGTGAGTCATAACTCAGTCACATCTGAACACTTTGACATGACGGAGTATTAGGGCCATGTTAAAGACAACTTCATTCAGAGATTTCGAGAATTAAGTTGGTTATCAGTTTCACAATTAGACTGGTTGATGATTTTGGATCCAGAAGGAGTGAAACTTAACGACCAACAAAGGTTCTCCTGCCTGCTTGTCAAAAAAAAGTCACAAATCTATCTATTGTCATAAAATCAACCCTTTTTTTCCTCATTATATTATGAACTTTCTTCAGACAATAAAAAAAAATCTCATATTCCAAGAGGAATGTTATAATATTACACGATTTTTGTTTTTACGAAGATAAATAATGAATATGATTCTTTTTCTGACTAGTTTTGTAATATTAGAATTATATTTTCGCATAGGTTTTTCTCATAATATTATGACTTGCTTCTAAAATTTGACTTCATTCCCATGGTATTCTGACTTATTTCTTGTAATAATACGTTTATCTCGCTATAACGTTATTTTCGAAATCTCAGAATTTCGTATTCCTTAAACATGGCCCTAATGCTAACCTCAAAATCAATGGTGCCAAATACGACAAATAAAAATGAATGTGTCACTTTCCACTATCTCCTTTGCCATAAAAGCTCACAGCATCATTTTAGCCCAGTTACCGATGCACAGGCAGCTTCAGGCACGTTCATATTTAAGCCGACTTAATGAATATGAACACTAAAAGCTTGTATTGTACAGTAGATGATGGTGCGGGAGGGGATTGAAGGCCTCTTCATGATATCAGTACCATCATCTAAAGTGCTTTCAGCACCTGATGTGAATACATTACCCACAGTCATATCAATTGTGGTGCAATGGATTGAGCAAAACGCCTGTTCTATTTTTGTCCGCTGGCTGGCAGCAATATGCGGACCCAATACTCTAATTGGTTACCCCGGACCTGGTGCTGTGAAGGCAGATGTGAGAAAACACCTACTCAACAACTGGCTGACTTCACTGACAAGCAATTAGGGATTTGTGATTTTAAGGCAAAAAAAAACGTGTCAGGATGAGAAAACTGGCATCGGATTGTGGGAATATCCTGAAAGGTGACTCGTCTGTAGAGGACCAAATTCTAGTCATTGTGCTCAGTCATTTGCTGTAACATAACAGCTTTGATTTGTTTATATTTGAGATGCATCCCAAACCAGACATTCAGGGACGTAGAATGCATCGCAGCAAGCAGGGAGCTGATTGTGTGAGGAAATATATTCATTTGGTAACATTTTCTCTGCAGCATTCTGATGCCATTAAACCTCAGCTCGCTCCGAGAGCTGGGGAAGCGCCCGGGTCTCTGTGGTAACCGGGAGAATGCTAAATGTGACAGAGAGGAGGCCTCGGTCCAGCCACGGCTTGAATGTGGCGCAAGGATGCCCTCCGATGGTGGGATGGTGAGTTGACACAATATAGCACCAGATTTTCAAAAGACCAATATTGTTTCCAGTAAAATGGATTTGCTGTAGAGTGACTCCATTTCCAGAGTCGACTTTATTCTATGAAGATGAAAGCTATCATATGAAAGCACATTACACAGGGCTACATGGATACAGGTTTTTTCCTCTTCCCCCGGGCAACCCACACTTAGCTCGGCCTCCCCGGTGAGCTCTACCACTCACACACATATAGCCGAGGTTATGGGTGATGTTCTGCCAGTTTATGTGAAGGAGGTGGGACTCGTGTTCCAGGTCTGCATGGGCAGCTTAACCTGGGGCGAACAAGGCGTGTGGGTTGACCTGTCTGCATAAGAAATACTGTGGTTTGCTGCCAGTGTGTTTTAAAGAGACAAGTCCTCTCTAAATGCTACAAAGGGCAGGCTTGGTTAAATCCGATGGAGGTTTGTTCTTATGTTTACTTGCATCTCAGACGGGTGGTGCTTATGACTTCCTGCTTTTTTATCCACAAAAGCAGTAGTTCTCAAATCATAAGGCTTGTCAAATCTTTTCTTCCCTCACATCTGAGTAATGTGAATATTTTTTGGGGTGCTGAAAATATGTCTTGAATAAATTCTGAAAATGAAGACTGAATTTTGTTTAGCAGAAATATCTTTCTTCTTCTTTTTCCTCAGATTTACAGAATTCCATGTGTCGCAGAGGAAGTGGAGGCAACATCCACTATTTAAGTAAAGGTGTAAGTACAACACTGTAACATAGTCAATTGAGTACAGAGGTATTCATCCATCCATCACCTGTACTGCTTATCCTGTTGGGAGCAGCTGTCATTGGTCGAAATGTTGGGGGAAACCTGGATGGATTGTCAAGGCGGTTTCCAACAAATAGAGACAAACAACCATTCCCTCTTCTGGTCAGTTTCTAACATAAGCCTAAGTAAAAGTAAAAGTACTTATTATGCTGAAAATGTATCTAATAATGTTTGGCATCATTAGATAGTTAATTAAAAGTCAAGCAGCATTTTAATGTTGTAGCAGGTCAAGGTGAAACTAGATTTAAAATTTCTGTGTAGTACTCATCAACTCAAATGGGAGGGCGGGGGTGCATGTGAAAAGCTGGATATCGTGGAGAGGGTTGGGATGTCTCTCCCAGAAGGTATTCAGTGTGTTGCACATGGCTGTTCACAGGGAAAGGGACTGAAATAGTTACATAAGAAGTGGAAAAAATGAAGTGAGAGAGACTAATTTAAATCCTGCATACACTCACCTCCACACTTGATCAATCATGATTAAAGTGGGCGTGAATGTCTTTTCAACACTTTGTTTCAAAAGCAACAGAAAGAGTTGGAAGCAGATTTAAAATAGAGTCTCTGAAGCTGCGTAACCATCCAAGAGTCCGACTTCTGAGGAGCTACACATTTATGTTCAATAATAAACTTTTCTCTATTCTCAGAAATAATGGAGAGCTTCAGATCATTGGCGCCTTGAAGAGTTATTTAAAGAAAAGCACCTGAGAAGTTTAGAAGGGAACTCACTCGTTTGTGGAAATACTGATAACGAATAAAATATCTGAAACTAGGGCTGAACGATTAATTGCATTCGCGATAAAATCGCGATATGATAAAACGCGATTTTCTAATCACAACGTGCGCGATTAAAACGTGCGAAAGAGAGTAGAGCACTGGGCTGCTGTCCTCACCCGCAGCAAGAATGCCGCGGGACCACAAAACTCCTCTGATCAAGAAGTTAGCGAAGCAAGCCTGCATCACCTACAGGGTCCTCAAGTCTTCGGCTGTCGTGGCGGACTCACAGAGCGAGTTCATCCCGCTGCTGACCACGGTGCGGGCGGCGGACCTGAAAATCGCTCCCCGGAAAAGCAAGCCGTGCGGCGGGGCTCCAGAGCCCCCCGGTCACCTACATGCACATCTGCGAGACGGAGGTGTTCAGCATGGGGGTGTTCCTGCTGAGGCCCGGCGCCTCCATACAGCTGCACGACCACCCGGACATGAACGGGAATCTACGGAGCTGCTGATCCGCAAGCTGCCCTTCCAGCGCATCCAGCTGGCCCGCCGCATCCGCGGACACAGAGCTTAAACTGCTGCTGCTCCACTTACTATAACAACGCCGCATTCCAACACTTATAAAATACAATTCAATGTGGAAGTAATCCAAGTATTCAGAATACGTATATAGAATATAGTATCCTTCCCAACACTGGAAATGTTACTGACTTGGGAGCAGTAAGACTATAATTTAAAAAATGTTTTTCTCAAGACGGTAAATTTTGCACACAGGTTATAAAAAGTGCATGCCTTGTGTTTATACTTACAATGACTTTGATTAAATTACTTAAATGCACACTGATTTGTTGTTGTTTCTGTAAGTTAAATGTGGGAAAGAATATTGTACAGTAAATGTATCTAATATTGTGTTGGTCATATTTAAATCATTCATTATGTTTTTTTGGGGGGAAAAAGATAAAATAAAAAAATCGCATATTAAATCGCAATCGCAATATTTGGGAAAAAAATCGCAATTAGATTATTTTCTCAAATCGTTCAGCCCTATCTGAAACCCATCGAGGTCCTGCCGACGCACAAGCTCGACCCATCAAGAGTCAGTCTCAGTTGTCAATCGTGATGTTTCAACCCATATTTAAAGCATCAAATAAGTAATTATAACCAAATGTACTGGGGAAGTGAACGTTCTACAACAGTGTGAAGAACTACCTAAAATGACAGAACCCATTTGAATTATAGTGAGGCAGGACAATAAAGTAGCATACAATATAAATACTTAAGTATAGTATAAGTACCTCAATGCTGTGCTCAAGCAAAAGACTTGAGTAACTGGAATGTATAATATTCATGCATCACCAATGTGACAAAGTTGATTTTCTCAGCTCCTTATTTTTCAGCATGTTTTACATTCCAATCACGTTTTCTGATCAGACCTTCATTTCTCATTTGTTACTTTAAATTATACCTTTGAACCATTTTTCTCCAAACGAAAAAAAGAAACCTCAATCCTCGCTTCATTTTACATTTTCAGTCCGATCACCCAAGAGAAAATATCCATCAATTGATTCAGACTGAGACTCTGATGCTTTGCAATCAATTCTCTCATCTGTTGCCTGCAGTGAAATGGCTGCAACAGTGGCAATGTGTAGCATGGAACCCTTTGTTCCTGTCATATGCCGTATGTCTGGCAATTCATCTTTCTCTTGATACCATCATCCCATCTCATAATTCAGTATTTGGCTCCACCGCAGTTGTACAGTATCTCTTTAGGTGATTGCAATAAGTAGAAGTCAGAGAAATCCTGCAACGCCATTAACTTTAGGGTGAGTGTGATTTGTCTAACAACAGACAAATAAGTAGCCTGAAGGACCATCCCAGCTCCGGGAGTAAAAAGTAGACATATTCCTCATTCCGCTCACAAACTCACAACACGGTCGGAGAGATTAAATTTCATTCCAAATTAATGAGTTTGCACACAGGAAGGTAATTAATCATTTGGTGGGTCTTTTCTTTGGCTCTCAGCACGTTTTGGCCCCGCTCGCAGACCCCTGCTCAAAAAACATCTTGACATTTTTGTAATTACACCTTTTCTCTGCGGCGCAAAGCAACCGAGCAGCTGTTGACAAACTGAGGGGTCACATTGCCACAGCACAAATATAATAACACTGCGTGATAGCACATTTAATCAGGGCGGTTAGTGACCACTCAGGACGTTTCTGTTTTTCAGGCTGTAGATTTACTTTCACGAAGAGATTCAAGCAGCATCACATTTTATGCGATTCATTACATATAGTGTCCGTTGTTAACCTTCCATTTTGGAATGGTCTGTTCTCTTGTTCTGTGTTAATGCTCTAAAGCTTCAGAATTAGATCTTGTCATTAGTGAGTCCTCCTCAAACACTTCTACAGTATACTGTCACCTTTGTTGTTTGCGTGCTGGAAGTTGTGTGTAGAGCTTTTTATGAACAGTCTATTATGCAGAGTGAAGTTGGAAAACTTAAGTGTACATCCTACCTGGTTTATCTGCAGTGAAGACTTTATGGTCAGTGTTTTTCATCAAATAAAACTGAATTTGCTTTATTTTTCTTGTGTGGTTTCCGTGTAAATTTCAAAGATTTACTTAACTGATGTCATTTTTTCATAGATTGCCTGTGGGCTATTTCAGACACAATCTTCAGACCCAAGTCCAAAACTTCTCAAGATAAAAGCTCTGGAATTATTTTTAATTTGAAGACAAACTGCCAAACAGGAAGTGATTCAGTTAATGTTGTTACCATGACAGAGATCAGCATCCATCACAGGTAAGTTTGTTCTATCTGCGTCTCAATCCAATATGGTGACATCAAATTATCTAAATGATCTGGTGGCGATGTTGGCCCGTGGTTTGACCCATCTGAAGATGTAATTTGTCAGAGGACGTGGAAGACTGAAGGCAAACTGCCCCGGCCCCCACTGACTGCTACAGAGTAATGGTAAATTCAATTCTTGTCGAACAGATTACGTGTCCAAATTACACAAAACTGGCCAGTGAACTTCCTCAGGCAATTTACGACAAAAATAGTGTTATTTACTTTTATTTTGAAAAAGTTAACGGTGTTAACTTCACTTAAAACATCTAACTTCATAACTTAATTTAACACATAACTGCCTCAGTTATGGAAATTTACTTCAATGTTAAGACTGGAAGAATTTATTTTCATTCCGTGTTCTTTGGTCAGATAGGTTGAGCTGCCCCTCAAAATACTGTCCTTTTTCATTTTGCATTCTGTGTCGGAGTTGGCATTTACTCCAATGCGAGTGTAGATGTATCTTCTACTAAAAAAAACTCTGCCCTGATGGTTTGAATAGGAGATGACATGTTTTGGGACACATCTTCCAGGAGGCACAGGGACATCTTTAAAGGTGTTTAATTATTGTCAATATCGTGACAGAGCAGTGAAGCATAATTTCCTTGAATCACAGAGCATTACACCATAACATGTAAATTAAGATAATGTTAAGTTAATCAGAGAACTACTATTGAAGACATCGAATGCAACGTCCGCAATAATGACTGAAATCTCCTTATGAAACATGGCACCTGCTTAGTGGCCCATTCAAATTCTGGCCAAACAGTGAAATACAGTGTTTGGACCTGGTTACCTAAAAAATGCTTATGTCTTGTTATAACTGACTGGTTTGACAGGGTCTTACTATATACTACAATAGTATATGAAACACCTATTTGTGGGTGAGGAGGTGGTTCAAGTGAACAACTCCAGCTGCAGCAGGTGAGTGATGAGCACAGCAGAGTCCAGATCATCACTCTCCTGTTTCCTGTGCATGAGAGAAGTCGGCTGGTGCACAGGTCAGCTCATGTAAGGCTTGCTCTGAGTTTTCTAAATAAAGTGTCACAGGCGAGCAGCTGTTTTGTGTTGGCAGACCCATGGTTCTACGGGAATTAAGTCTTAAACCAAAGTAATGGACTAAGTACAATGTTGAACTGATGATAATGGAATTGAAAGGATGAACAAAGATGCTACAATTTATCTTCAAATATCTAGAAGCATGGACCAAATTGGTGGACTGACCTACTGATGACTGACATTTTGAAACCATCAACCAGTGGTTCTCAAATGGGGGTCCGTGGACCACTGCCAGGGGACAGTCATAAGTCTGAAATCTTTCTAAGACATTTCTCTTGTGTTGATCTTTAAGTTAACTTAGAAGTTAAAAAAAATATTCCAAGGGATATATTGTATAATATATCCATATATGAGACTGCCCTCTGTATATATTTTTTTATCTTTAGGAGTTCCTAGGCTGAGAATTTTTTTTGGAGCCTCTGCCGTAGACTGTAAAGTTCAGAACATTGTTTGTTACCATTGGCCACAGTTAGATTTCTGAGACAACTTTGGATTTAAAAGGGTCAAGCCAGTCCTTTGTTCCTGAGGGCCACAGCGTTGGACGCCACATCTTGCAATGATTCCATTTTGAGCAGTCAACACAGACTCGAAGTGACAAGGTCAATGTTGATGCTGTTTTTCGGCTGCACACTGGAGTTTTTCCAACAGAATATCAGAGCAGAAAATAATTCAGGACTCCCATTAGAACCAGGCGACACAGCTCACAGGTATTAGTATGGACGAGGGGAGCCTCTCACGCTACGAGTCTGGAATACTGATAATGTTTTCCAGCTGCTCCAGCTCCCAGCTGGGTCCCACGGCACTGCAGATCAGACACAATTTTTTAAGTCGGGCCACAAGAAATAAATAAAAATGCACATCAGCTTTCGCTGCAGCTAATTGAATATCAATATTTGACCCTATTAGCACTTCCCATAGGAAGAACAATACCTGCCCTGTTGTGAAAAGAAGAGGAAAAGAAAAAGTCACATAATCAGACAGAGCCGCTCATTCAGAATACAAACGTATGCATGCCGTAATTAATTTGCCATTAAGGCTGGATTGATGTCGCCGTCATGATGTAGACAATCAAACCATAATTGCCTCTGGTGCTGCATTCACAGCTCTGCCTCATTACCGAAACAGATGCTAATTTTGCCGCTTCAGGTTGACAGGTGTGTGTGTGTTTGTGTGTAGATGTGTGGATTACTCTGCTGTGTCGAGCTGCGTGTAAAGAGAACTGCAGAGTTGAAACAAGGGATGAAAATACATGAGGAAAACAAAATATTCTTTTGTGTTTTGTCTTTGGTGGGAGCGTCTTGTATCGTAATGAATGGCGCAGACAGTAATTGGTATGTTAGGAGAAAGTGAGTTAATAGCTTGGGAAACAAACCATTCTGCTGAATTATTAAGATGTTTAACTAAATGATTTACTTCTAGACCACTTGTTTTTCGTGTTCTATAATTTATTACGTTGAGTGAAAGATTGTTTTTTTCATCTCTTGAGTGTTTTTTTTAAACAATTAAGTCAAATTAAGAGAATTTAAGAGATTTAGAACATCATTTTCATTTGACAATAAACCACATTGATATATTTAGTGCCAACATATTAAGCTTTTTGAGAGGAAACCTACCCAACCTACAACCTACCCCCCCACCCCACTCCCATTAGTTCAGTTATTTCATGACATGAACGTCTCAGTCAGTTTATCCAGAGGCCATGATCTCAGCAGCACATTTAGTAACGTGTCCACTGTCTCATCCAACACTTCACATCTTTTTCGCCCGCTTCTTGGGCCTCTGGTTGAAGACGGGTGAAGAGCCCATCAAGGAGTCAGGTGAGTGCGAAGCGTAGCTGGCTTCTGAGGTCGCACCACCAGGCGAGGGCGCCATGGCTCCTCCCGATTCACTCATGGTGGACATGGGGCCTCCCTCCTCAAACACATCCCCACCCAGGACAGTGTGGTGATGGTGGTGGCTTGAACTGTGGCCGTCCTCGCCATCCTGGGGCTCCATTTTAACCTGCGGCCACAGGGGGGAGTTGGTGGCCCCGGCCCCACCTTATAAGATAAGAGCGCAGTTTTAGCAAAGGTGATTTTCCAATACAAAATTGATTCCTCTTTAGTAAACAGGTGATCTATATTGATATGCTCGGGGATGTTTAAAGATGCCCCCGGCAGTAATGTCTGGTTTTTTTAATTCCAACTTTATTCTGATGTTTTTAGGGTTGGAGCAAGAAAGTAAATACAGAAAGAAGGTGCCTCACTAAGACCTCTGTTCATTCTGACTGGCTTCTACAGTTTGCATGCTCAGCCACTTCCCAGCGTGTAAAGCTCATCTGCCTACAGGAGACATTTAGCCCCAAATGGCAGAGAACACCTGGTATTTGGGTCGGATCAGGATCAGATAAAAATCCCAACATAAAGAAATAGCTCCATGAGTTAATTTGGGACTGAGACAGCTCAAAGGGTTTTGGTCCAAATTGTTTTTCTAAGGGTTAATGTGTTCAGACTCAAACAAATTGCAGCAAAGTGTGAAATGAACCAGCCCAATTTGTCTGCAGTAAGAGCTGGAGGTGATAAAACACCCTCACTGAATGTGATCCACTTAAAAAATTGAATTTGAATTGTAAATATTGAAGAAAAAACTAAAAACATCCATATGTCCGTTATGTGTTGATAGAAAGTCAAAACTTCCAGGTTGTAAGAGGCCTCTTTCAAAGGTGTGCTGGATTGACAGATTCTGGTGAACAAACATACATTAGATTGCAAGACTGTGAAAGATCTACCAAATGTCTCAGCATGTTCTAAAATATTGGTTTTCCAGTGTGTGAAGTATTAATAAGATTATTTTTGAATGAGATTATTTTTAATGACACATCATCCCTCTCTATATGTGGCTTAGTGCTGCTCCAGCAACATAGCTAAGCGAAAAATCACAGTGCAAAAATAAAACACCTGAATTTAGTGGTTTCTATAGCAGTAGAGAAACCGGCAGTAATCCACAAATTGTTTTAATACCTCTGTCAAGGAGGAAATACTATAAGCATTATCCCGGTCACTTTGTTTTTCGGTTGAATACCCAACATGCACAGAAGTAACTAAGAAACACCATTTTCCTTCTGCAGATCAAGACAAATGAGCGGATCCAGGAGTGCTTTCTCACATAGTTTGTGAGATGTGGCTATTTTGGGACAGTTTCACAGCAGGGGATAATTAATGGATCTGGATGAAAAACAATGTGATATACAGTGCCTTGCATAAGTATTAACCCCCCTTGGACTTTTTCCCATTATGTACTGTTACTAACTGGAATTCAAATAGACTTAAATAAACTTTTTCCCGTTTGATCAACAAAACATGCATAGTACTTTGGAGGTGCAAAATAAATTTTATTGTGACACAAACAATAATGAGAACAAAAAAGTTGACATCTGTTGGGTGCATAAGTATTCACCCCCCTGTGTCAATACTTGGTAGAACCCCCTTTCGCTGCAATTACAGCTGCAAGTCTTTTGGGGTATGTCTCTACCAGCTTTGCACATCTAGTGATGGAAAGGTTTGTCCATTCTTCTTGGCAAAAAAGATGAAGCTCAGTCAGATTGGATGGAGACCGTCTGTGAACCGCAATCTTCAAGTCTTGCCATATATTCTCTATTGGATTGAGGTCTGGGCTTTGACTGGGCCATTTTAAGACATTAACATTCTTTAATCCAAACCATTCCTTTGTAGCTCTGGCTGTATGTTTAGGGTCATTGTCCTGCTGGAAGATGAACCTCCGCCCCAGTCTCAAGTCTTTTGCAGACTGCATCAGATTTTCTTCAAGGATTTCCCTGTATTTGGCTCCATCCATCTTTCCCTCTATTCTGACCAGTTTCCCTGTACCTGCTGAAGAGAAGCATCCCCACAGCATGATGCTACCACCACCATGTTTCACTGTTGGGATGGTGTGCTCAGGGTGATGGGCAGTGTTGGGTTTTCGCCACACATAGCGTTTTGCATTGAGGCCAAAAAGTTAAATTTTGGTCTCATCTGACCAGAGCACCTTCTTCCACATGTTTGCTGTGTCTCCCACATGGCTTCTGGCAAACTCCAAACAGGATTTTTTATGGATCCCTTTCAACAATGGCTTTCTTCTTGCCACTCTTCCATAAAGGCCAGATTTGTGGAGTAGACGACTAATAGTTGTCCTGTGGACAGATTCTCCCACCTCAGCTGTGGATCTCTGCAACTCCTCCAGAGTAACCATGGGCCTCCTGGTTGCTTCTCTGATTAATTTTCTCCTTGTCCGACTCTTCAGTTTGGGTGGACGGCCTCCTCTTGGTAGGTTTGCGGTTGTGCCATATTCTTTCCATTTTCTTATGATGGATTTTATGGTGCTCAGAGAGATGTTCAAAGCTCTGGATATTTTTTTATAACCTAACCCTGCTTCATATTTCTCCACAACTTTATCCCTGACCTGTTTGGTGAGCTCCTTGGTCTTCATGATGCTGTTTGTTCAGTAATGATCTCCAACAAACTCTGAGTCCGTCACAGAACAGGTGTATTTATACTGAGATTAAATTGCAGACAGGTGGACCCTATTTACTAATTATGTGACTTGCAAATGTGACTTGTGAATGCAATTGGTCGCACCAGATCTTTGTTAGGGGTTTCACAGTAAAGGGGGTGAATACATATGCACTCAACACTTTTCAGATTTTTATTTGTAAATAATTGTGAAATGCATGTAATATTTCCCCCCACTTCCAAATGATGCACTATTTTGTGTTGGTCCATAACATAAACTCACGATGAAATAAATTTTAATCTGTGGTTATACCATGACAAAATGTAGAAAAGTCCAAAGGGGGTGAATACTTATGCAAGGCACTGTACATAGGGGGCGGATATCTATGAGTCTGTGTAATTTGGTGCAGCTTGATTGAATTTAAGGAGACTGTTGGGCCTTGGCAGAGGAATGAGCTCAACCGAGTCCCATTCTAGTTATATTTATGTGTTTTTAAAGTAGTTTGATCATACTGGCTGTTTTCAGAAACAGAATTATGGTGCAGTGATAAAGTCACTGTGGTAGAAAGACCTTTGCAAACTCAGTTTAACGGTCAGCAGAAGACTGACTGACTGTATCTGTTAACAGGATATAGAACATGTCTTAAAAGTAAATGGACAAATTTAATTTAAGTGACTTGGGATATAATTTCATCTTTGTCAGAAGAGTGACCTGATGAAAACTAGGTTATGTTAACAAGCTAATTGAAAACCCCTTCTGAGGAGAAATCATATTAGCAAGTGTCCTAACTAAAATACAACCACAATGCAAACAAGCAGCGGCTGTGACTGCTCTATGTGGTCACAGCCAAGTGCCAGCACTGACTGTGGACTCTGGAGAAAATGTATTCATGAATGCAGGATATGAATGTAAATGCAGCTCTCACCCGACGTGTGAGGAGAATGGTCGGCATCCAGTCCTGAAGCCAGCCTTTCACCACGGGCCCCGAGGACCCCCATGGGCAGAGCCTGGTCTCCAGAGGCCAGGTCGGCTTCGGGCTCCTCACTGACTGGGAAGGAGATGTCACTCATGGGCTCGTCCTTAATCCTCAGGGGCTTGGAATCCTCTAGAGCTTTTTCTGGGTTCACAAGCCGCTCGTATTCCTCTGACAGATCCTTACTGACCTGAGAGAGGAAAAACAATTTATTAGTCCTGTTTTTCTGGTGACGATGTGAGAACCTGGATAATTTAGTCTTCGACACTGATCATATTTTCTAAAGAACAACTAAACGCAATTCTTTAGTCTAAATAATAAAGCTCATTTGTTGCCATCATCAGTTCCTTCACTTTCTCTTCCTCACAGTTCCAGTCACTGAGGACAGTCACTGTCCGTCAGCTATGTCACAAATTGCCATACGCGCTACTACTTTCAGTCAGACAAAGTGCTTTATGCTCTATGAGAAGATGCAACGAGTTATGTAGAAGCAATAGTACTTTTCAAGTGACTGATATTGTTTAGCAGTATGCCAAACATGACTATTTTCAATACTGATAATGGATTGATTTATACATTTTGCAAGTTGCTTTAAAGACTGTTCAGTCTATGCAATTTCAAAATACAGAGACGGATAACAAGCAAATCCTCATAATGGAGCAGTTTGAACTAGAGAACGTCTTTGACTGATGACAATCATGTCGAGGGCCACAAACAATCAAGGAATGAGGGATATGGATACAATTCTTTATCATTAACATTATATTATGTCATGATATCTATATTTACTGGTAGTAATAATAATAGAATACTAACATTCCTGAAAATCAAATTTGAAACAACTTAAATTATTTTTAAACTAACCCGGGCAATTATACACATGACAAACTAAGTTACATGCAACTCACTCATTGATAACGCAACATCTATAACAACAGTGCAAACAGAAATATTAATGGGATAGAAAAACAGTGTAACAGTATGGCAGTATGGTAGACAATATCAAAAAACACAATCCCATGAACAGTAATGACCCATCTCCAACCTCACCTGAAGCATATAGCTGTGATAATCTTTGATCCTAACTTGCCAGAAGCGCTGCAGGGCCAGCACGCTGCCGATGCCCACCTCATGAAACACTTGCTCCACCACGTCTGGGAAGGGACTCGCCCCAAGCCGTGCTTCCCGGTCCACCGCCACCCGCAGCAGGCGAGTGAGGCGCAGGTAATGCTCATGGACCAGGTCGGTCAGAGTCTCCAGCACGCTCTCCTGAGCTGACTCAAAGCCAGCGTGTGCCAGCACAGTGGCCACTGATTGGTAGAGGAGCTGCCTGCAGGAGGGCCAGCTCAGCTCTGTGACAGGTTCGCCTTTACCCCTTAAGAGTGGAAGACGCAAAGGAGATCGAGAGGGATAAATTTGTCAAATGTCAATTCTTAAATAAATTACAATATCTAAACCTCAATAAAATGCCTCAATATTGTATTTAATCCAATCTTATCTATGCAGCACAATAAGATTAACTTACATATAAAAGTCACTTTCAGGGTCACTGTGGCGAAGCTGGAAGGGTTGCCGTGGTGCTTTGCTGTCAACAGGCAGCAGATCATCTGGCATGATAGGTGGTGTGGGAGGACGTGGCGGAAGGTTGGTATCAGCCTCCTCCATCCTGCTGCCGCCTTCATTAGATACTGAGCTCTGACCCTGACCCTGGGCCGCTGTCAATAGGCTGCGGAGTCTGCGAGCATGCTGACACAACTGCACTGTGTGGATGGTGAGACTGCAGGGCTCCGAGGGGATGTCCAGCATCGTGGTAGGCCGCGGACGCTGGGCCGAGGGCTGGTGCAGGGGAGGGTCCTGCATCTCCACGGAGCGGAACTCGCGCTGGAGCAGGTCAAAGGAGCTGCGGCTGGGAGGTGCGCCCGCCGGTCCGGGGATCTCCCCCCAGTAACGCATCATGATGAGAGATCGATGACGCCGGATTCAAACTAGCATCAAGTCTGGAACTGTGAAGAGGGAGAGGGAGGAAAAGTAACTACAACTGAAACTGAGGATGAGGAGGGTACATACAAAGATGGATTTTTGTAAAAAAAAAAAATTACATAGTTAAGTTTTAATAGGGCTGGGGCAAAAAATAACAACGATTATGGCAATGTGGTTTCATCAAAAGCAGTAAAACAAAAGTTCAATATATATTGATTTTAATAATAATAATAATTAATGTCTAATGCGTTGTGTCAGCACACTGAGGAGGTACAACACATAACTGCTGGACCTCAGATTAGTGAAATGTTTTATGTTCGTGACTTTAGAGTTTAAAACCACAACCTTCACTCGGGAGCAAACATTAGTCTTTAAACTTAAAAAACGTTTTCAGCGCTGATGTTTAAGTTTAGAATGAATGTTTGTTTTTCCAAAAGCGGGACGACATTAAATATCACAGTTTTGTAGCGGATGCGCTTCACAAGAAAAGGTATTAACTCTGACTCGCAATGGACCAACAACAAACCAGTTACCTAACAACAAGTACCACATATCCATGTTTGGCCTGTTAACCTGTAAAACCCTGAAGTTAAGATCACTGCTGTAACTCACATCACACAGATGATGAGACCCCTGGCTGCAGCGCTTGTTTCCTTGACGGATGTTGCACAGGAAATAAAGATCCCTGTTGTCCTTGTTGGAAAAAGCTCGAGTAAAAACCTGAATGTGAATTTTCGTTCCATAGCAACCCGTTCATTTTGACTAGGGTGTAATTAAACTAAGAATATCAATGTGACATTCAGTTTTAGTCTAAATAATTGTTTTAATATATTCTCTCCGAGATTGTTTTCTTTATTGACGGGTTTTCTGAGTTTTTTTGGAGGCACAGAGGAGACGGACCTTTTTTACAGTCGCACCAAATAAACATGGCCGCCCCCCCGCCGTTAGACGTGAGAGTGGAAACTACAGATGTAGAAATGAGCTCCACGGTGGAAACAGAGTCCACATCAGAAAATGGAGGAAAACCTGAGAGAGACTCGACTAAAACTGAACCGGACGCCGAGGAGCAATTCAAGAAACCCGCTCTTTTTGCGGCTCCTTCTCTCGCGAGCAAACGCGGTCACGTCGCGGCTTCGTCCAAACAAACGGCTGCAGAAACAAAAGCTGTGGAAGAAAAGAATAGAATTGAAGTCGCAGATATAACAAGCAACGCTTCACCGAGTCCTGCTATTGAAAAAGAAACTGCGGAGAAGCGTACAGAGGAGGATGAAAATGGCGGAGAAGACAAGACCTTGTCCACTGTCAGAAACAAACCTCAAACTAAACCAAGGGTGCTTCCTGTCAGAGGGCCCCTACCTGGGAAGTTCCCCCCTCTCTTGTACACGGAGCCACCCTGGGGAGGTAGCGCCGCGGACATACCCTATGCCCTCGAGATCCTCAAGAACGGCACCATAGTGGACACGGTGCACCTGACCCACAGCAGCTTCTTCGTGGTGGGGCGCCTCCCGGTGTGCGACGTGTCTCTGGAGCACCCGTCCATCTCCAGGTACCACGCTGTGATCCAGTTCCGCGCTCAGGCCGGGGAGGGGGGCGGTGTCGGGGAGGAGAGGGGCTTCTACGTCCTCGACCTGGGCAGCACGCACGGCACCGTGGTGAACAAGAACAAGATCCCGCCGAACACCTACGTCAGGCTCCGGGTGGGACACGTGCTGAAGTTCGGTGGGAGCACGAGACTGTTCATCCTGCAGGTGAGTCCCGTTGTGACCAAACACGCGTCAACCATTATACACCTGCTCTGGAAATACTGAAGTACATGACATACTCAGCTGTCACTGAACTGGAGGTTTAAAGGTTCAGTGTGTAGAATTTAGTGACATCTAGTGGTGAAGTTACATGTTGCAGCTGAACTTCCCTCACCGCACCCTCCCCTTCCAAACATGAGAGAGAACCTGTGTCAATTTCAGTTTTCATAAACAATCTAAAGCTGTTTAGATTGTCCAGTTTGGGTTACTTTAAAAAATAAAACCATGGCGGCCTCCGTAGAAAAGACCCAATCCCGATGTAAATATAAAGTAGTTTGATATAAGGGGCCCATTCCAGGGTATAGAAAACCACGATTTGTACAATTTAGAGGTTTACACATTAGTGAAAACATCACTAGGATGATTGTATATTGATCGATCCGTGATCTGACTCTTCTTCGCCGTGGACACTTAAAATACCTTAACTGAGTTTGTCTCATCAAAGCCTTTGTGTTTCTGTTTGTAATGATATAATCAGTATTTTCTGATCACATCACACCTTATCTAGTCCTTTATGTTGTGGCAGAATCCCGGATTATTCCAGCTACATTCATTTTCTCACTGCAAATCAGTTTTTCCTTCAATGTTTTTATACATAGTCTGTGTCTGAAACCTTTGTGACAAACTCTGCTGCTTTGCTACTCTTCAGCCCTGGTATATAATTTCCGTCTTACATTTCCCATCCCCAAATAAAGACAGAAAAATAAAACTTTGTCCAACACTAAATTGCTGTCCTTGAAATCCTAGGATCTCTCACAGTCTTATAACATACAGAGTCATTTTAGAGAAGCTGTGAGTTGACTGCTTAGGGTTCCTGGTTTCCTTGTCTAGGTTTAGACTCATGGTCAAGTGAAGAAAAGACTCATGTGCCCTCCTTTATTATAAATACAATTGCTTTAATTCCTAATATATTATTATAAAATTTAGCTTTGCCTCTGGCAATGTCCAGTTATCCAAAGAAGTAATAAATCATAAATAAGGGCCCTTTTCTATTTTTAAATCAACTTGACTATGACTACATCGTTTAGTCCCAAGTTTAGAAAATTAGTATAACAGTTATTTGCGAGGTTATGTCAAGAGGAAAGATGGCAAAGAATGTTAATCAGATAAGACATATTAACTTAAAATAATAGATTATATGATCTATAAGTTATTTGAGAGATAATTATTCATGTAAGCCATTTATTAAGCAAAAGTGCCAAGTATTCAGTGTTTCCAGCTTTTTGGAAAATTCATTCTTGGGGACAAAGTTATTTAGAACTGAAAAAGAAACCTCCCCATAGTTGATGAAGATGTTGTCTTATACAGTTATCTTTAAGTCTTCATCTTTGCTCTGCTTCTTCAGGGTCCAGAGTTTGATGAGGAAGAGGAGTCTGAACTAACAGTGACAGAGCTGAGGGAAAAAGCCCGCAAACAGAAAGAAGAGCTAGAGAAGATGATGCTGGGAGACGGTTCGGACGATGACGACGATGATGATAAGGAGAAAGAAGGGGAAGGCGATAGCATCAAGTCCAAGAGGAAACCATCAAAGGAAGATTCAGGGTGTTCGTGGGGAATTGGTGAGATTTCCTGCCAGCCCCAGGATAACGTCACAGTGTGTTCCGTGTCTGCTGCGTGGTCATCTTTAGTGAGCTGGCGTTAAAGTTTATCTCAGGGCGAGTAACTGAAGACGCCGGTTAATCCTTCACTTCTCTTCTTTCCTTTCCCTCCATCTGTCTCTGTAAATCCACCCTGCAGATGAGGAGGTTGTTCCAGAGGAAGACGAGGATGAGGAAAACCCCTTCTCAACTGAATTTCAAGAAGACCAGGAGGCTGCATACCTGAAAGATCCCAAGAAAGCTTTGCAGGGCTTTTATGACCGGGAAGGTGAGAAGAAATGAAGTTTTATGAGAAGCAGAAGAAAAGGGTTTGTGTTTCTTTGTTTCTTAACTTCTTTTTCGACATTGTGCTTCCCAGGGGAGGAGCTGGAGTTTGAGTATGAAGACAAAAACCATGGCTCCTGGCTGTGCAGAATAAAGTAAGAGACTTCTGAAATTTCTTTGACATCAAAAAGGACATAAAGAATGGGGAGGTGGTGTAGAGTTGCACAGTTTTTGTAAACTTTTCCTTTCTTGCCAGGCTGCCTGTGGATGACGCCAAGGGCCGACAGCTGGTGGCTGAGGTGACCGTCACAGGGAAGAAGAAAGACGCAGCCATCCAGTGCTGCCTGGAGGCGTGTCGCATGCTGGAGGCCAGAGGGCTGCTGCGGCAGGAAGCAGGTGGGAGCTCAGCTCACACTGGGAATGTTTGAAAGGGGGATCGTGAACCACCATCTGGAGAGGTTCTGTTTTTTTGATGTTGTTGTTGTGAGGATAAGTTTTATTTCTTATTTCCAGTGTCCCGCAAACGCAAGAAGAAGAACTGGGAAGATGAGGACTACTATGACAGCGATGATGACACCTTCCTGGATCGAACCGGCACTGTGGAGAGGAAGAGGCAAGACCGAATGAAAAAGGCCGGAAAGATTGAGGAGCGGGCTGAGACATTTGAATCATTGGTAAACGTCTTTCAACATTTCAAATATAATTTTGAGCCTTTATTTGATAGAAACAATGATGGAGAGACAAGAAACGGCGTCAAAAAGGAATATATGCAGTAAAACGTCTGGTCAGCTGGGAGAGAAACTTGTGACCTGCTGCTCAGAGCATATGCAATGTGGTTTGTGCCCTGACTATTCAGCTATTGGGTTGTCCATCTGCCTGACACTCTGATTCAGGTCCATGACATGAACCAGACACCAAACCTAGTCTGCTCTTTTAATTCTTTATAAAATATATTTACCACTACAAACTGAATAAATCAACACCAGGTGGGTGTGTCGCCTCTTATATTTTTATTTATTAATCATTTATTTAATCAGGAAAGTCTCATTGAGATACAAGATCTCTTCTGCCAGCGAGTCTTAGTCAAGCTGAGCAGGAAATGAAATAGTGTCATATATGTATACAACAAGAAGGAATGTGTAACACAAAAAACACTCTAAAACACACCAAACGGATGGAGATAAGAAGACTCTTGTCAAAACTTTGTATTGTAGCTACAAACTACATTAAAACTGTGGTAACTTAAAATGAGTAATGAAGGTGCTCTGTGTTAGGTTGGGGGAGTTGTACTAAAAGTGATAGAACCAGGGTTTAGAACCAACAACTGTTATAATCTGCACCTGTTATATAATGTAGTAATGTTCACTATACTGTATGTTTGATTGTAATGTAGGTGGTCAAACTGTCAGGGGTTGAGAAGGAGTTGGAAGACACTCAGAAAAAGCTCAATGCTGGAAGAGGAGGTGAGTCACAATCCAGTGTGTTTCCAGTCTTCTGCGCCATGTGCAACAGCCCCTACTGATGTATGTTCTCCTCGCGTGATTGTGCATTTCTTCCGTCCTCTTAGACTCTTCTGGCTCTTCCACGGGCGACACGCTAGATGCCTTTATGACCGCCGTGAGAACTGAGACAGCGATGGACGCCGTGGAGCGCAGGAAGCTTCACGTTCACGTAGCAGACTTGCGCAAAGATGCCCAGCGACTCCGCAAACTGGTCGAACTCACGCGGCCGGCTCAGATGCCATCCCTGCTGCCGAGGTTAGACACAGAACCACAGTCATCTGTCTGCTGGGTTGTTCAGGTTCACACTGGAAATCTGTGAATTGAATATGTATTTTAGCGATTTTGTACATTGATAAACTCCTGATATACTATAGCAGATTTTATCTATGGGTTAATGTAGAAGGAAAAAAGTATGAGAACACTAAAGAGTAATGGTGATGTGTGTTGGTGTGGTAGTGGCAGCTCAGAGTTGGAGAAGCCCAAGAAGACCTTACCCCTGTTTGGAGCCATGAAAGGAGGAAGTAAATACAAACTGAAGACTGGCACCATCGGGGTAGGTGTTATGATTCTAACTCACTTAAATCCTTTGACACTTCCATTTCCCTATGTGTTAGTCTTTCCTCTTCCTCTCTGATATCTGTGTTTGTGTTCTGTCTCTAGAAGTTGCCTCCTAAGCGACCAAACTTACCTGTGGAGCTCTTCAACATGAAGGAACTTGCACCCACTGGAGAAGAGGAGGAAGAGGAAGAAGTGGAGGGAGCAGTAAAAAATGAGGACAATGATAATGAACAGTGTAAAAGTATCTCAGAATCTAATGACGAGTCTGAGGAGTCCAGTCCCTCCATGTCTCGTGAGAGCTCTTCTTCAAGGCAGCAAAGAGAGAAACCAGCTCAGTCCAATGAGCTGAAAGGTAAGAAGCTGTCTCATATTGCCACTGGGTGGCAGCAGATCTGTCACAAATACAAACAGCACAGTGTTATATTTGTATTCTATCATAGACATACCGAGGTTTATCAATATTTTTGCATTTCTGGTCATATCTTATCTCATCCTAATGACCCACATCTGCAACATCCAAGTCTCCACAGGATTTGTTTGTACATTCAAAGAACAGTGCATATCCCCATATCCCAATGTTACTATTTTAATATGTTTATTTCTATGATTTCCTATCAGAGAAAAGCCACAACCAGAAGGGCGGAGGGGGCGGTGCTGAAGCAGTGGAGCAGAGCAGCAAGTCCCCACCGGAATCCAGTCCAAGTGGGTGACGTTGTTTTTATGAGTCAATGTTAGAGTAGCTGTCATGTATTGATCGGTTACTCAGATTGTGTAGGTGTACAAAAATATAAAATAATCCTATACTCAAATTTTGACTTGAGTCAAAACATCACTTTTAGCATGTAGCACTTTAAACATCGAAAATGTTTTTCTGTATAAAATCTAGATGTGAAATGTAACTAGTAACTAAAGATGTCAATTATGAAGGAGCATTAAATATAAATACTAGTATAAAATCTCTAAAATAACTTCAGTTATTGTTAAGTTAAATTGACTGTTGTATGTTCTTTGGTGTTTGTCTTTACTATTCTGTACTGACGTGTCCAGAGTCCATAGCAGAAGGGGACAGAGACCCAGCCACTGACCCTGGAGCCAGGAAAAAGAAGAAGGGGAAGGGCCCCAGCCGAGTGAGTCCTCACACACAATACCAACGTCCACATTTAACAAACAATAAAGTTTTACCTGAACTGAATCTCCTCATGGTTTGTCTCCACAGCCTCCAGTGCAGCTCTCAGGAGAGTATCCAGACGATGACCCTGATTATTCAGTGTGGATGCCTCCTTCAGGTAAACAGTCTGATCCTGACTGATGTGCTGACCCACTGATGTTGTTCTTAGGAAACAAGTGCAACTGTTACCTACATAACTCATTAGAAGTTATTTCTACAATGAGTGAACTGTAAAACCTGGAAATTCTCTAGAATCTAAATTTGTATCAGATCTATGCAGATTGAAAGCAGCTACTCAGGAGATAGTATTGTTCTCATTCTCAAGATACAGCTTTCCACAACGTCTGCACAAGCACTTGTTGACACTGATAAACTGGGACCACTGAGTTCAGGAATGCGGGGGAGTATTTTTAAGGATATTGCGAGAGGAAGTAAACAGGTTGTCATGGTTCATTTGTGCAGCAGAAATTGCTGTTACATTTTGATTGTTCACTGAGGAATGCATTAGATCAAAGTGACCCAATGTATAAAACGCACTTTGAAAAATCTGGACTCAGGGTCTCGACTAATTGTGCTCATGTCATGTCAGCGACCCGATTTGTAAACAAGGCGACAGTTAAGAGATCCTTGTTCGACATTTCATGGGATCATACGTTCTTTCATTTCGGTCTTTTAAAGGATTCTTTTATGCCTCTGCTCCGGCATTAATATCTCAAGTGATATCCTAAGAATGCCTTCAGAAAAATACCTCAAATTTGGTACAAATATTCACTTGGACTCGAGAATGAACGGATTAGATGTTGGTGGTCAAAGGTCAAGGTCACAGTGACCTCGCTAAGCAAATTTTTGCCTTGTAAGGGTGATGTCTCTGCAATGTCTTGAAGGAGTCCTTTCACATTTGGCACAAACATTCACTGGGTCACAGTGAAATTATATGAATCTACAAAAAAACAATATGTAGAAATATGTACATGGAAACTGCACTGGTTGGTGGAGGCATACAGCTGCACTGCTGTAATTCTAGTTTCAGTATATATTATATATAATTTGTGTGTGTGTGTACTAATCTACATATCTTTATGAGGACTATTTTAAGAATACCCCTTACGGTGTGAAGTCTTTTTCTGGCTCCTCACTGTTTGGGGGTTAAGATTAGATTATTGGGTAGTACATTTTTAGGTAAGGGGTGAGGTAATGCATTTTGTGTCTTCACAGTGTCATCACAAAGTACAAGAATGTGTGTGTGGTGGAGCCTAACCAGTATGGATTTATTAAATCAGATTGAGATGCAGATTTTTGGGGAGTAAAACATTTTGTTTCCGATATGTGGGATTTGCAGTTTTTCTAACGATGTCGATGTTTGATGTCGTCATCAGACTATAAACTTTATTATTATTATTAACCTTTATTTATACTTGAAATTCATTGAGGGATGCCCTCATTTACAATGAAGTCGAGAGGATACAATGAGTATATATAGTGAATAAATTAACACGAGAAAAAACTAATATATAAAGAGCTTTGATTAATAAAGTGAAACTTGTTTCCTTCATAAATGCACATGAACATAAATGCGTATCTTTCTGCATTGTAAAGTCTGAAAAGCTCCTATTGGCCAACTTCAGTGAATATCGGTCAGACTCTGGCGTGCGGATCCTTTCAATGCTCAAACTTTCTTTTCTTCCCTCACAGATCAGACTGGAGACGGACGCACTCACCTCAACGACAAGTACGGCTACTGAGGGAGAGCTCTTCAGCGTCCACTCCAGCCGCTTTCATACTGTAGATAATACCTGCAGCACAAAGCCCATGAAGCCCCTGGCTCACCTTTAGAGAGAAGCCTGAAAGAAAGTAGGAGTTGCAGAGAAACTTCTGCCGAACCTTTTATTCACCTCTTGAGGATATTTGCATTCGCAGACTGTGACGAGCAGAAATCCCACCGTTCCACTTAAAAATGAACTGGGAAGCTTGGGTAACTGCCCCCTCCTGCTCCCCCTCATTGGTGTAGGCACTGGGCGGTCGGCCTCTTGGCACTTTCCACCATGATGACAACGATAGATTTGGGTGCCACCTGAATATCCAAAAACATTTTAATTCTGTGTAATCAATCAGAAAATGTAAAGTTACATAGCAGCAGCAATTGATATGAGTTCAGCCTCCTGCTCTTTGGCTGCCCCTCTTGCAGTTAAACCCACCTGACATCCAAACTGGGTCCCTCCTCTATTTGGCTTCAGTTGCTCGCTGGCATAACCTTTTTTTTTTCTAAAGGAGTGTGTGAAGCAGGGAGAGAGAGAGAGGGAGAGCATTGAAGCACTGAAGCAGCTTTTCTGACCATCTGGACACTTGGATGGCTTACAGGATGAAACGCAAGCTGATAATGACTCAAGCTAAGTGGAGTGTGTGTGTGTCTGCGTCTACACCGACTCACACACACTCATCGCTCAACCTTCTCAAAGTTCTCTTTTTAACACGATTGTCTTCAGGAGCGAGTCAGCCATCGCTGTGTTCGCCTCGAGCAGGATTCCTCTCTGTGTGAAATCCCACTCGTTACTGTGCTCTTGGTTTCCTGCCATACTCTCCACCCTCTTTCCTGTTCTTCTCAAGTGTTTTATTTGTTATATAAATGTAAAATAAAAAGTGTCTGTACATAACCTGTGAGTTGCTTCCCCTTGTTTTTATGGTCTTTGGCATTCACTGCCATAAATGCTTCCCTCGCTGGGCTTTCTTCACACTCACACTTTTTTTGACGTCATACTTTCTCTCTTTCGAGTGCTCTCTCTCGCTCTCTTTCACACAGTCTTTCTCAGAATATGATCTGGCACAAAGAGGCTTGTGGACTTCGCTGTGACCTACTAATCACAGATGGAGTCCTCTCCGCCTCGAACACACGAAGAGGAATCTTTCTGACACTGGGGAAGTTTTCGTGTTATTACCTTAATAAGTTTTACAAAGTTAACATTTTATATTGTACAGTAATTCTATACAATCCTTTAAATCTATAAAAAATAAAGGTTTTCAGATTTAAAGGTTCAGTGACTGATGTGCGATTCACTTCCTGTATAAGGATTTTTTGAAACTAGAAGGGTGATCTGAGACCCCATTTCCTCTGCCAAGGCTAACGCCCCTTTTGCAACGTTAAAGTGACAGTATGTTACTGGATACAGCGCCCTCTATAGACATATGGTGATTAATTCCCTTGAGCTCTGTGTCAGAGCATTTATATTTGTTTCGTACGACCAGAGAACAACAGTTGCATCTATGTGTTGACTTGAGCTCTGACTGGGTCCTCCCACTCCCTGAACTGAAACAACTGAATGGTGCCTATTACCCTGTAACAAAGACACCAAACTCTGTTTAGAATTCTTCGTATTTAAACGGTTTCCCTGCTGAACACTTGAGATAAACTCTGGTTTTGAATGAATATTCAGCTCAACTACAGTTCAGAATTACTCTTAAACTTGTTGTTACACTTCTCACAGGAGATGGTGTCCCCTCACCAAAGTTACAAAGGGTAAAAAGACCATTCTCCCTATTCCATGTAACTGAACCATCAAACATATTTTAAAGCTGCTATTTTAAGGTTTAATTAAGTGTTTTGAGCTGAATGGGTTCTCTCTCGGACTTTGTCCCAACCTTCCAAGTAATTCTGCTGACAAACAAACAAACCAATAATGAAATGGACGGGGGTGAAAACACATGTTCCTCGGCAGAGTTAATCACACATAAATTCTAAGAAAGGGCAAAACCATGAGCTGTAAGAAAAGCTTTATTGTTCTCAAACAAAGTGTTTTCAATTATATTATGAAGCAGTTACACTATATTCTGTCACTTATTTATTCAGGTTTTCACTTTATTGTGCGACACGTGTGCTTTTATCACAAATAAAAGTCACCTGAACAAGAGGCCACAGGGCATTTATTGATTCATTTTGTGCAACAGTGGACAGAAACAATGTCACAATGTTACATTCACTTCGGCGAAACTTGGTTACAGTGGTGACGTGTTTTTTTTAACAATTGAGCTGAATTCAAGAGCTGAGAAATACCTCGTACGAACTGTACGACGGGAAAGTGTTTCAAGGCATTGAGAGATTTTTTACAAAACACTGGGATGTCTTCAGATACACCAGTGGTCCTCTTCTACCTAGAAAGTACTGAGGTCAAATATTAGGTTGGAACAACATGGCACACTACAAGTAGGCTATGCAGAACACAGCACCAGTTACACTTGCCAAATGTGCAGCAAACTATTCTCATATACTTCCTTGTTTCCGTGTACCTCTCTTTCTGCAAAACAGTGGAATTCATGCAGGGAAAGAGGATATAAGTACTGAACTCTGAGCTTGACTAAAAAGTGAAACATTCATTAAGAAACGTACATCGTCAATAGGTCTACTATTCAGCTACAGTCATACATGGTTGTTATAGCTCGTCATGACCTGCATATTCAATATTCAAACATCCAAAGAAGTTGTTTTTTGAGACAGACGAATGTGACCACTGTCTATGTTCACTGCAACAATAACACGATATCAGATGACTCACCATGTTTAGTACATGAAGTTACCAAGTGCCTTACAAGATGTCGGGTAATCACATCGAAGGAAGAGACCCTGGAACCGTTTGATTGTCTTAACATGCATTAGTTCCCTTGAAATTCATCCAACCCCAAAACTACAGCCGAGTCTTACAATGGTTGGCAGTGGGCCCCTGTACCACATCTGGTCCATTATTTGTTTCTCGGTTGTTCTTCATCCAATCGAAGGATCTTTTCAGGAACAGCCGTACATTCACAATACCTGAAGAATCCTTAGAAACTTTGTGTCGAGGCCAATTGTTTTTTCTTCCTCCATAAACGTTCCTGCTGCGTTCACAGGGAGAACCAAAGATCAAAGTGACAGCGTTTACAGGGTGGCGTTACCTGAGTGTGCAATAGTTCGACCATCAAACCAATGTCTCTAGCGGTCAGTCGTTCAGTCATTAAACAGTCATTCCTTGGTCTCGCTGCAGGAGCAACACGAAAGCAGCCGCCTGGGAATGAAGAGAAGTGGGAGTGGGGGGGATAATATCTGCCAGTGGATGAATTTCCTTAAGAGCAGGGAGGATCCTCGCACGGGGTCAGGGGACTGCAGGGGGGCACTGTGCTCAAAGAGCGAAAGGCGAAGATGGATGGGTCGTAAGTGTACCTGGGAGGAGGACGAGTGCCCGTCAGGTTCTGAGGACAGAAGGAGAGAGAGAGTCAGTCATGCATCTGTCGGATGTGGGTGTTTAGGTTATTCCAGCCTTTGAGCTTCACTGGATGTAAAATGTTTCAATTCCCTGCCTTCCCTGAGTTATGGAAATATTGTTCAGTTAGAGAAAAAGGCTACATCCATACTAAAATGTGAACTCTATATGTGAGAGCCCAAATGTCCGATTGAGAGGTTCCAGACTTTCTCAGGAGTTTCTTCTGCCGGTTAAAAAGTGTTGATGATGTTTCTGACATGCAACAGAAGCAAAAATGAAAAAACAAAAAGAATACAAATATCTCGTGATGTAAAAGTGGTGCCATACACGTAGAAGAAGCAGATGAAGAGCTCTTAGTGACAAGGGCCGACGCCAGTGTCAATGTGCTGTAAACAATAATCAGGATTTCCGTAGTTGAAGTTCACTGGAAACCAGACCGACACTTGCTGAAAAATAACAGAATATTTAGTTTCTTTGAAAGAGAAAGCTTTTTTTCCTTCACACTGCAGGTGTGCTTCAGCCCCCCCCCCCCCCCCCCCCCCCCCCCCCCCCCTCCCGACAGAGCCGTCTTAGCAGAAACTCTACTCCTTCTAAAATTAGCCCTGGTCATTTTCCTCCCTACAGGAAACGACAGGAAATTACTTTGTTGGATTTGGCAGTGAGGCTGCACTTTCTCCAGAGCCTGCTGAGGGGGAGTGTAGTTTGTGAGGGCTGAGAAAGATTAGGACCCTGAGACAGAGTCACTGCAATTATGAGCTGATCCCATGGATATATGGATAGCTGTAGGTTCTCAGAGCCAAACGCCTCTTTGACAACTGAGGCTGACTGATTCCATTCACTCTCTGGAAAAGTACCAAGTGATGTAAAAAAAAAGAGCTTCATTAACCATGCATATGAGGCTACAGGTGTTGCTATGACTTCAGCCGACATCTTCAGGGATTCAGTGGCGAGCCACAGCAACATAGCGACTGTTCCCAGCACTACTGTTTTATCGACCAATGTTGATATAAACAGGCAAAAAACTGACACGTGGGGGGAAAAAACAAACCGCAGCCCAAGAACAAGTTATAGTGCAGTTAAGATGTTCTCCATATGGTAACTGCGAGCCTGTCCAACTGCAGGGAGAGAGTCGTACATCAGGATGGCTACCTGTCCATATATTACCAGTCCCTGCAGTCACCAAACATGTAGGGCCCAAAAGGGTCACGCAAAGTATGATTCCCTGAAGTATACTGCTCTAAGTTTGTGCAAACGTCAAAAGCAGCAGCTGGAAAACAGGAGTTAAAACACCAGGTTAAAAATATCTCTCTCTGGAGATTTCATGTCGTTTTAAGTTTTTCCTGTTTATCATTCGGTCTGAAGAAACAGGCCTACCAGGCACAGGTCCAGGAGTCCAAGAGTTCACAGGATCCCCTGAACGAGAGCCTCTTTCTGAGGCCTTGTTTCTAATCGTTCTTACTGCTAAGTCAAAGGACTCATACAGTAAACAGGATCTGCTAAACAGGGTTTTTTTATGTCCCTGATCGGGAAATCCTTTAAAATCGGCTCCTACCACGTGTGGCTTGATATTTAGTTGTGTTGTAACTTGTTTGTTTACGCTGCCTTTACATGTGAAAAGATATCCATCCATTTCAAATGATGTCAGTCACTGCTCAAATACAACATATCTTCATCCTGTACATTGATATGGTTGTTAAGAAGACAGCCCACTGGAGGGCAGCGCAGAGTCGAGAGTTCCTGAGAACAACAAACATGGCCATGGTGGAGGAGGTTGTTATAATGTAATGACGGCTGTACCTGGGCCTAAGTGAAGTAATGTCAGTAACATTGAAACTACAGCGCCTTGTGTCTCATGGTCATCTCGCTTGAACTACTGGCTACACTGGCTGCCAGGATTTCTGGTGGTCCTGCTGCGGGTCATTGTTTCACCCATATCTGTGAGATCTCAAAGGGAGTGTGCAAATATGGATAACATGAATGCAGAGTGTGCATAGAATGCTTCTTCTAGCCTAACCCTGTTTCATTTTTTAGCCCTGTGGTGTTTGGTGTAATATTTGTGGTGAGGCCGGTTGTATAAAGTTTCTCATCATCTCCACTGCGAACTAAATGTGTTTGCTTGTAAAAGGGTTGCTTTTACATGTCTGTGCCCATCGTCTCATAATCCATCTTGCAGTGTTGGATGAGAGACTTGCTGACACTCTAATGTCTGTGCAGTAAATCTGGAGCTATCACCAGCTTAGCTGAGCAAAGACTGAAAGCTAGGTATAACAGCCTGGCTGAGTCCAGAAGTAGCACAAATACACCTATGAGCAATGTTTTCATCTACCTCTCAGCAGATGTTAAAGTACTACTTTAACATCTGTTTGTTCTCATGCTAGGATCACAACTGTCCTTCAGTTACATTCTAAGCCATGTAGTTTATCTCAATCAAAGTGGAATGCAGCCCATTTTCCTTATTGGCCTTCCACCTTTTTTTCCATATCTGCCTGCACCATTTCTCTCACCTCGATCAATCTTCTCCCTCCTCTCCGACCATTCTTTGCGGTGGCTGAAACCAGACGCCATCACTCTCGCCTCCTACAGCCTGAGAAGCTCTCACCACTCTCCCATTCACCTCCAACCCCTAGAGGGAGGAAGGCCTCTGCAGCAGCATCAGCAGCAGTGGCAGTGGCAGCAGCAGCAGCAGTAGCCACAGCTATATCTTCCTACTGCTCCCCCCCCCCCCCCCCCCCCCCCCACCATCCTCCTCCTTAAAACACAGCCACCATCGTTGACATCCCCAACCCTTCTTAACAACTCCCATGCTTGAATACATGAATCCAGTCTGAAAGCAGGGGCCCCATCCAGATCCAGTGTCGCCTCTGGATTCTGGCCAGGAAACTGGAGGTTTGGCAGATAAAAGGGGGAAAAGAGATAGAAGGAGAGCAGCAACAGCAGAAAAAAGTTGTAACAGAGAAGGAGGAATGGGTGTGGAGTGGCACATGGAACACAAGCCTCCAAGTGGCTCATCAATCCAAACACTCGCTGTGTACTCGCTTCAAGTAAAATCTATGAACTGGAATGTGCCCAATGCCCACAGACGTCACTGACAGGGACAATAACACTACAAACTACACCAGCGAGAACTGAGGATAATGAGCAATAGCAGCATCAGTGGAGCTAAACCGATAGCAGCCAGCCAAGCTATAAATGGAAAATGACTTCATCCCTAGAAATACACCACAAGGGAACCGCACAACACTCCCTCTCCTCGTCCTCCTCAGCTCCATCTCTCAACTCCACTCACTTGTTCTTCATGAAAACACACTAAACGATTATCATCACTTTATATACATGTTTGCACTGATCACACGTACCTACATGGAGGATTTGGAGCAGCCTGAATGCTGCTGCTGCGGTTGATATATGTGGGTGTGTGTGTGTGTGAACATAAACAAGTGTGTGATGAGGCTCCATTGACACTAGCCCACACAACGTGATAATAACGTCACTTCTCTCAACACACTGTGCGTCCTTCTGGAGTGGCCTGCTCTGTGCCAAGATGCCCAGGCTTGTTCCAGTCAGCTCCCCCATCACGCCTTCCTTTACCCGCTACAAACAAGATCAACCCTTATGCAGTGGCAGCGCTAAGTTGGGTGATGATTATTGGACATGGTGTCTGGGAAAACCACTTTACAGGAACTTTAGAGTGACACAATCTTCGGAAAATACCTTTCTGTTTACAAAGCTGCAGCATTAAGGCAAGTAAATGTGCACTTCTAAGACCACTAATGTGCGAGTGCAAAGCTGAGCTATTAAAGGCTGTTGAGTGAGATCAAGAGATCAAACGAACCTGAGGAAGGAAAGAGCACGTTTTCCCTCCTTGTTTCTTTATTTTCAGTATCAGTGCAGTAAACAGTGTTAAGCTTTGCAGAAGGAATCTGTCAGATTTTTTAGACATGTCAGGCTTGGCTTGAGGCATGAAAGCAAACACCGTTGCCAGATGCTGTCCCAGCATGCACTTGGATGGACATCAAGGTTCTGGCAACAAGACTGGCCAGGGTGGGCATTGGGCAACCTTGCAACGTTATCACTGCTGTAATGGACAACCTGATCTGGACTGTCTGTAAAGGCTGTGTGTGTGTGTGTGTGTGTGTGTGTGTGTGTGTGTGTGTGTGTGTGTGTGTGTGTGTGTGGGGTCCAGGTATTATCGTAAGTGTACATGTTGTGGGGACCTAAATCTGTTCAAACAGTCACATTATGGGGACAAAAACAAGTTCCCATAACGTAAATCGTCAAATTTTAACCCCCCCTATCCCTACGACATGTTTTAAGTAGGTTAAGTTTAGGTTTAGGGTTAGGTCTGAGTTATAATGCAGCACTCTTAATAAGTGATATGTGGAGCGCGTATACCTGGGGACCATGGGTAAGTTACTATGTCCATCACAAAAAAATATTTTTATGTAATTAAAAGGTTTAAAAGGACCAACAGCAAATTTGGTAAAATGGGAGTTCCAGCCTAATATTCAATTTCTTAAAGGTCCCATGGACTCTTCCCCGACAAAAATAAAATAAGACAAACCCTGCAAATGTTAACATCACCTTTAATACACATCTAAATGATAATAACAGTTAACAAAAAAAAACATAAGGGTTTCTAATTTAAAAATGGTGGAAATCATGTGTAATAATGCAGCATGATAAAACAATGCCAATATATATTTCTTTTTTGAGTATAAGAATGTAAGTCAATGTTATGTCCTCTGAAGATATGGAGACACGACTGTGTGTGTGTGTGTGTGTGTGTGTGTGTGTGTGTGTGTGTGTGTGTGTGTGTGTGTGTGTGTGTGTGTGTGTGCGTGTTCTATTAATACCACATGTATAAAACCATTCATCACAACTGGGTTATAAACATATCATAAACTGCTAACATTCATCATGACAAAACACGACAGAGGAAAACTAACTCACCCGAATCTTTATGGTCCTCGTTTTCCCTCCGCAATTCTTTTTCAGCAGCATTTTCTGTGAAGAACAAGAATGTACAGTGACAGCTATGGAGGGGAATTCACTTCCTTTTTCTAAACACTGAGTAAAACTCCTGCAGCAGCTTCTCTTTATGAATGAAATCAAAACTATGTAATATTTAGACATTTGGGTCACACTTTATTTTACAGTACACTAAGACGTAACAATCCACACTTAAAATGGCATTACACAAAACTAGAAATCATATGTTCTTCATGCTGCTTTGTAGCTACTGGGGTTGGATAACATAGCATTAAATAGTCTCATAATAACAGTCACAACTGGTGCAGGAGTTGATCCATGAGTAAGCATGTCATATTAGGTCATGTAGTCTAAACCAACAAACTCAGCGGTCCTTTAGAGAACATCAAGGCTACGAGGGACATGTGAAGAAGCAGCCAGATGGGGAGCTATGTCTGGCAGTTTGTCTTTTTAATAAGCAACAAATGGACCTGTAAGAAAATGGAACTATGTAATAAATACATTATCCTCTGAGGTATCAGTGTTTTGTCTGATTGTTATGAGTACTGCTAATTACAGCATTAATTAGTAGAAAGTGTTGTATAGTGGGTTTTTATCTCATATGAGGTTATTTCTCATTTTATGTTATTTGATGTGAAGTACAGGTTGTTGTGTCGTTTTAGAGTAAACTTTGTTTGATAAATGAAATGTTGTTTCTAGTTTTGTGTAATTTCATATGAAGTGCAGGTTATTATGTCTCATTGGCGCACTGTCAAGTGTCCAGTGTGACTGAAACGTATACAGCTCAACAAACAGCAGAATGTTGATTTAGCACATAACTAAACCCCATGATTGTTATTATTACAACCATTATTTGAACATTAAAACACAGACTGAATGATGAGACTGAGAGTTAACACCGGTAGTCAATTAACGTTGGATCGAGGTGATGGAAGAAGTGAGGCAAATCCAGCTGTCTCACTAAACTAAACAGTCGGTCAACGAAGCTTATGCAATATCCTGTCTCCCACTCTGCTCCATGTCCACGCAGCTCCACTGTTCACAAAAACACAGTGGGGGTGGAGGGACCACACAATCATCGAATTGTCTCTTGCCGGGGAGTTAGCTTCTTAGGGGGAAGGGAGCGCAGGGAAAGAATGGAAACACAAGACTCCTGCTGTTGTGATGTGGGGAGAGAGCTGGTGTGCACTTGCCCTCATGCTCACCTCCTGCCAGCTCTTATCTTTTTTTATAATCAATGGGCCAACAGTCCGTTTGGACGCAAGCTGCTGTGTGTGAATTCAAAACGGAAATGTGCACTTTGTGTTTAATTCAGCTGCTCAAAATAAAAGAGCCAGCAAAGGTACATTTTTAACACTGAGTCATTAAATGACTCAGGTTTTACTTGACTCAAGTGATGAATCTTGAAACTTGATTGATGCTTTTTTCCTGCTCTGATTTCATCTGTTCTGTTGTTATTTACCACCAACCCACACCCCTCCATTCTTTACCTACACACACACACACACGCAGACACACACATGGCCATCACATCAGGTCGTGACTCGACAACTAGGAGACTATTTTGGCTTCCTGTTTGTTTTGTAGGTAGAATAAAAATAGATATATTTATATATTTTTTTAAGATTTTGTCTTTATTTTAGTTTGACTTTATGATAGAAGTAGTATGAAGTGTTTTAATGACCTGTGTTACTTATTTATGAATCTTGGTATATAAAAAAAAAGTGCCTTTGGCTCATCCTTCAAAGCTGAAATGTAAACAATCTGTTTATGTCTTGATATTTACAGGAAGCTCAAATGTTGGAGCTTACACTTGAAACATGTTTTTTAATGATTTAGTTTTACATCTCCATCAGCTGATTTTCATGCAATAATGAAATGAATATTTGGAAATGGAAATAATGTATGGGGAAATAAAATGTGCTAAGGAAATGAGGAATGAAACTAAGGTAAAGAAGCAAAATGGCTACATGTAAAAACGCTTACGTGGTCGGTTAATCGACAAGTGTGCATTTCTTTACCTCTAGAAAGTTGAACTATTTGTAGCAAAGGTCCCTCACGTTTCTCAGAAGACCAGTGTCTTCCAGACACAGTTGTTCCCTCAGGATAACCAACAATGGCAGAGCCACGTCTGAGCAATTGGTCATGGATTAGCATGCGTGAGGGATTATCATGGATTAACAAAAATCTACCCGCTGACCCTTTGACCCTGCCTTTAAGAAAGTTATGAGATAGATAAATGTACATAAAAAGGTGGCAGCTCATGCTGGTCGCACTGATGCAGGATGGCCTTAAAGGTCCTGGATCAGAGGTGTCCATTGAGGGGGTCTGGACTCTCCATTTTACAAAGTATTTTATACTAGTTTTTTAATACAACTTTTGATTTATTAGTGGAACATCAAGAATACGTCTACAATTAGGACACCTATGATGAAATAAAATAACACCAAACTTTTCATATGGGTTCAAGTATTAAGAAATACAAAAATTCGTTGATTGCAGTCGGGAACGGCTCCTATACTTTCTACATAAATCAAACAGACTCCTCCTTGTTTTAAGACCTTTTAAATGTTACTCATTCTTTTTGCCTTTCTTCAGTCTTAACTCCCAAAAAAGCATCTATAAAATAAATCATATGGTGTGTAAGTTGAGGCAGACTTTGGAAGTTGTCCAGTTAAGGGGTTAAAGGGAGACTGAGGCTGTGTTTGCGAGCTACCTTTGTAGGCCCCCTATTGTATTCCCTGCAGCACCTCCCATTCCACTTGACTGAGTGTGCGTATACTTACACACACACATACACACACACACACACACGGAGCGACAAACTCACAAGCAGACACAAAAAGACAGGATGATAGACGTATGACCCCCCCCATCTTGCATGTGCACTGACACACGCAGACACTCTTCATCTTTTTTCTCTTCACCCTTCTCGTTGCTGCCCGCTGTCTCTCATCATCTGTTCTTTCCCTCAAAAAACCCCATGGACATATGGACCCCTAAAAACCTGCAGTGTCTCTCCACACACACACACACACACCCTCTCCCATCCACGGTGGCGGCCAACAAGTCTATTGGATTTTAATAATTAGTGGACCAGCTTCTCCATGACTCATTATCGGCTGACGTATTTCTGTTGTTTGTTTAATCCTCCCCTTCTGCCTCCACCCCTCCATCGTTTCCCCTCGCTCGCTAGCCTTTGTGAGAAACGAGGGCGGACATCTGCCGTCCGTGCCTCCATCTCCTTCATCCCACTCCAGCCAGACCACCGTGGTGGCGAGCGTCCGGCTATGGAAAGGCAAGACTTTGTTTGCTTGTGTGTGTGTGTGTGTGTGTGTGTGTGTGTGTGTGTGTGTGTGTGTGTGTGTGTGTGTGTGTGTGTGTGTGTGTGTGTGTGTGTGTGTGTGTGTGTGTGTGTGTGTGGGGTAGTCTGCAGGGACATCATTGTATTTTTGGACCTACTCCTCGGCCCAATATCGCAGTGTGAGCTGTTCAGGAGAGCAGTACAAGACTCATCTGCTGTTTGGTGCTGTTAAGTGGAAAGTACGTATTGCTACGCAGGCAGACTGTATTGTTATCACTACAAAGTTCACTCCTGGTTTAATGGTTTTTTCAACATTAAAAAGGCATCATACAAATGCTTTCAATTATTTGGGTACAGAAAATAAATCTGGCTGACAGGAAGCCACCTTGCCAGGTAGTGAATCAAAATACAAAATACAAAATCAGCAGTTCTCTACAAACACATTGAGGAGTGGCAAAGTGCACAGTGTTACTTCCTTAAGGTGCTCTCCGGGCAAAAGGTCTTATTGAGAATAACAAAGATTTTCAAATACTTGCAAGTTTTGCCTTAGGATTTTACAGTGTAGCACCTGAACAGATTCTCCAATATTGTCATGTTGTTAAAGTTAATAATTTTACTGATGTAGAGTAGCAGCCCCTACACACTGCTCTGAGCCCGACGTGTTGAGCCGAAACAAACCATTTAATGATTATCGTAATTAATGTATAGTTAATATTATGATCTCTATTAGTTTAATGTGATTGAAAGAAGGTGGTGCCAAAAAAACAAAAAATTATGAGACATGTAACTATAACTTGACCCACAAACCTGTTGCATTTTCTCCAGGTCCAGACTAGGTCTCCCTGCTTCGCCGCCATAGCTGTGCCGATATTTTCTGTAAGGTGCTGACTGGTCAAAGTGGGTCAAAATAATGGGCCGTGCCACAGGCTGAACCACCTGCAGCTGAAAGCGCATGGGTGGTGGCTTGAGACTACGTGGTGGGCTTGAGCTGAAGAGCACGGGACTGGAGGAGGCAGCCAGACAAGCTCCTGGCTCGACCAGTGGCCTTGCAGAGGCAGCCGGGGACCCACAGCCGCAGAGGTCCCGCACCTCCTCATCGCTGGAGGCACTGCTGTGGTGATCACTGTGGCGCTGGGGAAGAGAGGACATCCACTTCCTGTTGTCGACGCAGCTGATTCGCTCTAGCTCTTCTTCTGAAGAGTGACGATCCAGATTGGCATCTAGAAGGAGGCGGAGGCGCCGTAACCGGGCTGGAGAGAGGGGACCCTGGTTGTGCTGCTGGCTGGTGGCCAAAGGGGTCAGGGCACAATTTCTCCGTCTCTCTAGAGGAGTCAATAAACAGGAAATGGCTTAAGATCGAGAGGTGGGTGCCATCGAGTTAAAATGTTCTTATCTACAAGCTCAATCATTAAAATCCGTGATAATAAGTAATGATGGAGAAGATTATCATCTATTTATAAACGAAACTAAAAAGTTTGGCAGAGGACACATACCTCTGTCAATCTGTGCCAGTTCCTGGTTCTCCCCCTCTGAGTCATCACTCTCCACTCCCTCTCCACTGCCATGATAAGAAATCTGGAAAAGGATTGAGGGTATAATGTAGGTCAAATACGCCATGTAGAAATGACTGTCCCTCACAAAATCTACTGTGGAAAACATCGCTCCCAAATGCTCCTAAGAAAAAATTATATTTGGATCAATTGTGAATTCTGTTTTCAGTTTCACTGAATCAATAAAGTATTACAACATCCGGTCTACATAGCTTAAGAATTTCAATACTCAAAACAAAAAGCAAAAACCTAAAAGTTGCAGTGATGCAGTGAAAAATAGGGTGAACGAATTCTTCATTCTGAGTCAGGTGCAATGTCTTAGTTCTTTGTAAAGCAAACTGTGTGATACAAAGTTGTAGCGTTGACTAAGTGCAGACACTTTTTTTCCTCTCACGAACTAAACCGACCTAAAATCAATTCCCTGTCTACATCAATAGAAATAATACAGATACCCTGCAGACTCCAACGCTAAGAGTTAAGTAATGCGCCCCACACTCTGTAATTACTACTGCGAGGCCTCGCTGAGCAGCTGCCATCTGTCCTTGTGCGTGTGTGTATGCTTGTACACACACCCACAGCCACACAAACATACAGTGTTCTCCCTTTCTAATAGAGGCACACGCACACACACGCGCGCGCACACACACACACAACCACGTCTCTTCTTTCTGACGCTCTCCAAAAAGAAGAGGGAGAGAGGAGCCAAGGCCTGAAAAGCCCAGCACGGACAGACAGCGTTCAATTCAAACTGACTATGAATTCCACCTCTAGTTTCACACACTCTTCAACAATATATAATTTTGGTGAAATAAAAACCAGATGTCTGCACCACATACTGTAGCTGTATCCTCCCCTTTTCACCTGTTCAATACCAACTGTCACACTGTTAGATACATAAACACTTTCCCTATCAACTTATATTTCATATTTTAAAAGAATCATATGAAGTGGTATTTGCTTTTCAGCTGAACACGAGTTGTGGGACAGATTCTCAATGAACGGCCTTGACTCTTTTGATGCATCACTTCATGAACTCCTTGAGAAAATGACACGGAGGAATAACTGTGGGAAGAAGGAAATGTATTTTGGCTGACTCAGACCTTGCACTGTACACTCCAGTGAATTATTGTTGGGCAGCATCCATGAAACAACTGAAAAAACTATTAAAAGCTCCTGCTGCAGGATACGAGGAATGAAGTGACGCCGGTGGTTCATAAACCTTGTATCTAGATTGTACTCAGCAGAGACACAAATTCAGTGCAAGACGAGACGAGAAAATGAGTTGGAGGTCTTTAATGATCTGAGCATGTGGCACATGAAGCAGACATGGTTTGTCCAGATCCACTCATGCTAGGTTCAAAACGGTTGTACATAGTCTCTTAAATAATCACAACTGTTTTGGGTATAACACGCAATGAACCAATCAGAGTGCCATCTCCAAATCCCTCAGACAGGAAAAGTGACAACTGGGTTTGTCTGAAACTAGCTAACACTTGCGTCGTGCTTGGCACCGGGTGTAAGATAGAGCCCAGTCAGAATTGGCAGCATTAACTTCTTATGGCCTGGAAGTCCGATGTCTCTCCACAGAGCAATCATTCTCTCTGTGAAACAAGAGGAAGATCTGAGCTGACAGTAACGATTCGGCCTTTCCGTCCCCTCGGGGACTTCCTCAGAGATCGTTGTTGATGGGTCTGGACACAGCAGACATGTTCTGTAGCACATGCAGCTCACTTCTAGGATGTGGATTGATGTCCTAGAACAAAGTACTTGTTCATGTGTCACAAAAGGATGTCATAATTTCATGACTCAGACACATAACATTTGTGCTGCTTGAGCCCTCTACTTTCAGTGATTTCCTTACTTCACTGACACACAAATGTGTTATCACCGTGAAACTAAACACCATTTGAATAGCTGTGAAAATATCTAAGATATTTACTACTTATGCAAAGCGAGTGCACAACAACAGGTTGTAAAAAGATCCAAACATGCAGATCTTATCCAGGTGTAAAATGCAAAAACAAGTCATATGTTCCAGTATTTGAATAAATTTTGCTCCCAGTTCTGTTTCAGACAGGAAGTCAGGCATTGGTGTATTTTTACACAGTTGGGGGATGCCGTGACATCAGCGTTCTATCAGTTACTTATATCAAGTTGTAAACTGGTTGTTACAAATAGTGCCTGTACGAGAGAGAGAGAACAAGAATCGTTTTTTGTTTTATTTGTTTTTGTGCACCATATTTGCTATGGTTATCGCTTTTGGTTCATCCTGCTACAACACAAACAGGACTCAGTCTAACTGACATTCAGTTTAGAGTTGGACAGGATGGAAGGGCTTCCCTAAGAGAAAAGAAAAATTAGATTTTCACCATCATACTCACCTAAAACATTGTGCTAAATGACTGCTTCACTGAAATGTGACTTTGTACAAAAAATACTAATGGTGAAAAGTAAATCAAATCAAATCACAAGCTAAACTGCTGCAAATAATTCGTTTTTTTCACTAGTAGTTCACTTGTCGTCTGCGTATTATCATTAAAGGTTACAGACTGGTGTAGGAGCTAGCCTTTGTGAGAAACTTTAATTAATTTGATGCCTTGGATAAAAATCTGATAATTTTTTTTACTTTCTTTCTTGTCTTCTTGGGTTTGTTCTATTTGCAGCACTTGTATAATGCTGTGGTTAAGCCTGGATTGCACCACTGCAACCTCGATCGGCCGCCTCATATTATAATCCTTGCAGCAAAGCATCGATACTCCCTCTCCAGAAGTGTCAGTTTCACATAAAGAGCAGCACAACCCCAGTTGTACAGTGCTGATAAAAAGAAGAAAAAAAAGTTGGCTATAAAACACTGAAGCTGTGGATGTGGTGAATCCACAGTTTGGCCTTCGATGTCCAAAGTACAAAACAGCAATGTGGTTTTTTTCTGCTGCTCCAAAGCTTGATCATTACAGCATTAGTGAAATGTATGAAAACAAAATGTCGGGTAATACTGGCAGATCTATGCTGATGTCTCACAAAAAGTACTTCTGGAAATGTATCCACAAGTACATGGATACAAGTTGTACAAACTACATATTTATGCTACAAGACAAAAAGTACAAAACGTGTAGGCTACATGAATCACAGAAACAGCCCATTCAGAAGTTCAATCCTAACCGCCCACGGGCTTCATCCATGCAAAGGTTTTTGTTATAAAACTGCATTTTAAAGCTAAGAAAATCTCCATCCACACAAGCATCTTTTGGTCCATATCAGTATCAATCCATGTCTATACTGACACACCTGAAAAACGCATATCACGTGACCATTCACGTACACTGGGCAAGTCCCTGCTGGTGTTAACAGGAAGCAGTTTGTGTTCTCTCAAGGAAGTTGCTTACTGATGACAACAAAACTGTCTGAACAGCAACAAGTATGTGTTTCACCTCCTCACTGTGCTTGCATAAGCATTATATCGAACTACATTCAAATGTATATTCAATTGAAAAACTATACTGCGATAATAATAATAATCATTGATATTATTTATGACCCTTATGGGTGGCAGGCGTTAACAATACAACCGTGATGTGTTTTAAGACTTAAATGTGTAAGTGTGGATGTAGCCACAGTCACACCTTTCCACATGGGCTTATTAGTTATAAGCATCACATTCATCTTGAAAACAAACCATGCTGAAGGAGATTTGTTAAGATTAAGAAAAGTGGTGATTCTGCCACATTAGCTTACTAGCCATGAGTCTGGAATAGCTTGAAAACTTAGTAGTTTCTGCAGTCACTTCAAATAATATCTCTTAGCAAACCACTGGTTGTGCTTTTCATCAACTTATTGAGCTACATTTGGCTCAACTACTGCTTTGCATTAAATATATTCCACTTATGTTTGAGGTAAGGATTTGGTATGATAGCAATAATGACACTAGCATGATAGGCCTGCAGGTCGTCTGAGAAAAACTCCCTGGGAACCTCTTTCCAACTTTTTTTCTCACTTGCTCAGGTGTTTTGCAATAAGTCTGACCCCTCACTGAGAAATGGTATTATCATGTTTAATAATGTTTAACAATTTTTAGACAATCATTTATCAGTTTATATTATAGAACTATGTCAGCTTCTTTCAGGGTGAGTCATTACAGACTATATTATTCAGACAGCTGAGACACATAAGCAAAGTGAAAGTGAGACTCCATGAAACTCTGAGGAATAAAAACTGCTTTTGTGCAAACATGCAAAGACGGACAAAGTGTTTGTGTGTCAACAACAGTTGAATGAAATCCTTGTCAGTCCCTTGCAACGCTGAGCAGCTTGCTAAGCTGGATCAATGGCAATGTCACAGCGCACACACACACCACCCAGTTCACACACACATATCAGCTTTGCTCTGTCCTTCCACTCACAGACACGGACACTGACACACTCCGTTCCCCTTGGCTCATAAAAACACACAGCACAGGGTCAGAGGTGGTCGATTCACTTTCACTCACACTCGAGTGAATCTTCCCTGTAGCGGAGCAAGGTAATCTTGATTAGTGTAAGCCCCTGGGAAAGGAACTGTAACAGCGACCGTACCAGGGCCAAAGAGGCCTTTAGTCCTTTCTCAACTGTCCTGTCATTCAGCCCCCAGTCAGCCAGTGACCACTGCCGCACCCCGCCAACCCACAACTCTGAAACTAAATCAAAACAGGACCAGAAACTAAACCGTCTCGATTCAACTTTAATCAAAAGAAAGGATGTCAATAATTAGCGACAAAGGAAATGTGGACTGAAACAAGGCTCACACCAGGCTGCTTTAATCTGGCTGTGTTTCAGATGTTTTCCAGACATGCCTTTTTAATGCATAGTTTCTTTATTACAAATAGTGTCTTATAATTGTAAGCATGCCCTTCACTTTCTCACTAGTACTAACCTTGTACTCATCGTTATTTAAGAGTTTTGATAATGCTGGGCATTGAGAGGTCAATGGAGACATGTTTTAAATAAGCAGGTTTTAACAAACAGATGAGACAATTTATTTGAAAAAGAGATGTCACAGTTTAGACGTCCTGACTTCTATTTCATTGATGTTTTCACATTCCTGTTGGGAAGTATTGTGAGTCCAGTGCTATTGTTATTTATATGAATGATCACCAAAACTTTGACAATAGAATAAGAGATTAAATGAACATTTAAAAAGTTGTTTTAAATCCGCTGTCTCAATATGGGTTGTGGAGTCCCCCGAACCAAGCATCCCACAATAGCTTTAAAACAATAATAAACTATCATAATGCAAGAGTTCAGCACTACTTTAACCACTGGCTGTATAATAAGATGAACAACACGTCTCCATTTCCTCCTAGAGAACAAAAAGGAAGCCAAACTATCTCCTGATACGGGCGCTGCCAATTCGTGCTAGTCTCTGTGAGCAGCAGTTTCACATGCACCTGCCCAACTCACTCTCGAGTCAGCCCCAGCTGTCAATCATGACATTGCACTTGCTTTTCGTAGGATCAAATAAGCATTAAAAAAAATGTATAAGCAAGAATGAGTTTTAAGTCTGCTCATTGACCTCAACTGTTCATGCTGGTTTAAACGTTCATATCAGTCCAGCTTTTGAGCACTTTAAGTGACAGCTGACATTTTAATATGCAGATACAAGAATTGGAATAGTGTACAATGGGAATTCCTTTGTATCAAGCCTTTGTATCAGTGTGACACGCAGCTTAAAGAGCTCTTGTGCTAAGGGTGGGCTGTAGGCACCAGACCCACGACTCACTGTTCAATTTCCAAATCACATGAACCACTTTCAGCAGAGAGAATCCTTCAACAGAGCAAAGCAACAAACACAAACAAAGACCGACAATGGGGATGGCACACTTTCCCCTCGTGTCCGCGTCCAGGCCTTTGAACCACAGTGCTTTGGCACAAAATGGCTGCCATGCGACTGGTTGCAGCTCGTTGACGCACAACAGTGTTTTGGACGGAGCAAGTTAGTGACCCGTGCAGGATACGATTCACCCTTCTGCTCACCAAAAAAAGAGAGGCATTATGCAAACTGGGCAGGCGGTGACGACTGATGAGCACTCACATGGACGCTGTTGTGGAAAACTGGGGCGTAAAGATGTGGTTGTTGAGACGATTACAGTTCATCAGTGAGGTGACTCAGATGTTAGCTTTTTGAAACTTCACTTTTAGTTTCCTGGTGTTTCTTTTCTCGAGAAGTACTTTCTCATCTGAGCTGCAGCGTATCAATCAATCAAACTTTATTTGTATAGTCCATAGTCACAAATCACAATTTTTCTAATAGAGCTTAACAAGGTGGAAACTACCCCAGGAAAAACGTTCTAAATAGGGGTGGAACCAAATATTGGTACAGCAATAAATCTACATCCTGACTTATGAGATATGATTATCAATATGTAGATATAACAATGATGGCACATGTTGACATTGACTTGTTACAGTGTGTTTGTTAAAGAGACTAAAGAAAAAAGTGAGAAAGTCAAGGTAGTGTGTCCATGTGATAGTGGGAGAGTTTGTTGACATGTCACATGTTTGTACAGCAATGTGGACTCTCTCTTTCCTCTTTTTCTCGTAAACATCTGTCTGGGTCCTGCAGAGTGAATTCCTTCGAACATGGTAATGAAGGGGTTCGAGGAGAAAAACCTCCAAACAAACACATGCTTTAATACGGGAACACACACAGGCCCGAGAGCGTGCACCGTGCGCGTGTCCTGTCTTTTAAAAGAGTGCGTGAAAAAGAGAAAGAGAAAGAGGGAGGGTGTCAATGAACTTTCTGTAACCCTGTTCATGCAAGGTTACAAACTGGCAGCTCCCAGTGTTTGAGCTGGCCCACTAATGGAGTCACAAGACAAAAAGTAAAGCCACTAAGTAAGCAGTGGGAGAAGCTACCTTCTGTTTCAAAGCACCTGGAGACAACTAGCAGCTGTAAACAGAGACAGGGACAGTGTCTGAATTATGAGGATGAACTCGGGGACACGTACCTTCAGCTGGAAAGGATGAATCTCATTGAGCGAGTGTCTCCTCAGCTTCTTCGTCAGCGTCTTTAGCATGTTTCAATTCTGACTAGCTTATGGCTTATTCGGGTTTTTCCTACCACTGGGAGTCGGTCGCACGTCGGTCGAGCCAACATGAGCTACTTCTCACGTTCGGAGGAAGGCACACGGGATTATCGCTTCACTTCGAGCGGACACACAAACAAACAACGGAATAGAAGAGACGCGGAGCGGCTTGCGGACTTGTAGCTCGGAGTTAGCAGGAGGGAGACGCATGATACAGCGGAACCGCCGCGCAGATGTTGTTGTTGTCGGCGGCTCTGCGTAAAAAAAATGTCTTATTCTCCACTTCATTTGTTGTGGAAAAAAGTGTCAACTGTGTTTTTGTTCCTCCTCGTTGCCACTCACCGCTCAGCCGCACCGCTTCATCCACTCACCAGCAGCGGACACTTCATGACAATAACAACAACAATAACAACACAAATAATGATAATAGTGGTAATGTGAAGCCGCTCGCATTCAGACATTCACACACACGCACACTCACACGCATACACACAACCGACTGCACACGCCAGCCACACGGACACCCGCAGCCTGAGCGTCCTGCGCTCTGATTGGCTGCAGGGCGTAGTGATGTAATTTTCTCTCTCTCTCACTCTCTCTCTCTCTCTCTCTCTCTCTCTCTCTCTCTCTCTCTCTCTCTCTCTCTCTCTCTCTCTCTCTCTCTCTCTCTCTCTCTCTCGTTGGGGGGGTGACTGACAGAGTTAAAGCTATATTATCTTCTCTGTTTACTTCCTGTTTTACTACTGCATTATCATTTATAGACACAGCTGTGTCCATATGTGTGCTTATCTGTCACTACTTACTGTAATAAAAACACTTATCATAATAATTCTGATAATTTTAGTCGAAATAATAATGATTATAATACATTCACATACACTCGCACAGACAGCTGTGGTTATATGTGTGCTGTGATCAATCTGCTAGTAACTAGTGACATATAGAGTAAATATTTGATTGGAGATTTCTTTATTGGTGTGTATGTGTATAAATAGCAGCACAGGCCTTTATATAAATTTGTCCTTTTTAGTTATTTTCCTATCAGAATCAGAATCAGAAGGTATTTATTGACAAGTAGGTTTACACCTACCTGGAATTTGCTCTGGTTATTGGGGCATACAATGAACATAAAAACACAATAAATACAACACACATAAGAAAAACAATAAAAAACAATATATAAAATAAAAATACATAAAAGATAAAAGATATAAAAAGTAAAGTAAAAAGTGAAATTCAAAATGCAAACAGTAGAACAGTGTCAAATGTGCAATGTAATTCAATATAATATTATATAATATTATGTGTCAATTTAACACATCCTTGAGGTGTGGGGCAGAATAAAAGTTCAAGTAATCCATCTATCTATCCATCCATATGTCTGCCTATAGTATATACGCTGTGAAGCACCATTTAAACATTTAATACATGTTTATAACACACTATAAACGCTATTAGTACATTTTAAGTGTTTATGAATGCACAGTATTTAATAACCATTTATTATTAAGTGCTTGTAACACTTATAATGAGGTGTGCTTACTCTAAAATATATTTTCTATTGATGAGTCGATGGTTTAATATATGCATTACATATATTAAATCATAATATGTTTGATTTTAAGTGTAACATCCTAGAAACTATAGCTGTTAGATAAATGTTGCAGAGTCAAAAGTACTTGACAACATTTCCCTGTGAACTGCAGGCAAAGCATTAAGTTGCATTCTCACACTGAAATAAAGTACACTCTGGAAATAATGAAATAAAGTACAGGCACCTTCTGTTTATGGTAAAACAGTACACCTTCCTGAAACTGCAATATATCACTAAGTGTGAGCATGAGAAGGTGGAGCTGATATGATTTTCATGGTTTGAGAAATTATTAAAACACTTTAATGATCAGATAAACCTAATTTAAAAAAAACACCTTTAGTTCCCACACATAAGCACTGTACATAGGATCAAGCTTGAGAGTAGCTTCAGGGCAGAGTGTGTGTCCATGTTTGGAGCCTGCACTGTTCCACAAATGTACATATATCTGTGTACAAAGTATTTATTTATGAGACCGTTTTCTTAACTTCAATAACCAGTGTATTGTAGCATATTGCAATCGTACAGCAGAAGAAAGGGACCAAAGTGTGTCAACATCATTGAAATCTAATCCTTGAAATATTAGCAAGTGCTTGAAATGATTTCTACATTTCTATATCTGAAAAGCAGCTAACGTTTCCATTTCTGTTATTCTCTCTCACTCTGATGTCCAACAACAACCACAGAGAGAGAGAGAGAGAGAGAGAGAGAGAGAGAGAGAGAGAGAGAGAGAGCGCATCAGGTGTAATTGGTATAAGTGAGGCATCCAGTTTCAATGATGTCATTCTTTGCAACCTCTGTCTTCTCTAAACTGTCTATGCATGTATATGCTGCAAACATGTACACTGCAGTATCGTGTTTATTCTCTGATAACCAATTTCTCTGTCCAAAGGTGGATTAAACACTTTTTTATTAATAAACACTGAATACTCTAAACTAAGTAACTATTATTTATTTTTATTTTATTTATTTTTGCATGGCATTGCTGAGGCTGATTATTAACGCCCTGCTGTGCTTTCAAAGGCTCGTTGCACACCTACTTGTGTGTGAGAGACGTTCTTACTTAAAAGCCCGGGTCAATGACCTGGTAAACTTTCCAAGGAACCTGTGACTTGGCTCCAGGTCAAGGTCAGTGCAAATCCAATTTGCTGCCGAATATAGCCAGCAAGTCAGCAATACTCAAGTCCTGTGTTTGCCTGCAAACGTTTTTTGTGTGTTTTCTGTAAACTGCCTCACAGAAGAGAGAGAGAAGAGAAAAGGTACACAGTACATTTACATGAAGCACTTGTCAAATTCCTTATTGGGCTCTTGTCTTCACAGTTTTGGCCACGCGAGGGCAGCATTTGTATTCTTTTGGCGGCAAGGAATAAGTGGTTTACTTGAGATAAAGGATCCGGATTGCAACGATGGTCACGAGTCCATATAACAGTAATGTATCGGTGTGTAGGAGTGGAGATGCAGTTCAAGTAACCTGCTAATCATCTTGGTTTATTGTGTTAAAAACAATCCATTGTTTAAAAGTATTCAATTTCAGATCATAGATAAAATGTATGTCAACTATTGTTTTGTGACAGTTTCTCTTTTCTTCTGTCCAAAATGATAACATTTACAAAAATTTAAAAAATGAAAATTTCCCTTGTAATTAAATCAAGCTGCACCTAATACACTCAAAGATATCAGTTCGCTCAATGTGATTGATTATTTTCTTCATCAACAGCCATGAATTATTCCCTGGAAAAACAGTTAAAATGTCAACAAAAGAAATAATTGATTCACCGCGAAAATGTTATGAATTCTTGCCTGGCCCATACTGTATCCCTCCACCAAGTACAGTGGAATTCTTTTTTATTGCATAATCTTTCTTGAAAGCAAACAAACAAACATCCAACGCTTCCTCCTTGGTCGAGGTAAAAATGTTCTTCTCCTAAACTACATATAAAGTGAATGCCTCTCTGGCACATAGCTGTTCACTGAGTCAAGTTTAACCATGTACCCAATACCCAAATAATGTCTAGACTAAATAAACAAATTTGTGGGCCCGTTTGACAAGAATTAGCCTCTTTTTTTGTAATTAAGAAACACACACACACACAAACACACACACACACGTCGCCATGCAATAATTTCCTAGGGGCATACTCGTAACCATTGTTACTACTTGCCTAACCCTATACCAAATTAACCTCAACATAACCTTAACTTAACCTTAGCCTAACCCTGACCTTCAAGCAGTTCTTCACCTTAAAAAATAATGATATGTTATGTGAACTTGCTTTTTGTCCCCATAAGGAAGGAAATGTTGCATTGTGGACAGCGTAACCAAAACCTTATCCTCACCCTCAACTATGACCAATACATGACTAACCCCAACCACTATTCACTTGTTACCCCTAACTGGGCCTGACAAGATGCTATGCTAGAAAGGGTCCTAAAGAGTTTAAAAAAACAAAAAAAAACAAGTACACACACACACACACACACACACACACACACACCATCTCTGTTGTTTTGATGTTGAACCTCACCATGTGATCATGTACAGTTGGTACACCGGACTACACACCCCTTGCTGCACATTGCAGTGTTGCATTAGTGGAGTTCAAACGTCTACTTGAGTAACTGACATTTCAATCTAGGGATTATATCCTAGATGTTCATGTTTGCAGTTGTTTGCAACAGCAAACAAAGCTCGTGAGCAAACAACGGTCTTGTTTGCTCTCTGCTGGCAGCTCAGTGACAGTGCACAGATCCCTCAGAGCCGAGCGTGAGACGGTTGTACGTGCTAACAAATGTTTGTAGAGTGTAGGAGGGTGAGAGAGGTGTTTGTTCATACCTCTGTGACACTAAAAACCTCAAGCACATAGCCCATTTATCCTGACATGACATCACAGGGTGGTGGTAAAGGCCAGAACCTTTCTACTTTTAATCCTCTTTTTATTGGTCAAATTTGAATTTTACCTATAAACAAACACAAGAAATTAAGTTTACGTAAGAACGTACATATAACCACAATGTATATTAATCCCATCCACCTACATACACAACTAAGACAATTACACATGGAGATCTGCACTACGTTTCTCCACATGTGACTGAGGGTCTGAGCATTGTCCATCATCTTGTAATAATCATGCACCACTCTCAGGCTGGCCTTCTATAGCTTCTGGAGAGGAGAGGAGAGGAGAGGAGAGGACAAGAGAGAAGAGGAGAGGAGAGGAGAGGTCATGCCCTCTGAGCAGCAGCAGCAGGACCAGACAGCACCTATAGGTGATGCTGTGTCACCTCCCATCAGCCACTTTGACCCAGTGTTGTCCAAATATGGTTTAATCTCATATTCAGGAAACACTGTTTGACTTGATGACTGCACAGTCGGAAGAATGTGGGGGCAAGAAGTGATGTGAGCGTGCGGACGTGATGTCAACATTTTTCCCTCTCCCTCGTCAGTTATTTAAACATTGCTGAAATAGCTGATGACAAATCAGTCGGCTGACCTCTGAGCGTCATCATGTCTGTTTTTAGTCATGTATACTGTGAAACCTCGGCCCACTTGGCCTTGGAAGTCCTTGTCTTTCTCTTCCCTGCTGCCTGCGTCGCCCACGCTCTCCCCTGGATAGCGGCGGACGGCCACAGCCTCTCCACTCGCCCCCACTCCCCTCCACTCTTCCCTCACCCACTGACCCACTGGCGGAAAGCGTGGGGACCATCTGTGGTGGAGAGGCTACTTTTAGTCTCCCAGGCTGCTATTTTCTCTTCACTGTACGGCTTTAAAAACACAGGCCGACTTACGCAATGCTTGTCTCACTCCCTGCTTCTCTCTTGCATTGCTTCACAGGTTTGCACAACAGTGCACTTGGCCTGTGGCAACACAACTTTACAGGAAGAATGGCTGTCAAATTTAGACATGAGAGGATTTTCTCTTTTCTGAATAAATGGAGGAATAATTGGAGGAATCGGACAATCGGAAATAGCTGCTCATGTCGAGAAGGGAAATCATATTCAGAACCAGTTCAACATCTGTGAAGCATAATCATATTCTATTTTACAGCATGACCTTACAATAGTTATAATAATATTTTACAAAATTAAATTTGATTTTGTATCATTATTAGATTTTACCCTTTTAATTTATTTTACCTCTTTCAGTCTGTTTAACCTTTTTATTTTATTATTTTTACCTCTTAAATTTTGTTTGAAAATAGTTTTGATCTGTGTTATTTGATTTTGAAGTGTAGTCCCTGTGCAGCCCCTTGAATCTATCTCTGTGCATGGAAGGTGCTTTTACCTTGTGTTGCCTTATGTGTACAAACTCAATGCTGATGATCGAGTCTGATCGAGTCAACAAGTCAGTTTATCTACTTTGAGTTCACAGTTCAGTTTTAAATAGTTTAATTTGATTTCCTCTGTCCACCTAGATTAGACTTTGATGCAGATACGATATTTAACAGAATAAAAAATAACATGATTGGAATTACAGCATCCGTCATTGAAACTGAAAAGATATAATATAAGCAACTGTACAACTGGTGACACACTGTTGATATTTGAGTGAGGCTGTATTTAAGCTCAGCAGTGCCTGAAGCTGTAATGATAACAGTGAGCTAACATACTCACAATGACAGTGCAAACACACTGACTTATTATCACTAAACTCAAAGCCGATGTAATGACTTCGAAGGTATTTGATCATATTTAAAGATCTAATAATAATAATTTCTAGCTCGTGGCAATGCTAGATAAACAGAGGATTACAAAGGAGGGTATTAATGTGTGGCCTAAACTCCATGGAAACCTACAAGAGCTGATGAGAGCTAGCATTTAGAAATGCAAATAACAACATAATGACGGCATGAGAGAAGTAATAGGATCACTTAAGTCATTAGGATTCACTGGCCTGTGAACCATTAATGTCTGAACATTCAGCACCAGTCCATCTGGTAGATGTTGAGATATCTTATTCAGTAAATTGCACTGGATGAAAGGTCACTAGCATTCTTTAGCTGACTTTTACAAAGGTTGTCTCTACCAACTTTAATGGAAATTATTGGGGAATTTCACGAAAACACTAGAACAGCACTCTGGACAGCGTTTACATCCACCGGGGCCCAGCAGTCTTCAGGAAACCACATTTAAATCCACCACATACAGGTTTTTATTTGGATCTGCATAGAATTGCTCAAGCTAAAATATATCGGTCCCATAAACATTGATCCATGAGGTGTTTCCATCTTGCAATATTGAAGAAAATAAAAAAGTTCCCCAGATCTGCCCCTTTTCCAAATTCCACACCAAACTTAAATGGGTACTTTCTTGCACCATGTTGTTTCTTTCCACTGAGTGTCATGGAAATCCGTTATGAAGTTTTTCCATATTCCAGATGCCAATCAAACAATCAAACCATTAGATGTTGGTGAAATTGGGACTTCCTTGATGCTTGAAAAAGCCACTTTAAATGGACAGTTCACCGAAATATGGAATTCAATCATCATCTACTCACTATGCCGATGGAGGGATGGGTGAAGTGTTTGAGTCCAAAAAACACTTTTGGAGTTTCAGGGGTAAACAGCATTGGAGCCAAATGCAATGCAAATAAAGCAAAAAATTACCTCTTCTTCAAACGTAATAAAAATTGATCCGGTAGCGGGAATATAGGCATAAAACTAAATGATATCAGTTAGCTAAGTAGAGAAGATAATGATTGAATTTTCATTTTTCAGTGAACCCTTTTAATTATTTTAACACAGACAATCCTTACAAGACAACATAGCACAGATTTCTCTAACAATATAGCCTACATTCAAGTTCTGTATAATATGAGACACAGAATTGAGAAATGCAAACAAATAACCTTGAAATATTGGAGAAAACAGAAAACTAGTGACATTTCACCAAACAAAGGCTGTGAAAAGGTTAGGGCTTAATAGCCACACACATTATGAGCCCACAATATGTGTATGTAGACATACTGCACTGTAAGGTAAAGCGGTTAAAAGGTAATGGGTTTTTTTCCACTTAACATAGACTCATTACTTTAAAAATGCTCTTTTATTGTTAGAATTGGCAGAGAAATACTTTTTCTCACTTTTAGGCACACAAATTGTAATTTATATGCAGGTTAAGACAATAAAAGAACTTTCCAGGTGTTTGTAATGTGGTGAATGTAAGTTTAAATACTGTTTTACAGAGAGATGTTCCTATATTTTTGGGACAAAAAGAAAGTCTTGATGCTTTAACACAAAAAGTTGCATGAATGGTAAAAATGCCTGTGCCATATGTAGGTATGAAGTCACAGTGTCCCACATTGACTCACTGAGAGTTTTGATGACTCCAGAGGAAAAAAGAGAAATGATGTGAGTTGCAGGATAAACAGCTGATAGACACTGTGGCTAAAGATAGCCGCTCTGACCCCAAGTCAGTCTTGTGTTTTAAACCATGTTGATCTCAGACACATGACATCACTGTAGGAGAAACAAGCAGTTTCCCCTGTTTCACAAAGTAAACCCAAACTGAGCAATTACATACTTTGGCCACAGTCCTGAACGTCAGATCTGATTTTAACCACAGACGTGAGTCCACAATGACACCTTCCTCTCCAGGGGTAAACTTTAAATAGACAAACTTTTCCATAAGATGCTGGCCTTTAAAAGCACTTTAATCCTCCGCAGCTTGTTTGTATTTGACAGTTACTCCAGTCGTGTTTGTTCATGTGCAGTAAAGTGTGGTGAAACTCCAAATGGAAAATATGGCATCTCTTTCTGGGAACACAGCCTTGATTTATGACCTGCAGTCACTTTCACAAGTGAAATTTATGTGCAATGACTGTCAGACTATGTCCACACAGTGATGGATCATTCTGTGTGTGTGTGTGTGTGTGTGTGTGTGTGTGTGTGTGTTCACCACGGGGTCATGGTGACCTGTCATGATGACCTGTACTGTTGACATATCATTGAAAGCAGAGAGAAGCCTTGTTTTGTCAAGAAATATATCAAACTAAGTTTTGTCTCTGAAATAACTTCATAACGAAAGATTGTATCTCATCACCTAAAGATTTACTAACCATATCACCGAAATATAGACAATTAAACAACAAAAGCATTACACAGATTTATTCAATGAAACTTTCATCCTGGTGAGAAACCAAATAGGGATTTCTTTTCAGTTTTGGAATAACTTAATACAGGAGATAATAGTTTTTACTCATGTACAATACTTTGAATTGCTTGTGCATTGAGTTTTAAATTTTCAATCCATTAAATATCAAAGGGGAAATATCAAATCAACTACATTTGCCTGCCAGTTTAAGTTAGTGTCCCATATGTGCATTCCTATATAGTAGATTAAACTACCAAACAGTACAAAGTTACCACAGTAGCTCCTAATGCATTAGTAACAACTACACTGGCACTCACCAGATCGCTTACCTTTGCCAAGGCCCAATACTTCTTCACATGATCAACTAGTTCTTATAGTAGACATATGCAAATAAAAAAAGTAGTGGTCTGTTAACCTAAATTATTTATATTTTGTAAAACATAGTTACAAAGACTGGACCTGCCCTTTAATCTGCATCCCCACCAGCACAATGTGATGTGTTCTTCCCAGGTCCCATTAGATCTGGTTGGCATCGATTTGGTAGTTACTTAATCCTGCGAACAGCAGACATGTAAAAATATTTGTTCAAACTTTCTTGGCAGAGGTAATAATAAAACACTGACAGGGTGCATAATGACTCACACTATCTCTGATACTTTAGGTAACTTTGCTGTTAATACTTTTATACTTTGACTTTTAACGCAAGGCTTCTACTTCTACTGGATTGTTTTTCATTGTCATATTTTTAATACTAAATAAAAGAAGAATAAATCATCTATCCCTAACAAACAAGGGATATATATTGAAAGAAGAGCTTGGAATTACCAGCCTGTTTATAAGGACTTCTGTCATTACATTTCTCATAAACAGTCTGTGGACTACGGTGTTAGTTCCATCAAAGGAGCTAAACTACTCCTGTCTTAAGTGAAAAGTTCCAGCTTGAATATGATTCAACTTCCACTTCAGGCTTAAGCCGTTCCATGAAGACAATTGAGCCGGGTCTGATTAAGGCTAATCTAGGCAGGCTTTAATAAGCCTGTGTTGGTCATGTGCATGCAGCCAATGGGCTACATCTGTGATGGGGGGCTCTATGTCGTTTTTTACTTTGTTTACTCAACAGGTATCAGTTATATATCAGTGAGTGAAGACTGAATATTACTTGTAGAGACTTATCATAAGATAATGAAGTTATACATGAGCCATTTGTGAGTAGCTCTTATTTTCTAAAAGGGTTGCATCTTATGTCATTCAATCATTATTTTGTTATCTTTGCCAACCATAGTGTTGACGGAGCCATTACGACTCTATCTGCAACTGCAGAAATGCGGGAAGAAAGGGTCAAGACCAAAAAGCGAATGTTTTGACATGTGTCTGTATATGAATTAGGTGTAACTTGACACTTTACTTGTTGCTTGCTATTTTTCTGATCTGGTAGTTCTATGACACCGGTCTGTATCAACTGACATTAGCAATTAGATCCTCAGGCAAAGGTGTGTCCCACTGCTGATACTTTTGTTCCTGAAGCATTAACAGCAAAGTTTACCTAAAGTATCATAGGTGGAATCATTAATCATGCAATAAACCTGATACTGTTTGTGGTACACTAGGCTTATAATGATGCACTAAGATGTTAAAGGGAGGGATATACAGTTCTACAATGAAACTTTTAAAAGGATAGTTTAGCTATAACATAAATGTCTGTAAAACCAATACAGATGGCCATCCCTTTTTTGGATTCCCTTTCTTTTCACAAATCACATAACAAACCTATTATACATACAACAGCCGATGCATGAAGTGCATGTGGACTTTTGAAATTAAACTTAGATATAATATTTTATAAACATTTGTTTTCATATAAAATCTACAGCTGGAAGGTAAATGCAGTGGAGTGAAAAGTACTACACAGGGGTTTTGCATTCAGTTCAGGCTCTTAGTTATGAGCCTAACTTGTAGAGACCAACAGGGGGCAGCAGAGTGTTTTGGTGCAATCAGAGACTTGTCCTCACCAGACAACTGTATCTTGATAAGGCATGAGAGAGAGAGAGAGCTGATTTAATGAGAGCAGTAGGAATCACAGCATGCTGCAGCTGCCCTCGTCACTGGCCTGGTATGGGTGCGCCACACTCAGATGAAGGATGGAGCTGGGCCATCCGCGGCCAAGATGAGCAGAGGCGGGGGGGCCTCGGGGTGCCACTTCCTCCCTTTCCCTCTCTTGGCAGTCGCCATAATTGCTGAGGTTGCCTAGCGACCGGAAGCCTGGAAACAGAAGGTGTCACTTGTTACCTCAGAGCTCGATTTAGCCAGACTGTAAAATAGCCACTGGTTGGATCATGAAGGGAGGAGGGGGGGCGAGTAACTAAAGATGAGCAGCAGAAGGCCGGGGGAGAGGGACGGATCAAAAAACAGACAGCGGTCACTGTGACGGCCATGCATGACTACAATGTTTTTTTTCTCGGTTATATTCAAATAAGCACAAAAACACTCTATCCTATAAGCAGTCATGTGAAACAATATGATTTTCTAACAATAATAACAGTTATAAAATGACCACCAATATTAAGGCTTAAAGGGTTTTTGGTTACAAGTAAATTACATATGTATAATAAATAATGTTTCCTATCCTGCACTCTGTTTGTGAACTAACCACTGGTGCGTGGTGCAATAAGCATCAATAAATAACCAGCATCAAGACCTTTTTTAAAGATTGAAAGAAAAAGAGGCAATTCATCATCAGTATTGTTTTGCATGATAATGTCCCTTCAGCACATTTTGTTTCTGTTCTTGTCAGCGAGCCGGCAGGGGTCAATTACAGGCCATAAAAGTAGGAGTGAGGCGCTGTAGTTCCAACATGTGGGAGGAGATCATCTATCAGTGTTGATGCACTTTGTAGCGCTCACCCACAGAAGCTGATAAAGGTAATCCAAGTAATTATGTTTAGTTCCCAATTAGGAAACAAGACACTAACAGTATTTTTACAATATGACAGAAGGTGACAGTATGTGTTGTTCATTGTGATTAACTCTAAGTGCAGCAGATCACTGTTAATACAGCTTTATTGTATTTAACTTTTACCTCTCATCATCATCTTTTCCAGCTGTAACAGGAAACTCTTTCATTCCAGCACCGCACGCCACAGTGAGCAATCAGCTGCTAGAAGACAGCGGTTTGTTTCGCCTCAGGAGGGCCACATAGAGTTGGTGGAGAACAAAACGGAGCTAAACTGTGAAAGAAGTTGCTGCCACGATTCGGCGACAACCATCTGGCTCGGTGTCTGCTTGATTTTAAAATAGGCAACTTCTTTCTTACACCAAATTTATGTTATGAGGTGATACTACTGTAAGTTCCTGTGTTTACGGTCGAAAATGTAATCAAATTACAAAGGCTGTGCTTGTTTTAGATTTATTACTTACTTACTCAGAGAGGAGGTAACTTTTCTGTAACTTTGAATTTTTCCATTTCAGCCACTCAAGTTATGATGCAGCTATGGGTCCCCCTAACCCTATAAGGCAGAACGAGTAGATCCAAGCTGAAAATAATTGAAAAATATTATTTTGTCCTTTGCGGAACATAAACATTCCATTTGTCACAGTTGGCTAAACTTCATTATCATTTTAATGATTCCTTTTCCAAAATGGACTAATAAACAGAAGTATCATTATTGGAATTACAATATGGAGAAACACAATGAAATAATATGTACGTATGAGTTACCAGAATATAAGTATTATGCAAAACAATAAAGGGCATAGTAGTCAAGACTATAGGACCTAAACTATTCAAAACACAATTTTCTACACGTTGACTTATAAGCATGTCATTGACTGGACACCACAGTCAGTGTGATTCTTTTGAAACAGTCTATTTGAAAAGTCTTCATTCAAAGAAACACTTCCCGTCATGATGTCATTAAACGTCATGTGAATCCTGACATTTTCCTTTACGACCGCTCCTTTTCCTCCTCGTCTGTCCTCCTCCTGCTTCCGCTCCTCTGTCCTTAGCTCTCATCCCCTCCTTTTCTGTTTTTCTCCACGTGTCCCTTCCCTCCAATGAGCCCTTCCCACAACACTGTACAACTCACACTCCTCTTTCCTGTCCCCATTCATCCCCATTATTTGCCTTTTCCCCTCTCCATCACCTTCTCTCAGGCCTACCACCGACTGCCGTTAAAACGCCTCCCCCCTCCCTCCCCTCTACACCATATCTGCCTCCATCTCTGGTGTGCGTACAGCGGATGGCAGCGGCCCACTCAGTCCTCTCAGGGAGCAGAAGGTTTGTCCACTCCCACTCAGGCTTTGCGTCATGGAACACGGAGAAATAGAGACAGAGGAGAGAGAACAGATGGGAGGAGGACACACTGGCTGCCTGTTTTATAACATTACTCCTAACAGCACTGTGGTCATCAGTGGGACTGTGTAAAGTAGCAGGCTATTGTGGACTCATCAAGTGGGGCCTATATATAGACCTGGGCTTAATTTAGAGGAGCAGGAAGTCACAGAAATGGTGTGAGGAGGGAGTTTAGTTTGGGAAAGGTTAGAAGGTTTATTCATGATTCTGAAAGGATTCAAAGTGATACTTTTGTCATAGAGACATGTGCTTCAGTGTTTAGCAACCTGATGATTTATACAAGCATAAAAAAGAAGGAGGCACTTATTTCTTTTTTATCAATGGGAACCAGCTTTTCTGACCATAAACTCACCATGCACACGTTTCCTAAGTGTGGAAATCCAACCTGAGGGCTTTGCTATAACAAGATTGGTGTAACCATAGCGACGTGATGCACATCAGTGCGTGACATCATAACTGACACAATCACTCCCCATTTACGCAAGTGGAAAGACAATTTAGAGCATCCTGCTCTTATTATTCAAGCCTGCACCGGCTCCTACCTATGATTTAAATAACAATCAGTGCATAAGAATCTGGTCTCAGATGACAATTACAATAAGAGGAGATGCTACATTCTACAAATTGCACTGGGGATAGCGATAAAACATGTTCAAATGCAAATGCTGTTTACCGGATTTACAAAGGAACAAAGCAAAAATGGGATTTGTAGCGGCGTGTAAACAACAGATTACATCTTCTGACGGCAAAGCTTGAGCATGAACAGTCAAATCTGGGTCGCAAGTGAAAGCAAACATCTACCCTGGGAGAGAATTCCCATGTTTGTCTCTTAGAGATCTTAGCAGCTGGATTAAGATGTACAGACAAGTTGCCTCATAAGCTCTGCAGAGAGAAGAGACCAGTGTGTGATGCCATCAGGCAGCTTTTTCTGGATCAGCCTCATTGGTATTGAACTGAATGTGTCAATGTGAGGACATGGCGCCCAGGGTGGTGGTTTTTCTTGTGGGTATATGAGATTGTCTTTTGGTTAAGCCCTGTCTTGTAGGTACACATGTGGGCATTGAGGCATAATGAAAGTCCACAAAATTATCCACCCACAAATTTTAGATTTGAGTTGTACGTCCACAGTTGAGCTTTTACGTCAGCATTTGCAAAGTGTTTGTGCTAATAACGATCTTGAGCATTAAATGTGTGATTATATTCAACCTTGACTTTTCCTCGAAAGGTTGGTTGTCAGGCAACTGGCGGACAGAGAAGTATCCACTCCGGGTAAGGAATCCCTGGTAACTTTTCTTTTTTGTACCTTGGTATTTTGGTTTCTGCACAGATTTGACATAGAAGACACACATTTATATAGTTTCTTCCCTGTTTGCAGTTCTTGTGCTTTTATGCTAACGTAGGAAAAGATATCTGTTAGTCAAACAGGGGCGTATCTATCATGGTGCCAGGGAGGGCACTGGCCCGAGCTGAAATCCAATTGGCCCTTGAAGTGCCCTTGAAGTGCCCTTCTAACAATGCTAAGAATATAATTTTTTTTTCCTTTGTTGAACATATGATTTACACTTTGCAAATTGTGGCCCCTGATTTAGAAAAATCTCAGATCCACCACTGCTGCCGGCCAACACGTCTAAAACTTGTCAACACATTCTCTCATGTTTGTTTAATCTGGCCAAAATCCAAAGTGAAACAAATTTGAATGCATATATTATTATAGTATTAAACTAAAAGAAAGCAAACACACATTTCAACTCCTCAAAAATGTATACAAATTCATTTGAAGCAGTTTTGGTTGACTGGCACCTTTGAACCTACCATGACCACCATTCAATTTGTAGAATAAATTAATTTCCCCCCGAGGACGAATCCTAATGTTTTGGCTCTATATTCTTCTTGGTTGAGCGGCTGTGGTTTAGTGGGTACAACAGGTCGGCCATTCGCCAGAGGAAGAGCGTTTTGATCCCTGTATAAAGCCTGTGTGTGAGTGAATGAATGTGACTTGTGTTGTAAAGCCCTTCGAGTTTGGAAATCATTCCATTTACCATTCCCCTTCCTCATCCAATGATATTATAAAACTCCTGTAAATCCAATTTTCCCAATTCCCCACATCACATCCAAGTGGTCGAGCCCTACAGCCTGAACACACTAGTTGTTTTTTCTGCAGCCACATCAGCATTTCCCCCTTGTGTTTTCTTCCTGCCCCCTGCAGAGAAAGATCAAGTTCATGTAACTTCATCTCACTCACAGCCTGAGTCACAACAAGCTCTAGTGAACCGAAGAGTTTAATCAATCACAACACTCTGCACTAAGATGTGTCACGGCTGCTGTCCGAGGTGGCTGATCCCGGGACCACCAGTGAAGAGGGAGCTGTCTGTGGTACTCACCGTCATAGATCTGCTGACTGGTGAGACTCCTGCTGCGAACAAATTCAATCTTCTCCGGCCGTGGGATGTTACTTTTTTAGCAGGCGATGTGGTAGAAAGCTCTTCTTGTGTCGTGTCCGAGCAGCAGTTCATGTTAATCTTCTCACTGCTGATATCAGGGCTGCTGTTGCCTCTGTTGTGACCTAAACTTGCCCCTGAACTTCATACCACCTTGCAGGGGCTGTATGTCTAATCTTTCAATAATCCTCTCTAGTATCTCAATTTTTTGTGCAAGGGTCTGCTGTCACATCTGTCACCTGAACTCTATGAAACTAGGGGGCGACAGAGCGTTTGCCACCAGGGCCCCAAGGCTCTGGGATGAATTGCCCAAGGAAATAAAGTTGGAATAATCCTGAATGTACATGGGGTACCAGGATATTTTATTCTCTTTTCTATTTATAATTGATGTACTTAATTCAGTATTTCAAGTCAGTGTTTTCATGTTGTGCCTCACTCAACTGCTCTATATATTATTATTACTATTATTTATTTAAGATAGTAATAGTCATTGCAACATGTATCCACTATATCGCAACCATTCAATATGCACCCATTGAACATTAATGATTAATAGTGAACATTGGTTTCCCCTCTATAAGGCAGATGAAAATGTCTCTGATGTTGACCTGCAGGCTTGGTGTCCCTTCCTGTCCTCCCTGCACCCTATCACATAATTGAAACAAAGCACAGATCACTTCTTGTTGTTGGTACAGATTCAGACGTGGTGAGGTGACGTGATTGGAAAGACTCCATGAGATCACGTTTTGTAACTTCTTCCGCCCCCTTTATAAAATAATTAAAAGGTCGCCCTACTGACGCAAGCTGGGGAGTTGTAAACCGGTATGTGGCGGCCTCTGAGTCCATGTGTGTGAGTGTGAGTCATCGCTTCACCCACTGCGATCCGGTTGGTAGGTCAAAAGAACAGCAAACCGTTGTTGTGACAGCTAATAATGAGCGAGTTGGGGCATGTTTGTTGAAGGTGGTGTGCGTGCAGGTGTGCTGTGGAGCTGTGCACATGCTGCTGAATGACTTTATTACACGTGCACTTTACCAGCCTGTGGTATGACTGCTGATTCAATTCGAAACCACATTATTGATTATGCACCATTTAAAATACAAATGAACACAATCTATATTTTCTCATCAGCAGTTACATGGCTCAGCACTTCATGTAGAGTGGTGTTTATTTTAAAACTGCGGGAATCAACAGTTTAATATTGATTAAATGTCTATTATGAAAAGTTTCACTGATGAACCTTCATGATCGACAGCTGACGCTGACTCGTGATTGGTCTAGTGTTTATTGGAAGTCCATTCAACAATTAAGAATGCTCAGACTTTGGCTGAAATGACGTCTTGGGTGCAAGATGGTAGTGTTCGAATCCGGATTCTTTTCTGGATAGTGACAGGAAGTGGAGACGTGTCCATCTTTATGTACAGTCTGTGGTGCAGAGCTGTCAGATTGCACCACATGTAAGACACACACATGTAGTTTCTTTTCTCTTATTGCATCAATGTGAATACTACTTTAAATGTTTTACTTCACCACAAAACTCCAGCTGAGGCTTATGTTGTTCTCTGTTTGCTAAATATGGGAACTGCCACTATAGCCACTTTCCTATTGTACATGGAAAAAGATTTCCAGCCTTAAAAAACACTCAAAGTGCTTAATATTACATGTCACATTCCCCTTTCACACAGTGCTTCTATACGCTGACTGACCTTCTGGTAAGTGGACGACCCGCTCTACCTCCTGAGCCACAGCCACCCACAATGCGGGAAACATGTTGCAGTGTATTCTGTGAAGAGCACACTCAGGTCATAAAATGCACATTAATTAAAAAATATTTGTCTTTACTGAAAATGAGAATTGACATACGAGAACAAATTGACTATTTTCTTTGGAGATCATATATAAAAAGCTATATATTTAATTCTTTTTTTGGGCAAGAGTATCATTTGAAAAAGCAGATGGACAGCACAGGGAAGCAGGGTGAAGTTTTACAGAATGAGACTCCCTGTGCTTGGCTGAATCACATGGCTTCCTCCATTCAGAGTTCTTGTTTGAAAGTATAAAGAAAGAAAGTGAGCAAACTACAGGTGTACCATTGTTGATAGCGAGCATAAAAATCTCCCCCGCAGGGTCACAAAACATCCATCAAGCTCACGGCTCCTGGCCTTGACTCCTCTGTGTCTGTCTCGTCAGCTCTTCAGTAATAACTTTCAAATGAATGAACCGCTGCTCAAATTTTAATTTGTTCTCCCTCAGTTGTTCCCCTGATAATAAACTGCCAAATCTCAAAGCTCAGAAGTCCTTGAACCCCGTATACCTGTTCTTTCTGTGTAAGCAACTTTGAGCTGTGAACCTGAGCTTGATTGAGTAAAATCTAAATGAGCGCATTCATGATGCAGGAGGGGGGGAAATGGTGGGTTGTAAATGAAAAGAAAGAGTAGGTGAGACGGGGCGAGGGAGTGTGAGTGCAGGGAAGTGGGAGAAGAAAAGAGTAGCAAACGTCAGGAGTGGCTGTGGAGAGAGTTGAGTGGGTGGGTTGGTGGTGGCGGAGGAGGAGGAGAGCTGAAGCTAGTGGTCTCAGCCTCCTTCTCAGAATTATCCCTCAGTGACGCAAGCTCCTCCACACACATCCTGACAGCTGCTCCCTGCCTGGTTACAGCGCTCCTCGGCCCGTCCAATAACATTCATGTTCATTTCCGCTTTAATGCGTGGCTTATCCTCCACAGGGTTTTACCAATACAGCTCCATCTAGGGCTAATGAGTGCATGTCCACCAACTACTCTTTGGTTTTCCATCTAATCCATACACTAGTGGGACCACAGTGTTGCTTGAATACACTGGATCTTCATGTTTTTCCTCTTTATTTAATGAAGATAAGCTGTGGAAGAAAATAAGCTGTTATTCAGCGCACTCGCCTCAGGCATTGTTCTTCCTGTGTGACGCCACGCAGACCAAAATACATCGGATGTTGGAGATAGTTGAAGGGCCCTCGCTGATTACAGAGGCATGCCACCCCCTGTTCTTTTAATGGTGAAATTAGCATTAAAGTGCAGCAGGACACAGCAGTAACTACACAGTAAAGTCCCTTCACAGGAGTCCCTCAGTAACACATGAAGGACTGGATGACTCAGTGGAAGTGAATTAATAAAAGGGAATTTTACAATAGCAATCAGTAAAAAGTAATTTCATTTTAACTGGGCCTTAACCTTAAATTAAAAGTCTGATCACAGAATAGGATGTCAGCTGAGAAAGTGTTCGGCAAATATAAACAGAGACAGTGTAAAAAATGATATAAAACACTGAGTTGCGGTGAGTGTAGAAAAATTTAATTTAATTTGTATCGCCCATATTCACAAATCACAAACTGCCTCATAGGGCTCAACAAGTTTTTACAACCTCTGCCTTTGACCCTCAGCAGGGTTAAAAACTACCAAAAAACTTTTAACAGAGACAAAACCCAGAAACCTCAAAGAGAGTCACAAGTGAATGATCCCTCACTTAAATGTCACATGTACTAGTGCACACCTTATCTTTATAAAGCTCTGGGTATTTTGTCTACTAATTAATTTTAATAGTTTAATAGATTAATACAGTTTGCCAAAAGATATTGAGATATTAAACCATTATAATGTGAGTACATCACAGCAAGCGGCAAGCCCCATTCCAGAAATATTGATTGGCTCTGTTACCATGATATCAACTTGATTGAATGGTGTTAATATGTCTGTGCTTGTTTTCATCATATTAACAAACCTAATGGTTATTATTTACATCATGTTAACGTAGCTCTAAACATGGCCATGTATGGAAACCCCGGTCATTCCTAAGCAGAAATACAAAATTATAACGTGATTTTTGAAGCATCTATTCATGCCAGTGTTTCAGTGTGAACACACAAAAGGCTGTGTGACATTCAGAGGAGTTAAAGAAGGGGACTTCCACTGTGCCATTCTTAGCGTCCCACCCATTCATCTGCCCCGATAGACAGGCTTTCACTGAGGTTTCAGGACATTCCAGAGGAACCTTCATCTTTTCTCTTCCAGCCCATTCATGAAATCTGAGCTGCTTCACTGAGACAACATGATGTGCAACAACTACTCACATCTTTTTTTGCAAAAAAATGAATAACTTCAGTGAAAATGAAACCTAAACTAAAGTTGGGGTGCAACTAGTTGAATGAAAAAGAAAAAATCGCTTTAAAACATGCAGTGAGAGATACGTGCATCATTCTTTCAGAGGAAAACAGCAGCAGATGTTGGTTGGCAGTGACAAATCCCCATGTGAGACTGTCTGCTAGATGTCAGAAGGGGAATGATTACATGGTTTCATCCACAACAAGTGGATCTGATAATTCCATCTTGGTTAGAATGTCTTAGTGGATGCTCATTTCTGCTCTCCTGGCAACCACCAAAGCAGTTCCATTAAAAAAAATTCTAAATTCGTATTGGATTATCTAAAAGCCTCCTTGTCCAGAAGAGGCTGGTGAGGTTGGATATAGACATGGTATAACAAAAACAGGAAACACAACAATCAGATAAAAATACTTGTAAAAAGACTTGAAAATAAAATTATCCATCTGCATGAGGATTGCAGAGTTCTTCAATGATGCCCAAAAGCTTTAGTAAGAACGGAAACTCTCTAATTCACTCTCAGGTCTTATGCTTTGTGTCATTCACACAAACTGCCGACACAGGTGACGGGCAATTCTTTCACTGTCTTGCCCAAGGACACCTAGGCATGCAGATCAGAGTCAGGGATCAAAATGCCAACATTCTAGATAGTGGACGGCCCGCTTGTCCTCCACATCCACCTGTTTATAATGGAAGGATGTTTTCAGTTCAGAAAAATGAATCTGTGAAAAATAATAATTTCATATGGGGATGAGCAACAGGACTTGTACTGACCTTTCTGAGAAATTGATTGTGATGAATACAAAAAAAAAGAAAGTTTTCCACTGCCCTGTCACACTATTCACACTAGTATTCCTCTCTAAAAAGGGCTGCAGATCATGTTTTAAAGATTCCCAAAGTAAAAATATCTCTACGTCCCCTATGTTTTTTTTAAACAACAATAGACAACCTCTTCTCAGATATCCAAGAGAAGACAGTCTGACGTGCATCCTTAGTTTTCCCTCGTAGTTCAAGGACACTAGTGGATTCCTAAAGCTAATTAATAAATAATGTACCAGGGGAACCACTTCCTAAGATCTTCTTTAACTTCCAGCACTGTTCAGTCTTTAGATACAGAGGGATCTCCAGTGTCATGCCAATTAAATAAATTCTGAAACACAGCAACTTTATTACTCTGATTAAAATGGTCAGGAATACCCAGATTGGCCTGCGTTGCTACAATTCAAATTGCAATATTCTCAATGGCACAGAGGAACTTCATGTAATGATAATGTCTTTATGCTATGGGAAAAATATTGTTTCATGTCTATATATAGACGTGACTCAAAGGCCTAATCATTTAACACCTTTATGTTTACAAGGAGTGTTTGTCTGATATTTGTCTACTTTTTTATCAGCCACTAAACCACTTTCATCAGTTTAATTATTGCATGTAAGCTTCGATCTAAGGAGCAGCATCATGGGGCCCTTTTCATGTGTCAGTCCTGTGATGGACTGATGAAATCCAGGGTGTACCCTGCCTTTTTCCCAAATGTCAGCTGGGATTGGCTCCAGCCCCCCGCGACCCTCAAAGGTGTAGATAATGGATGGACAGATGGAAGAGTGCTCAGGTCGGTTTTATCAATCCCCTCTGATCAACAGTTATCAGAACCTGAAGGTCAGACCTTTGGACTTTAACCAGCTTGGTTGACGTAAACTTGCAGTATAGCCACATATAATAATAATAATAATAATAATAATAATAATATTAATAATAATATTAATAATAATTATAATTATAATACTAATACTATTACTACTACTACTACTACTACTACTAATAATAATAATAATAATAAAGTATTTCAGTTATATAGCCCCTTTCATCCATAAAAAGCCACTCAAATTGCTTCATAAAAAATACGATAAAATTAACAAATATAATTAAGTAAGAGCTTAAAATACATACTAATATACAGCAGCACACGAAACCTTAAAATCTGCAATCAACAAGTAAGCTAAAAGTTATAAAACAATACAAGACCAAAAACCATGGTGAAACCAGAAACAATAACACTGGATCAAGTCTGAATATGATAAATAGCAGAAGCATAAATAAGCTGAGTAGAACAATCTGGTAAAAGGCTTGTTGATCTAAGAGAAACGAAAAGAGTTATATTTACCTATACTGTTATACACTCTTCCTCAATTTGGAATAATGGACATTTCCATGTGATCACTGCACTGGAAATGTGCTCTGCACCTTTAAGAGCAGCCGGAAGTGTTTGTAAACCGGACGTTCTACATCCTCAATGTGACTTACAGTGGGGAACACTGTGATTTTTACACTGTGTGTCTGTAGCAGGTTAGAGTCTGTAAAATGTTTCTTACCACAGCGAATTGTGAGTATTTTCATGTCTGTGTGTAGATATTTAAGAGGCGGGTACGTGCACATGTAGGCTCGTCTCAAATTAACCAAAACGAGCTAACTAGTTAGCCTCAACTAAGCTAGCTGTCAGCTAACTCCCCGGTACTAGCACCATCATACACCCAGAACACTAAGCATCACAATGTCTGCGGTTTGACTGTTTTCACTTGTGAGTTAACCATCGCTGTCTGTTACGTTGTCACAGTTAGATGTTCACACTATGCCATGTTGTTACGCAAAGTCTCCATTGTTATGTATTTAGTAGCAGCTTTGCGGCTAGCCACCCTAGCATTAACCTGCTAAAACGTAATGGTGTGATTCGTCTGTAAACGTGCGGATATTCACATGTGCTCTGTTTTCCTTTATATTCCAGTGGCCAAGGCTAAATCAAAGTAAGTATTTCAACCTAGTTTTGGTGACTCAATGTTATCATTGTGATAAACACATGTATGATGCAGCTCTGGTCACATTGACACACTGTGTTTTGTGCTGTCAGGGCCGTCCTGGTGCAGATGATGAGCTCTGCGGGCACAGGCTACTTCTTCAACACCAAGAGGAACCGTTTCCGGGACAAGATGGTGCTGCGCAAGCACGATCCTATCGGTAATATATATATATATGAATATGCAGCTTTCTGTGTTTCTGCTCTGTTTAAACTGCCCTTGTTTTTGTTGTTTTAGCTACAGAATGCGTCTTTCTGCCTCTTGTCTCTACCTGATTTGATTGCCCTTTGATTTTTAATCTCTGGACAAAGTGAACATCTTTAACATGGAATTTCTCCCCTAAGCAGTAACAGAATATACTATTTGAAACACTGTAGTAGCTTTTTATCTGTCTCAAAGGAAATGCTTTTATTATGGCAGTGTCAGCACCTGCATCTATGTCTGTCCAGTAGGAACACTGTTTTATTAATTATTAACGACTACCAGGGAAAACATAAATTACTATATAAAAAAGACATACAGGAATAAAGTAACGACATTAACTTGTAAAAGAAGAGAACTACGTTTGGTAATTTTCTTCTGTCAGGTTGTCGGCTGCTTTTGCTATATTTAGTTGAAACAGATTCATATTTTGTCTTTGGTTGTATATCGTGTTCTTAGAGATAAAACTATTCATCATCGGGATTTTGTACAAATAATAGTTACTCTGTGACCACAGACCATAAAAATTTGAACTACAGGTTGCTCTGGGTTTAGAGCAGGCCTTCCTCTAACCAGAAGGTCAGCGGTTTGATCTCCCGTTCCGTATGCCTGTGCCCTTTTCAAAGAAAATAGCTCCATATAGATTTATTCTATTAATCTGACTTGAAAAGTGCAATATGAATATAGACCATTTACCATAGTGTAATTTCTATGTAAATCTGTTATTGCTGGTGGTATTGTTGGTATTATACAATAGTTTTATATGTATGTGTGTGTGTTTTTTTTTCTGACCTTATAAGGTTCCTATTGTAATGCTATGATAGTAATAATCTATCCACTATTTCCGAAATGTGTATTGTTTAGGGCCCAAGAAAGGGCAGTATCAAATTTGGTCAGGTAATACGTTTAATTTGAATGAACTTCAAATAAATAGACAATTTGCGCTCTGTAGCAGTTGTGGCTGGGACCCGTCAAAATAAGTGACGTTGTCGATCACAACAGCAGCCCGTACACAAAAACACCAATGACAACAGAGAGTCTGGGAGCCGGTCTTTACTTGTCGCATCTCAAGTACAGCAGGTAACTTTTAAAGTGAGAGACCCATGACAAAGTTCCAACCAGCATTACCACAGGTCAAGCAAACATCCCATTCCAAACAGGCCTGATTAGAACAGACACTGTACAAGTTTAAGAAAAGTGTTGACAGTCGTACCAGTAAATCTCCCTTTACAAAACAGACCTGGACAATTCACCTTCTAACACAAGCTTCAATTTCTGTGGATCATCACTCATTCTTCTCAACATGTTTTAAATCTGCTGTTCTTCTCTTTCCAGTGAACACGCATGTCCTATTCTTTGAGAAGAGGAAGATCAGATCAGTTTAAAAGTGAAGAAAAATAAAAGGACACCATAAACCTTCGAGGTTTAAACAGACTCTTTCTTTTGCCTTGGATGATAAAAGGTGTTTGTCAGTCAAAATGTGTGGTTGGCTGGCTGACATGAGTGCAGAGGATTTCTCCTTGGATCTCTAAGAAGGCCTCGACCCTCCCTACTGCACCAGTTCATCATGATGCAAACACAGGCCCAGCTTTAACAAAGTCTCCATCACCTCTACACACAAGAATACTTTGTCTTTTCAGCAGATCTTTACAGTTATGTCAGTGATAAATATTGGAGTTTTGTAAAAAGTAAATATTCAAACCAAGGAAATGTTCTTGAACCACAAAAAATGAGATTTATTTGGCATCAATTAAATCACATATGTTCCATAGAATATTTAGTGTTGAGATTCTTGTGAATTATTTAACTGTTAAAAACGATTGAGATTAAAAAAAGTTGCGCAAAAAACGACATTTGTGTGTTGTCATATCTCTGACATCGTTGGGCACTATTCATGTAAGGGATATTGACAGTCAAATTAAGGTTGTGTTGACCTTTATATTAAACATTTGTTACATAATTACTTATACTCATTCATATCATAAAATTCAGATTTGTCTACAGCAGCTAATTTTATTAACCAGTGTTCACTTTTCAATGAGACTTGTTCCAGATTTGGTCCAACTGGCGTCTACTTGCCCATGAGCTGTTACTTGAACAGCTCAGCTGGCAGGTCCTTTTTGAAGGGGTAAGACGCCTGCGTGCCGACAGCCTGCACGCTCACTCCTGCCACCTGATTGGCTCTGTGGACCATCTCCTCCAGAGGCATTGTGGGATAATTAGCCATGAAAAACGCCAGCGCTCCAATGAAGCTGTCACCAGCACCCTGGGAAGAAACAATAGTATAATGTTATAGGGTTTTAATTAGTCCGCTGTGCTGCAAACAGAACCACAGTAACACAGCAGTCATTCAATCTGGTGAGTGACAAGCTCATTTGAGGGGCATTGAATTTCATGTAAAACAGAATTTCAATTTATTGTTTGAAATGATTCATTCTTTGTTTTGAGAAGATAATGGGATCAAAAGTGACATGATGAGAGGTTTCAGTGTGGAATTCTATGAGCTGTGAACAGTAGGGGGTGCTATGGCATTTGCCAGCTGTTTCTCCAGGTCCTATACTGTAGAGTGAAGCTTCAGCCATTAGGATTGATTTACTGAACATCTGCACAATGTGTCTCAGTATTACCGAAATTACCCATATTCACAATCAGGTCATAATGCTTCAGATTCATTAATGAGATGTAATCTTATTTAAAAAAAAAAACATCTTAAACATGGTAAAACAGGTACACTGAATCCTTTGATATTTCAGAAAGCATAATGTTCTTACATGGACATTATGAAAGGACCAAGTGTGTTGGTGTTAAATTCATTTCTATCTATTTAATTACTTAAATACTTATATCAATTATATATAAACAAAACAACTGATCATCAAAAAATGGCAGTTATAGCTGATTGCTTTTCAGAGTCAGCTGAGCGGCACGTGCACGCTTTAAACACCCCGTCAGTGACTTCACCATAACTGCCAACAGCTCTGGTTTTGGCTTTATCTCTATGGACACATTAATCATCCCTTTTTCCAGTCTCATCTATTGATAGAGATGGAATGTGCCGTCTACGCCCTGGAGGGGGGTTCGGCTGGGACAGTACACCAAGTGAAGCTGGTGGGGAGGGGGAAGGGTTTCACTGATGGGAAAAGGCTCAATGGTATGTGGCGACACGCTCGTGTTTAACCACAAATGGCCCCCCGACACTGGTTCTCACAAGCCCGCTCCATTACTCATCACTTTGGCTCTCAGAAGAGTTCAGTGCACTCTGAGCACCTTTGTCAGCCCGTCCCCCCCAATCCCCCCCCCCCCCCCCCCAACACCCCCTATCGCCCTCCAACCTCAAGTAACCCCTTTTATCAGAGCGAAAGTTGTCAGTTGTGCAGGATGATTCAGGGGCATATGCCGAAAAACAAAAAAAACCTAACCCCCGACCCCATCCTGGCAGAGTGCAGTGCCCTGCAACAGACAGGGCAGTGGGAACAGAGAGCTGGGCCCACGTAAGATGGGGCATCTGGAGGGCGCAGCTCAAACAGCACATGGATGTCACAACCAGTCAAAACTACAATTATATCAAGCAAACTTCGATCCTGATGAAAAAACAAATATCTATCGTACCACATTCCCTGATTTGATCTAATCCTTTTTTATGACTGTAATGGGAGGTCATGCCTGAATACCTGTCACACGCTCACTGTTTTTGTCTTATATTACTTCTTTTATCTGTTTTTATAGTCATTTTTTTATTTTTTTATTTGTGAAGCACTTTGTAGCTTTAGTCCTAAGTCCTATTTAAATTAAGATATTATTATCATTATCAAAAAAAGGGCATTATTGGACCCCATCCCCAACCCAGCGTTCATCCCTGCTTTGACTCCCAGACTGGAAGAGATACTGGAAAGAGTGAGATCAGGGCTGAGACATTTCACAGGCCCGGTGGATTTCCAATGTTTAAAGCCGTTGTGTGTTTATGTCTCCTGTCTGGTAGCTGGGCAGGGCTACAATACAGCCGGCATTTGGAAATAAGGCTTTGGTGAAGCCGTCCCACTGGTTTGGCTCCGGCCCATCTCCCCGGTTCACACGTTGCTGCTGAAACGATGAAACCACTTGAGTGGGGGGTTGGATGCTTGGGAATCAACAACCGCAGAATCATGAAGAGGCCAGAATTAACGACTGTATTCAGTGGTGGAAACCAGATTTTCATCTGTATAATCATGGCCACATCATTATTATTAACCTGCCTCTTCGTTTTTCTTTTATGTTTCGAATCACCTGCTAATCCAGAACCAAATCCCTGCAAACACAACCACCTTTGTCTAGTCAGACCAAATCGGGTGGGACCCAAACCGGTTCCTTCAAGCTTATACTAGTATTCAGGGCTACGATTCTTAATTACCAATGTTTTATTATGTTGCTGATATATGTTGTTGGGTAGGCTTTCTTAACTGGGTGGGAAAAAACATGTCTTACATTCAGAAAATAGTGAAACTCAACTGCCACTGCAATTAAATCAAAGTGTGAGAACAAATTCATAAATACTCAACAAAACATATTTTGTCTGAAATATATAGCTCTTATTTATACAATTATGTTATTTTTCAGATTATTTGGTTTATGTTTAGTAGAACAACAATTCATCTCAGAATTATATCAAATTTGAGGGACACAAAAACCACAACATCAACTGTACAGGATCTTTAAATGCATGAGAACAGGTTAATGAGGTTTAGAAAGGAAGGTGTGTTTCAGCAATCATCCATCTCCAGTATGTAAACACACAAACACACATAGCCCATCTGCTAATTATCCTGCAGTCCCAGGAAATTTCAGTAACTAAATTGCCACTATGTACTTATATTTTATATATTTATGTCTTAGGTATTTTTAATGCAAATGCTAATGCTTTTTGGTGAGTACTTTCCAGTTCATTCCTAATGAACTACAAGAACAATGAGTGCTTACCTCTGCCAAGACGGATTGGCCACTTCATCACCATATTGCATACACATGTATTGAGATTATATATGTATATATATATATATATATATACCATCATGTACACAGGTATTTTCTGCTAACTGTTTACAGTAAAACATCCATTACACATAAAAGGGGTATTACAGAATACAGATTAACCTTGATTCATTAAATTAACATCCTTATCCAGATCTGCACCCAATTTCAACATATGTCTGCATTATTTCTTGAGAAATTGACGAAAATATTAGAAAACCCTTAGTTTTATAAAGGCAACATTGTCTTAAAAGTGAGAAAATAAGAACTTCTTAAGCCAAACAGCCTCAACATTTTGAATGATAAACCTAACTGCACCAGAGCTCCACTCCTATCTTCTTCGGTCAGACAAACTTTAACAGTGTGAAGGATTTAGTGGCAAGGTGGCATATTGCAAGCAACAGAATACTCCTTGCTGTAATCTCCTCCTTCCAAGGGTGTGATTTAAAAATATGAAAGGACCTCACTAGAGGGTTTGGTTTGTCCATTCTGGGACACTGTAGAAACACGGCAGTGCAACATTGTGGAATCAGTTGAAGAGGACCTGCTCCCTACTTAGATATAAAGGGCTCAAAGTCTACGAGAAAACAATACTTTCAGGTGATTTTACACTACTGAAGCCATCACTATGTATATCATTTTTCACTCCTGCCATCAGATCTTCCTAAACCCTTCACACTGGAACTTGAAGAAAAGTTAAAAAAAAACCTGGATATGCTCCTTTAACTAGAATAAACATTGTATGGCTTCTTCTCTGGCTAATGCCCAATTGGTTGCAAATTGGCTCAGTACCATGCATGAATGATCGATCAAACAACCCGAACGAGACAGAAAAGAGGAGCTAATAAGTGGGATACTTCCAAATTAACAACAGAAGATTTCCCCCCTCAGTGGATGGGTCATTGGAGAAACCTTTCTCCGTCTTACACACAATGTCTCCGTCTCTGAGACTGGCATGTGACGCCACTGGATCTTGTGAATGAAGCTCAACGAGGCTGACAAGTGCTACCCCCTTCAGTCCCGCTGCCGCTGCCCTCGACACAGTTTGGTGAAGGTTACATCTCAAGGCCCGTCAATCAAGTGACACAAGCGCTTGCCGCAGATGAGCTGTGATGCTCTCGCTGGTCCGCTCCGTCCGCAGCATCTTGACCTCCATGCTGTTAGTCTGCCGGTTTTCTGCCGGTGCTCCGACTGAAGTTAGAAATTAGGATGGCAGACGTGTCTGCGAGGGGCTCACCAAATTAACTGAGGATGAGTTCAGAAGATCTCTGTGCGGTTTGATGTGTTTGTAGTGTGACACTACCGCACAAGCACGTGATCAGAGAGCCGCCAAACTCTCTTGCTTTGCTAATATGACTACCGTATGTTGTTCTTTGGCCACTTGGCTCAGTTTATCACAACCCTGACAAGCCTATAGCCTATATCACTGTCGGAATTTTTAAGCCTCCCACAGCAGCACAAGTCCTGTGTGTGTTTGAAATGAAAAGAAGAATAGCTGAAGATTTTACGCAAGCAGCAATAACTGCCATGACAGTACAGACAAACAAAGGAGCGCATACATCAACTCAGAAGTCCATCATCAGGAAACCCAAGGACAAAGACGGCAGCAACGCCCATGCACTTTGATTGACAAGTGATCTTTGTAAAGTGCCGTGCAGAAACACCACAGGGATGAGCACAACAAACGAAGACCAATAAAAAACACAAAACCTACAGAAAACGCAGATCTCAGAGAGAGCTTCACACTTCATTTCTGTCATGCCACTGACTGCTGCAGCCACAGAACCCTTCGCGCCTCCAGAACCTGTGAGTGTATCACACCCAGAGGCCCCCTGCAATCGTGACTCCCATCCTGGTTTGACAGATGGAGTGATGTGCAGTTAACTCCTGAAGCCTCCAGCCATTGTCAATGAAAGGCAGCCCCTGGGGAGAGCAAAGACCAAGTGAGTGGCAGTGATGATTCACAGTGTTCTCCAGGTCCAGAAGCTTCCTGTGAGGGTGGCCAACAGCTGGGGACGACTCCTCTGAAGCAACGAGGAAGGACGATTCAGAGATCAAAACCATCTTCAATATGACCAGTTAGAGCTCTGCTATCTTTGACCCAGTCCTCTTTTACCCCCTTGTTCACCCATGTGAAGTAGCAGACTGACTTGAAGATGGAACATTTTCACAAATTTTCCAGGAATTCATTAATTAATAGATCCTGCTAAACAACTAAATCAGGCATACTTAGGGGACTGACAGTGTGTATTTGATTCCGCCTGATTGAATTTACGGGCTCTGTTGGGCCTTGGCGAAGTTATCCGCTCTAATGAGACCTAATCTAGCTGTGGACTGAGACTTGGCACATTATGGTCCCTACCTATATTTATGAGTTTGTTTCACCCTGTTAGCAAGTGTGAGATCTAGTGCACTGCAACTTCAATATGTAGGTTGAAAACCATAGGAGACGGGGTTCTTTGCTGTTTGGGTGTCTAAACTTTAGCACAGCCTGTCACAGGAGCTGAGACCTTTAAGACACAATTTTCTGTTTGTTTTCATATTGTGTGGTATGTTATCTCAATCTGCTGGTTTGTTTGAATCTGCCACTGTAGAGCATTTTGTTGGTTGTACTGATAAGTGCTATTCAAGTGAAGTCTCTTTTTCATTTGTGTATAAAAGTGATCAACATGACTCTGCACTGGCAGAGGACTGGTCTAACATCTGGGTTGCTCAACAGCAGCTGCTGTAGCATGTGTGGCCCATTAAAACATGGTGATGTGGCTGTTTTATCATTGTGTCATGCTGACCCAGAGCTGGCAGGAGTGGAGGAATGCATTGCTCAGGAGGTATTCCCTTACCTTGGGCTTCCAGGAAGGAATCGAGCAATTGGTCCTTACGTGTCTGCAGCCATAGGAGAGGGCTGGGAATAATTTGACCGTCCAGCTGTAATGTCTGGTTTGAAGAGCACTGTCTACCTTTCCCCCTACACAGTGGACCTCCCGGAGCAATGGAAACCAAGGCCACCCAAGTCCTGCTTGGGCATAAAGTGTGTGTGTGTGTTTGTGTGTGCGTGGGTGTGTCGGTGTGTGTGAGAGAGTGTGTTTGTGTGTACTCTAACCTCATCTAACTGTCCACACAAAAACAGCGAAGCCTCTGATCTTAACCGAGGGAAGGCTGTACTCAATTTAAGACAAAAGCTTGAGGGATGGGGGGGAGACCCACAGTAGATGAGTGGATTTGTGGGAGTGTTATTCATCCAGATTCCCAACCCTGGCTCAGACCGAAATTGCTCCAGCTGTTTAAAAATGTGTTATTCAGACAGACGCAGGGGGAGCAGATGATGACATAGTTACAGTTGGGGGGAAAGCTATATGATTAGCAGCCATGATGGCCACCCTTACCCAGGCTCCATCAGGGACAAGTGATGAGATGGAACCAAATAAGAAAAGTAGAAAAAGTGGGATTGTTCTGAATAGTAGCTTGTGTGAGCTCAAATAGCGAGAAACCGCAAGTGACTCATGATAATAAGGAATCACTGGCGAAAAATTCGGCCTCGACTCACTATCGCATACTAGTGAAATCGCAGCGAAACAGCAAGGAAAACAATTTGGGTGCTGAGTAAGTCTTTGAAAATAAACATGTCCTTACTGCGACAGCCAGAAAGGAATAATTTTTTTAATTTATTTATAACCTAAGACAACACAGTCAAAGCAGAAATAACAGAGGATGTAGAGTGATCATAACTAAGAGGCCTGAGTTACTAGAACAGTGAAGTGAATAATGATCTTGATAACAACCTGTTTTTCTTTTTCTTTCTCCAGTAAAAAAACCCCAGAAAGGGCCTTACTGGAAGAGGGATTATGATGTCCAAAAGAGTTAAACGCCTCACAATTTATGGGACCATCAAAGAAACAGAAGGGGTGGGGGTTAGAATGTGTGTGTGTGTTTGTGTGTGTGTGTGTGTGGGTACATGCAGCAGGCCCGACCACAGCTTTCTGCTGACTGATGCAGGCCTGAGAGGTGAGTCACAGCATAGGAAGGGGTTGGGAGGAGGAGGGCGACAGGGGTGGTGGGTGAAGCTCTCTCGGGGGCTTTTGGGAAGCAGGGGTAGAGTGAAGACAGCGAATAACGCTAAGTTATGTCTGTCCACTTCAAAGTGTGGGGGACTGGGGGGACGAAAGAAGGAGGTCACACACCGTTAAAGAAAGCATGCCCTTTGTTCTTGAAATGCTGAAGTGGCCTGGGATAACAAGGAGATGCTGCTGCTTGGCACTTCTTTCTGAGTGAATCCTAAAACGCACCACAACGCCTCGGTATGAGTGTTTCTTCTCTCTATTACACACACACACTCAACACTCTTTACCTCACCTTCACTATTTGTGATGTGGGTGTCATGTAAAAGAGCAGACTACGTGTTTGTAACTGCTCCACTCCCGTTTTTACTACACTGCACCATGGCAAGGCATTTGGAAATTATAGCACAATAAAACTCCCCCGGGGAACTATTCAGTGAAAGAATCCATTACACAAACAATCGAGGTGCTTTAATCAAACCGGGTAACAACAAAGAGGTGATTAACACCTTCATACGATGACGCACTTGGTCGGTTGAGCGCAGGCCCCGCAAAACCCTCAGAGACAGGAAACGCAATCGTGCAACCTGGGCTGCTGTGACGAAACCAAACCACAGAGGCCGGTGTGAAATGAGTCAAGTGACGCTGGCTTCTCTAAAAGATTAGAGTCAGGGAGGGGAAACAGCCGGGGGTCACCGCATAGCCAGTGTTCTTAAAGCATTCCACTTGAGCATCAGACAGAGCTGTGGCTCCACTACAGGTCACAAAGCGGCGGGAGTTTACTCGGCCGTGATGACTGGGCCGACAACAACTTCTGTGTGACAGAGCCTTGTTACGGAACAATAGTAACAGTTGATTGTGAGAATTTTCTGTGACAGTTTTTTCCTCTGTTAATGCTGAAAATAAATTCCCTGCTGTTTCTATAATACACTGAGGAGTGGGCTTGATGACATAATATTCCATTTTAAACATTTTCCTTTTTTCCTTCTATAGTTGTTTACTCATAAAGTGAATAAAGTCGGCTGTGACCTGTTCTTGAAATAAAATTTGAAAATAGTGAAACCTATGGCTAGAAATGTATTGCTCTTCTAAAACTTAAAATTATGACTTGAAGACTTTAATATAATAATATTATATATTATTATATTAGATAATTTTGAATTAAATATATAAAATAGTACAAACACTACAACATAATATTTAAGGTCTATATACTATGCATTTGGTTCCAGCCTCTGATATTTGACATTTTCTAACATTTTAATTTGAATAGAACAAAAAAATTAACTAAATACAAAAATTACTAAATAATTATAACATTAGTTGATAGATAAAGTGTTTACAGACAGTCAAGCAGCTCCCTGAGGCTGTACGAAAGGTGACGATGCTGCCATGCTGATCCCATTTGCGATATGGAAATAAGCAAAATGTAAAACTGAGGCTGGTGGGACAGTTTTTGATATTTGTGGTTAGAGAAATTATGAATAGATTATCAGAACATTTGCTGATGAGTTTCCTGTCAATGATCTAATCGACTCACCTTCGTAATCTTTACACCAACATATTAGAGAAATAGAAAACTTTGACCTGATGATGACTCAAGATAAAAAGTGCAGGGTTCATTAAAGTGATTCATCCTGAGGTGAAGATGAAACTTTAAGGCAATCCATGCAATAGTTGTCAAGATATTAGAAAACAAAAACATAATGTAAGTAGGATTAAACCTATAGATTTTTGGACATGATTTGATAGCAATCTAATTGAATAACTGCCGGGATATTTGTCTGAACCAACATACTGACCCTGATATTTGTAGACATGCTGGACATTCTATAGTTTTAATTTCTGAAATGTGGATTTGTGGATTTGTGGAGCATATCACTGCTCATATGTCTTTGTTTGTGGGACCAAAACGGGCAAAAAGACAAAGATGTCGTCTTGTACTCCGAAATATTGTGATTGGCTTTTCTCACCATTTTATTTTAAAGTAAACACAATAATTGGAAAATATCTAAGTTATATAAAAACACACACAATATAGGGTAATGCTTACTGTAGTGTCCACTGCTGTGATCGCAGTCGTTGGAACATGTTTTGGAGTAGACTCCTGTGCCTTGAGCACCACACAACCTTGAGATCCCAAAGTGACGATGACCGACCCGCAGCCTCGTTTCAGCAGCTCCTTACCGGCCTGATGTGCTTCCTCCACATTAGTAACGGAGGAACCAGTCAGCAGCTCAGCCTGTCGAGAGACAACAGCAAGAGTCATTACATCATACACACAAAACAATCTTCATCTAAACATTCAGCTCATTTAGAATAAGATGAATGTATTTATTGGCCTTTTTCTCTAAACCAGTGTGGCTTCTTTTTTTCTTTTCTGGGTCAGGGAGACAAGTTAATCAGAGGGTCGGAAATAAAATTAAAGATAGAGAAAAACCAGCACTGGTGTGGGTGGATAAATAAGGAACTGAATGGTGGAAATTCCCAAAGGCACAGTACCAAGGACTGTCTACAAGGACCTGCATTTTGTTGTTGTTCATAAAATCAAAACTAATCCTTTTTTCTTTATTACTTAACAAAGTTTAGTACATCATGACCACTTATTGTGCAGTGATCTCTAATTAGGAGCCTATTACGGGTCTCTAGCTTACTTGCTGCAGCAACAGCTCTGGTATGAGTCAGGCTTCTTCATCTGTTTCCAAAATGACTCAACAGTGACAAAGCAGGACTCAACAGCTGATGTTTGAGGAACTTCAGGGAAACTCAGAACCGCAGCAGAACTCTCCACAGTAAATTAGCCCCACCTTCCTTAAAGATCCACGCGGTATTTTCTTCTGGAGTCGAGAGGAAATTTCCGGCAAAGTTTATTTTCGAGCATGACTGAGGCTTTAGAGAATATTCTCAAAGAAATAACAGTTTGTCTGTATTTTGCTGACATTAATAATGACTATCATGTCATGAATGTGTATATATAATAATAATAACTATGTTTAAATATTTTTACTTTCACAGCAGTTTTTACTGACAGACATTACTCACTAATATTACACTATTTAAAGGTGAATTATTATTAAAAAAAAAAAAAATGTGGCAACAAATATTTCAGCTGGGGTTAGCAAAAATGTCTCTGTATTTTATCATTTCCCTGGTATGCAGTAATACAACATAATTTCATGTAACTTTATTGACAATCTGTCAGAGTCGTGTTAAATGTGGCTCATTTTTTTACATATTTCAGCATCACAGCATTATTGTGGATTATTGTTTTGGAGATGATAAAGGTGAAATTCATAATGTGAATATTTAAGATTATTATAAATATTTTAGTCACAGAACATAAAAGGTAGAATATTTCAATCACACACATTCATACTTTACTCTTGTGTGAATTATGGATTTTCTGTGATATTAATGATCTGTTAAAAAAAATAAAACATTGAAAAAATGTTCTACATGAGTTACAATACCATCTTTGTTTTATCTGACACATGTTGGATTTGTTGTATAATGTTTTTTAATTATTTGACCATTGTATTTTAAAAGGAAACCTATATTTAAATTGAATGATGAAAATTGTTACTGTTGTAATGATACAATTGCTGCATGAAGTATTTAGTTGTTTCAGGTCTTTGTTTTATTGTATGAGCTCAAGGAGATTTTGGAGGCTGAAATTGGGAGTTCTGATAATTCAAACTGTTTTTGGGACAGAAAGAAAGCAAGAAAAATGTGCACAAAAAACATTTTTTTCCCTATTTGACAATTTATTGTGTCTTATGCTCCCCACTCATAACACATACTACACATAGAGAGTAACAAACACAAAGCACACAGACTTAATATGTGGTAGAACATCTATTTTTACTTAAGGTAATGAATGTATCGGTTGTACTTTGTGTCCCACATCTTGTTTTAGCTGGATACTGAATTATTTTTTTGTGCATGACAAAAAATTATTTTAGCACTGAATTACTCCAACACAAAACATGATAAGACTTGAAGATAAAAAATTAATGACCGGATATAAATCCTGTGATGACCTAAAATAGATGATACACATTGAGATCTTTCTCTTTAATTTTCTGTCAAAATCACATCTAAACTCAACTTGTTGAAAGGCATCAACAATGACAAAAACACACAAGCACAACACAGGGAAACACATTAGGTATGTCTTCATGTTGCCATCAAGCTACAATGATCCTTTCATATCTGTGGACAACAAAACTGTGGATCCACTTTGGCCCGGGAGATGGACATGAAAGATAATGCAGCTCACTATAACACACTTCGCGCAGTACGAGGATCAAAGACCGCCTGCACTCTGTCATCCCTGAGCCCTCGTACCACCCTCCTGTCATCCCTGAGCCCCCGTACCACCCTCCTATTCACCTCAGCCTCAGCATGGCACAGAAAGACCACACACAAACACAAACACCTGTACAGAGTGTGTGCCAGCTATGACCCCACAGGAGAGGGTCAGGACGCGGCTGATGCTAACATTAAATAGGGGTGTGAGGATACGATCCCCTCCTGCCTCTGTGATCTGTCAAACCGAACAATGACCTTGGACAGTTCAAAAATAAACCGCAGAGTGTATCCGTGGTTATAGAGCCCGCAGCCACGCCAGTGCTGTCAGAAGCCAAAAGAGAAAACGAGCCGTTTTGTTAGTCATCAGCTTCACACCAGGGCAGAGAATCAATCTACCTCCCTCTGTGTACAAGAGTATCAGAAAGTCGAATTGTTCAGATTATTATTATGCTCTTATCGCACACAAACACACATGCACACACGCACACAGCGCACACAAGCGCACACGCACACACTCACACGGTTTATTTTTAGTTAAAGTATAAAATGTTTTGCTTTGCTCATTATTTAGACCTCAAGCTCAACTTACATTTTATCACATAACCTGTTGTCCCTATCAGGATGTCTATTTTTTTTTCTTTTCCTTTTAAATTGCTATATCGTCTTTGCATTGATTTGTCAGGTCTGTGGCCTATAATCCTAGATTGGCTTTCCAAAGTCTTTTGCAGAATCATCTTAACAAACAATATGAAATTCCATTAAAATATTAGTAAATTATTCAAAACGTTCACAGCTGTAGAAAGCAATACAACACAATCAAACTCAAATAACAGTTTCAGTGAACATTGCAACAACAACCAAACTGATAACAAGCATCCAAATTGGAGGACTTGTTCTAAAATTAAAAAAATATGTTTACATCAAATTTCTAACTGGTTTAGGGCATGTGTTGCAATTAACTAAATAATGAAGTAATATGAATGAGTTACTGTTTAACTCGGTGACCTTAAATAAGCTGATGTGACTGATAAGTACAGTGACGTGGACCGGTAGTGACCTTAGAGTAGAAAACAAAATAAAAACATTAGAAAGTATATATTAATATTATAATGCAACAGATCCTCGAATGAATTATATAATAGTGTTAATAAATGTAATAAGTAAACTTAAATTTACAATGTGAATGGGAGTAGACAAAAGTTAAAACTTTTTATGTTAGAAATAATTTCAGGTTATTTAGTAAATGTGAAGTCAAATGCAGAATACAGGCTTTAAAAACTCTGTTTTGTTACGGTTCAAGTATTTGACTGAAATCGTGGCTTAATAAAAACAAGTACAAAAGATATTGACCCAACTCACACACACACACACACACAGACACACGCACACACACACACACACACACACACACACAAACACAAACACAAACAAAGACATTTGACATGATGAACAATACAGAAAACTTCACAAGAGTCATATGTCAAATGATGATCTGACTTGATTCTCTGAAAACGATTCTGTCTGCAGTGAGTAACACAACGACTTAACAGTTGATTTAACTAAATATCTGTGAAAGAGTATTGAGCTAGTTGCTAGCTGATGGATTCAGTCTGTTTTATCTCAACTTCTTGTAGTGGGACGTTATTTAGGTGCTCTTTCCATGCCTGCATAACTGACAGTGTAACATGACTGTACCTCCATGACCTGCCTCTGTCTCTGAAGAGACACGTTACCCTTTCGTCAACTCTCCCTTTCATGTCCCCACACCTGGCTATGGCGTCTCTCCGCTCTGCATCACCACATCAAATAGAGGCTCGCAGGAGAACTCACCTCCACTTTATCCCGAGGGGGCGGCTGACTCAGCTGAACGGCACATCTGCCCTGTTGTTTTCACTACGGTTCCCATCTACTCCTGCCCCCTGTCGCTCATCTGTCATCGCCTGACAGTTAAAACGCAAGGTGCCATGACACTGGCTTTTACCATAGAAGGGTGGAGAGATACTTGTTTCCTTCTTCATGTCAGAGAGTTTACATGAATGGCTAAAGGCTTGAGCGGGGTTATTGATGTGCTGTCGGAGGTCATCACCCTAGACCAAGAATTGAATGACTGGGAAAAGGTGTTTGTGTGTGTGTGTGTGTGTGTGTGTGTGTGTGTGTGTGTCATAACATCTCAAACCTCTGAACTTTTCCCTTCACAGAAGAAACAAGATATTTCTGCCTTTCCCTGATTCTTGGCTGCACAACAAGTCCTCCAGTGTTACTAAGAGGTGATTGGACATTTTAATTGTAGCAGCTGTCGATTTAATGATCAAGAGATAAGCTGTTCTGTGTGACATGAAAATGTAGTTGTTAAATTTGACCTCACACTGTACGAGTAAATCATCTGAGATGTGAAAAGGCCCAGACACTGTACAGTCCAATTGTCTGAGCCGACCTGAATGATCACACTGTTGTGTTTGTTTGCTAACAATGCTAATAAGGGAGAAACACTCCAGTTTTTAAACTGTGTGCCGAAACCTCAAGAAAAAGAGGTGTTTATATTTTAAGCTACTATATTGTATATTGATCACTAGGTACATTATGATTACTGTCACGTCACAACCCTTTATCTCCCACTTTTTGCTCTGCAATTACTTCAAGCCACAAACTACATTTCCTTCTACTGTGTTTTGTCATTTTGCGCAGTTGCAGTGAGAAATGTGCTGATATCGGGGGAATCGACTCGTGACTGCGTAAGAGAGCATGACAAGAGCCAAACGAAATTTCGGACATGTCAGAATCTGATTACTCCTCGCATCACCCTGTACATTACATTACATTTCATTTAGCTGACGCTTTTATCCAAAGCGACTAACAATAAGTGCATTCAACCATGAGGGTACAAACCCAGAACAACAAGAATCAAGAAAGTACAATTTCTTCAAGAAAGCTGTACAGCGCAAGACACACAATGGTGCTGAAAACCAGCCAGACTACAATGTGTCTCCTACAGCGTGTCAAAATCAGGCTTTAATCTCAGTGTGTACCCCGGCTTTAATTGATCGATCAGGTCTGTCCTGCTCTGTGTTGGATTTGGTCAAGTTTACACTCTGGCAACCTCAGCCCTTAGCTGTGGTATCTTTATCTTTGCACCGCTTATGGTTTCACTTTTTTCGTTCAATCCTCATAAAGCCCAATTCATGCTTCTGCATCGAAGCTACGCAGTAACCTACGCTTCTATCAGCTTCTACTCCAAACCGATCCACTTAGTAACACTCAACATTGTTCTGAAGTAAACAGAGACGCCAAAGAAGTTGTAAATAAGTGGACCAGAAACTGTAAGGCGGTTGTGGTGTAATTGCACTCACACAAACCTACACATGCTCGGCCCTGCTAGTAGGCTATGTGCCGTAGCTTCGACGTAGAGGCATAAATTGGGCTTTAATCATGTATGTAGCCAACAGGAGCATATTTATGAGTCCTTTTCAAGATTCTTGTTTTAAAATGTTGTGGGTGTTTGTGTGTGTGTGATTCATCACCTCAGACTCATTACAGCAAAACACATCAGACACTCTGTAGAAATCTGGATCCAGGTCAGAAATGGCCGGTGCTGGGTTGAATATTGTCTTCACTGTAACAAGAAACCAAGTTGTTATCCATGTTATACAGCACTGTGTCATCTTATCTTGACAGTAAAAATCTTGAATCTTGAATCTTATCTTTTCAATTCAATTTTGATTTATTTGTATAGAGTCACAACATACATTATCCCAAGGCACTTGAATATATTATTAAAATTCAGTACTCAAATTAAGAACACAGGCACATTTTTTTTTCCACGTAAAATGTAAACACTATTTAGCATCTTTTCTCTATTGTTTATTTTGTAAATAAAAGTTTAACTATCATCGCATATCAGCAAACAGACACTGATATGTCTGTGAATGATTCATATCGGTCAACTGATAAATTGGTCGAGCTCTAATTTCAGTATTCTTATCTACAGGGCACAATGGTGGAACATGCCATTAGCAAGAGTTATAATATAATATAATGTATTATAATACAAAATATACTTAATATGAATCTCAGTTTCGAGTTTTCAGCCTGCTTTTAAGACAACAAAGTTATGACAGTGTCCCTGAGGGACACATGTGATGTTTCTTTTCCATTTGCTAAGCTTCACTGTGGAGGTCTGGCAATACCTTAATTAAACTTGAAATGGGAAAAGAGCGTAGTGGGGCTACTGCTGGGGATTTCTCTCGCAGCCAAAGCTCAAGTGCATAAGCTTCTATAAAAAGACACCTTTTAAACGATTACATTAGCACTCCCCGGGAAAAAAGAGAGCCTCCCATCCTGCAGCTTTCGGGAGTTGTTACAATGTAACCCCTGCAGTTCCACAAGAGTGTGTGTGTGTGTGGAACAGATAGAACACGCGGTGCATAACCCTATACTGTACATGTGTGTCTGTGTGTGGGTGCGCTGAGTTGTGACCCTTCCTCTGTGTGCGTTAAGGAGCGCAGGAGAGGGTGAGAAAGCAAAGAGTGTTTGTCGTAAGTAATCCTCTGTACGTGTTGCACATCCCCGTCTCATGCATATTCATGAGCACCGAGCATTAACGCATCTGATACCACGATTTCTGTGTCTGTGTGCGGATAAGCCCAGCTCGACGAAGCGATTAATTCTGATATCTCTGTGTAAAAAATAAAGCCTTGTGAAAGTGTGTGTGTGCGTCTGTGAGGGAAATATATGTTCGGCGTCTGTGACATCAAAGTCTGTTGTACAAAAGTGTTGTCTGTGTGTGTGTGGTTGTATTTGCGTGGGCTCATAAGAGAGCAGCTGCGTGGGTTTGTGCAGGGCTTTGGCCACCTGGCGCTTTGAGGTGGATACTGGGCTGCTCGCGAAGTGGAAAGTGGAAATAATGTCTCTCTTTTTTTCAAACACACACACACACACACACACACACTCACAATGTACTATATGCATACTCACATGAGCCAGGGCCATGTCATAAAAAAGTGACACTGGGCTTTTTCCAATTCCTCTTATCCCCCCACCCCCATCCCCACTCTCTTGTTGTGTAAACTGAATAGGTCCTGAGTTTCCATCGGTTTCGTTTCCAGCACAAATGCGACATCACTCAAATGTTTTGTATAAAAAATGAAGCATCTCTTGTAATCTTCACATGGACCTTCTTTAGCCTTCTGTATCTGCTCAACATCATCTCATCTTTCTCTGGATGCTTGTTTGCAACTGAAAGAATGGATTTTATCAACAGTAGTGTTTCGGGTTTAGTTCACTATGCAGACGATGACACTTGTTATGTGTCAAATGTTTCACTGCTTTTGAGAGTATACCTACACTCACACCTGTATGAGCTGTGGGGCTCACAGTGTACATTGTATTATTATATGTATTTAAAACCATACTACACTGTTTTTTAATAAACTGCACAAAAAATTGTTAGAATGGGGTCTACCAGACGTTCTACAGAGCAGTTCTGCAGGGGTATTCGACCACATGTCATCTTACCTGTCCTTCTTGAGTGAAGCCTGTCGTCCTAATGTTTTGTTTGAATCTACTTTTGAAAGTCTGTCTTTGCATTAAGTACAATAAAATGTAATTAGGCAAACAATGTATTCATGTTAAGTTTGACATATTTCATGTCTGCATAAGCAATATACTGATAAAATCCACCGGACGCCAGTTGGCAGCAATACCAGTGACTAGCATCACATTACGATCATCGCCAGTTCAGACACCTTCAGTGGCTACTTGGCAGCTGCGTTGATATTATGTTTTGGCATTTAGCATGTTTCAAGTGCATAATAATAATAATTGTGGTTGACAATTCAAGTTCAATATCTCAATGAGTTAAATTTTTTAACATCACGTGGAAAGTCCTAAAGAAGCTAAAAATCAAAAATCATGAAATGCAAATCAGAAAAATTAGGTATGTAATGTGAACCTCACGTATATAATAAATAAAGCTCAGTCCTTTCCTCAAATAGTTGGGTATTGTAGTTTTTAGGAAACATTGGTCAAACAGGAGGTTCGTTGCGGTTTTTTGTTGCAGACTATTTTCTGCAGCACGTTAATACACTTCTGGGGCTCTAATGAGTATTTTCAGTAGCAGAACAGAGTCTGAAGGACTGACACAAGTTAAACTACACTGTGTGTGTTCAGCGTAATGAAGGAATATATCACCCAACAGTGTGGCTCACTCTTTAAAGTGATAAGGGTTCTCTGAGGAACTTGTTAGTTAAACCAATAAGAAAAATACAGGAGCCTTTTCCTTTAGGGCACTCTTAACTTATTCAAGGAAAATAAACATTTCTAAGGCAGTCTTAGAAGGACCAAGGACGAAATGTACATTAAATGCATTTTATTGGAATTTCAAATGTGATGAGAAGTGTATATCTGGGTCTGAACAAACGGAGGACAGCTACGCAAGTGTCATAATACTTTTATAATCTCGAATTGAGGACCCTGTCAGTGTTTTTAATCATTAACATTGCCAAAATAACTTGATGAACATTTTTTTTCTGCGCTTGCCTATCAAAATGTAAAGTATCCAGTTTCATTGAACTTGCTCATAAGTTTGGTGAAATTGAAACTGAACAGATCAGTTTGCAACTTCTGAACGTGACTGTAGGCTTCGTTCACTCTCGCGGCACAGAACAAGTTACCGAGAGCAAACGCACAAAGGTTTTAGTAGCGACTGTCTATGAACCGAGAGAAGAAGAGGTGCTGTTGGAATCTGTGGAGTCTAGGGCTTGTGTTGTCGACATGAAGTAGAAGGATTGTCTGTACTGGCTTTGTGGACATGTATAGTTTGTGTGTTTTGTGGACATGCTGATTTAGTTGCTTTGTGTTTGAATTGTGTTTGGTTTAGGAGAATATTGTTGCTATGGGCATTTACAAGAGCTTATACCCATTTTTTTCATAAACTTACCCCCTCGTTGTCTGTAACGTCCCCCTGGGACCGAATGGGTTTCAATAGGTTAAAGATGAACTGCGCATGAACTAGTTAATTTTTTGGGACATAATACAAAATTCTAAATTCTGAAATATGAACATGAGCTGGTTTAACCTCAACAGCCAAAATTCCCACTATTCACTTTTACCCCTCTGTTTAGCTCAGAGGACGAACACGTGGCAGCTTCTCCTCCTTCCCCTCCTCACATTTTCCCACTGTTCTTCTGAGTCACAGAGGCTTAACAAACATGAAGGCAAATGAGCCCAACAAGTGGACACATGTCACCCCCCTGCTTCATTATGCTATTAATTGGAGAAACTGTCATAACATATGCGGACAGTCAGCCACTAATCCCAACATCAAGTGAAGCTTCAGCCATGCACTGTGTGTCATGTAGAAGAGATGATGCAGGGAAAGTATCACTGAACCAGTGGGAAGGTTTACTCATGCTGTTGTCTTACTCACATTGTTGTCAATAATCACAATACCATTTGTAGCCACGCACATGGACAGTCTGATAGTCACTTTTTTATCCCTTCGCTGCCATCTGCGGCCGTGACCACAGTATTTGTGTCAAGCGTGTAACTGGTGTCAAACGGAGAGAGCCGGTGCTCATGAAGTATATATTCAATAACACGGCAGAGGACGGAACCTGAACAACATGCACACACGAGCAGCTTGTGTGAAATCCTTAATACACAGCTGCATGAAGGAATCAGCCTTGCTGATGCAAGGAGCTGCTGCTCTAGACGTCACATTAGCTGGCGTGTTTAATGTGTCGGTGTCGGGTGGCTTTGTTTTGCTCTCCAGGTGTTAGTGAAACCACGCAAACCCACTACACACACACACACACACTTGCAGTTGCTGAGACAGATGTGGTAATACTGGGATGTGTGCATACTGAGTCATGTCTGGCTGAGCATGTGTGTCATGACTCTGGGCTTTTTCAAGCAGAAGTTCAAAGTCTGGTCGCCCCTTCACAGCCAGGACCGTCAAGGAAGAACAAAAACACGGCCAAACGAGTGTTGCATTGGTGGATTTAGGAGGGAAGGTATATGGAAAACAATGGCTGAGGAGAAACGGAGAGTGAGACAGAGATCACTCATGCTGCCACACACACACATGCAGACACACACATACAGACACGCAGACACACGCACACAAAAGAAATGAGTCATCAGTGAGTACGTAAAAGGGCTTTAAGAGGCTCTAATTGCATCTGGTGAGAAAAATAATATTGCCTTGACAAGGAAGAGGGGGAGGAAGAAGGGGGGTAAAGACGGTACAAGAAAATCAAGAGTGGAGCCACACAATGCCTACCATTTCATAAGAATTAATTTAATTCCATTAACTTCTATTAAATGGTAGGTGGTGATGAATTACAAATGTGTTCTACTGAAATAATTACAAGCAAGAAGAATAACCTCTTTCTGGATATGTTATCTTGTCAAGTGCTTCTGAGAGCTGGCACCCGCCGTACGTGTTGCTCGTTGGTGACATTTGCGTAATTTGAGCGGCGCTTCACCCCCGCGTCATTAAAATCCTCGTCGACAAACCCATTAACACCCATTCTCTCCGGAGAACTCCACTTACGCAATGCTCTGGTGCAGCAGCGTTAAAGGTGGTGTCTTTGCCAACCATCATCGCCTTCCCGGCTTCTCTCCTGGCGCCGCATACCGAGCCTAATTCTGTGGTATGATCGACACAGTGTTGGGTGGGTGGGTGGGTGGGGTGCTCAGGGAGAGAGTGTGGTGCTCTGCGAGGCCATCTGGGTGTCCCATCTGCAACACGGCTATGGCTGCGACTCTTTGCGCTCTGGCAGCCTGTAGCGAGCATTTACCGCCCAAATGACAGGGGCAAGAACCTCCCCAGACGTCTCCAATGACGCAGAGGGCTTCTAATAATAGGATGGTGGTGAAGATGACTAGGTCACTATCCTAGTTATCAATAAAAGAGGGAGAGGGTGGTGATCAAAAACACAGCTTTGTTTGCACAGCACCACAAGGACTCAATTGGCTTTTCGAAACGTGTACGCAATATTATGCTTCATGTAGAAAATGAGGGGTAGGGGCGCGACAATATTACACTTGTCCACCTCATCAGTGAGAATAGCATTAAGTGAGACATTGTATTGAGGTATGTGCAGGTTTAATAAACCTCATTTAAAGGGAGGCACTGTAAACTACGCTGAACGGCCGCCACTGTGGCCACAGATTACATTCTAGATTCAGATTATCTTTTTCTCGGTCGGCATGAAGCAATATTTTATCACAAAGGTTTATCTGTGGTATTAGTCGTACAGAAGAGTCCTAAAGTGTTATGTCAGTTATACAGCAACACACATGACAGTCAGACATGAACTCTGGAAGATGTCTGTCTTGACGTCTTCGTCTGTGTGTTCTACGAGTATTTTTTAAATGTTTGCATCTGTCGCTTGTTGGAAATGTCCTCAACACAACCACTCGCTTGCGATGAATCCTCCGCAACATCTCCTGCTGCTGGTAAGTTTTTGAAACACTGGCTGACGTTTGTCACCAAAAGCTACAGGTCAAATGAGAGTGATCGCAACAAGCATGTTTTTTCTTTTACGGCACTAAATTCACCACAATAAACTCAACCAAAGTGCAGTGGAGAGAGAGGCAACGAGTGACAGCGCCACTGGTCAAAGAGGAGCGGGCTCAACCGTGTCGTGCATGAGGATTAAGCGAGATGCAGTGTTTTGCGGTCATAAGTTTTGGCAAATATACGAGGGTTTGGAGCGTACTGAGCACACAGATGGCCGACAGAGAAGTGGATCATATTGCAGAAGTGGTTTGACAAGTTTCAACTGCATATTTGATCATTTTTTTGGACACATTTTCTTACTGCGTCACCGTTGGGCTCCATTGCGCCACAGTGAATCCACACTTACCACAACGGCTGTTCTCACTTGTAGAACAAATTTTAACCTTTTCAAGCCCAAGTAGAGTGTCGACAAAGGAGTTCCCTCACCACCAAAACCTAAAACATTTAGATTTTTATCTGCCATCACAGTCAAATAGTCTTTCAATACTCAATAATAGAAAACTATATTCTTCACTGCTGTTTGGATTTGTGGAGCAGATCAAATAGAAGAGGACTATAGTAAACCCCTTTTTCACAGGTCACATTACCGATAAACACCTACTAATAGCATCTGGCTTTTCTGTGCGATGTAAATCAGGTTTGGTATCCTTTGAGTTTTTTTCAATATCTTCTTGTACTCCTTTGTTCTGGCAATCTAGATGCTGACGCTGCACTTTCTCCACTGAGGGGATAAAAACTGAAAGGCAAACTACTCAAGGAGTCAATCGCCTTTTATTAGCAGGTTCACCAGTGTTTAAAAAACCTGCATGTACCCAATCATTTTGACGTAAAAGAGGCACATGAATGTTTCCACCCCAAATTACAAAGTTGAACTATATACTGTATATATATTTGTTCTATGGTCAAACAAAAGAGTGTCTGATCCTTTAAAAAACTAAACACAGTCCCTAGGATGCAAATGTTTCTTCCTGTTCTGTATTTTTTAAGAGTAACTTTATAGCCTCATAAGGACCTGCACACACAGAACAGAGACACTCACTGACCTTTGTTTTCCTGAGCCATGCGTAGTGCAGATAAGGAAGTCTGTGGACTGATCTCCAGCTGGCACACCAGTACTTTTGCACGACTGACGGCTGGAAGAGCGTCCTGTAGCTCCTCACTGCCCAGCAGCAAGTTGGCACCGGCCACGATCACAATGACGTTCTCACCTGACCATGGACAGGTAGAAAAGAGTCGAAAAAAGAAACAGCAACAGCTATGTGGTCAATGTGAGATTCTATGGGAAATACAAAGTCCATATTTGGTATTAAATTGAGCATTTATGTAGTAAACTGTGACGGCATAGTGACATTTGGGGATTAGTACATTTTATACATTATTCTGCACCTGTTTAGTTTATATGATGTCCTAGGGTTTATTAATATATTTTATTGATATTGTATATGTGTTAGTATAATAATAATATTATGTATAACACAGATTATATATATAATGTAATAAACAATATTTATTTTTACCATTATTATAATAATGTTATTAACACATACATAAGTGTCATATGGCTCCTCAGTAACCTAAACCAGCTGTCTTAAAGACATTTATTTTGTCCCACAACTGAACTGGGACATTCATGTGATTGCTAAAATGACTTTAGTACCTGGTAATATAGGCTAATATATTATGTTAAGTAAATATATATGCTGTATACTGTATTCATCATATTAATCATATCAATATTACCTTTAAGGGTGATATAGACACATTTATTTTAATTGAAAAAAATAAGTGTTGAGAATCCCACAATGCGCCATCATATGTCATGTACTTTACAGAAATTGCTCACTGTGTGAACGACTTGGCCTGTAGCTGATTGAACCTGTGGCTACCCAGCATGGTTTGGTGCACTTAAACATTTATGCTCATGAACGTGTGTGTGTGTGTGTTTGTGTGTGTGTGTGTGTATGTGGTGATTACACTCACTTGAGCAGTGAGTTAATGGTGGAACTCTGTACAGCGCGTGTGCATGTGTGTGTGTAATAGCCAGAAATAGTGAACTTACAACACATGCTCTTTGGTTAAGTGTGCCCACCATGCAACCATTTAAATGACCTAAATGTAAGATGTTGTTTAAAACATTTACCTGCATCATTTACGATGATGGAGGCAGCTCCTGTGGCTGCGTCAGATGTTTGCCCCACAAAGTCTGAGATGGAGAGGAAATATGAGAAGAAAGAAACAGTTTGAAAACTTCCAATATTAGCCTTTCCTGCTAAAAAAAAGTTTGCGCTCATCCGTCATGACGTTGTAGCTGAGTCCAACTTTAATGAAACACACCTCTAGAAACAAAAAGTCCTAACAGAATCACTGTGGAGTGCTTTTGGATCAGGTCCCTGTTTTGGGGCTATAATGACAGAGGCCACAAACCTGGAATAGGTGGTGAAACTGAACTTTTGAAAACTTTAGTTTAAACTAATTCAACTGGTTAAAATCAGTGACAACAAAAATAGACAGAATTTCCAGTGTCTCAAATAGCCTTGAGTAGCTGAGTAAGAATCAACAAAATTCAGACTAAAAAAAACCTTGCGTCGTGCAACATGGAGATGGGAACCAATTTAGCATTTTAAGCAAAGAGGAAATCCATCTTACCTGTGTGTACGCCATTGTCCTTGAAATTCTGGATGTAATTGTCTCCAAAGAAGTCTTTACCAACCTAGAAAACATTGAAGGCAAAACGATTACAACAAAGAGAGTATCAAGCGGGGTCAGACTTGGTTAGCGGCAACTATTGAAAAGTGGTATACTCAAATCTCAGTTGGGTTGGATTTCCTGTGCCCTGCCAGAATACTGGCATGGTGCCGCCGCCGAAATGTGCAAAGACGAACACACAAACTCAACAAACGCACACACGTGCAAACATACGACCAGCTGCGCCAAGCCTTGAAGACAAGATAACCCCGCCTTCACGCCTCCTCATGCCCACCTCGCTATCGTTTTCTTTCCCTCCTTCCACACATCCCCTGATCCGCACTGGGATGTCCACATCTGTAGCTACTTTGGGTTGTGGAAGGGGTCCCCACCTTGCCCCAAGGCGCCTACATCGAACCCACGCTTTTCAAAAAACGTGCCAAAATGCGGGCACTTCTAGCTGCCTGTGATAGCTGGTTGGACTGGTATTGGCTGTTTGGCCCCATTCTCTTTGAAGAGCGGCAATCTGTCTTCGATGTTTTTGACAAGCCCGGGTTGTCTATTTTTGGGTTCTCCCCATGCCCGGAGAGCTCCTTGCGCACTGGGTTGTTATCGATCGGGCCTCTTTGTTCTGACAGAGGTGGGGCTTTGGTGCGTTAGTGCTCAAGTTGAAAGGCCACACGAAGCTTAGTGATTGGAGACACTGGGTTGTATGGTATGGGAATAGCCTTGTCTGAAGGCGCGCAAGCGTGGGTGGGCGTTTGCATGCGGTATGGTATTGATCAAGAGGAAATGAGGCACAAAGAGTTGATGTGGTGAAATGAAAAGTGTGAATGAAGCTATAAGGTTTTGGAGAGTTGCTAACTAGTTGGTTGACTGTTGTAGCTGATAGCGGATTATTCTTGATGAGTAAGACGCGGATAAGCCAAAGGTTAGACGAGCAAGAAATACTTTTTTTTCTACAGACACACATATTTGAGCTAAGATGCAAATTAACAACCACTCCAACACAAACTGATACAGCACATCAGGAGCGTAAGATTGCAGCTGTGGTACCTTGCAGACCATGGCAGTTTTGGCCCCCAGTCTGGCAGCCTGAATGCACTGGTTGGCGCCCTTTCCTCCAAAGCCGATGAAGAACTTGTGACCATGGATGGTTTCTCCTGGTTTGGGTAGCCTTGGTGCTTGGCTGAGGAAAAAGAAACAAAAAAACAAAAACTTGAGCACGATTTTGTAGCATACACATTGACAAAAAGAACCTCATGGGATTTAGGGAACAAAAAAAAATGTTTCCTCTTCATCAAGGAATTATTTGCCTGAATTTTGTATTTTAATTTACTTTTATTCACCTCAACAGTTCTTGACACTGCAGATAAAAGTTTGGACATCTTCCATCAAACTTTGACAAATGTTTTTCCTTTTTTTGGCACTGCGAGTGTTCTGCGTTGAAACCAAGGAGTAAAGGGAGATGTCAAAATGTGAACACAACCCTTCAGGGCCGAATCCTTCCCCGGTTAAGCTATTTATTTATCCCTGGAAAAATGTGCTAAAACACACACAAACAAGTCTTGTGGGGAGTCTGCAGAGGATTGTATCTTTTGGTCATGTGAAGGTCTTTCACTGAGAGGTCAACAAAGCAAACCTTTCCGCATTGGGCATAGGGAACTTTTCTCCTTGAATGTTTTTCCCCTGTGCCATTTGTCACACTTAAATATAACATCCGCTTTCCAAACACAAACAGATAACACAAAAAAACAAAGCTGAAAATAGAGTAAAACATTTTCGCACCACTATAAAAAGTAGGGTACATGTTTTATCCAAACATTCAAGAAGACATACCCATAGAAGTGTCTACAAATTCACAAATGATGCAACCAGTAAAGCCAAAAGCTGTCTCATCTTGACACTGGCCACACCAGTAATGCCTGAGTCATCAGGGTTAGGTTAAGTCCTGCCCCTCCCCTCAAGGTTGACATGCCACAGGTGGGTACCCTGAGGAGGACCTGTCTGTTCCCTGATTCCTCCAATCACAGAGCCAGGATGGTGGTGAGTAACATGGGGTTGTGTGAAGTGGGGGGGGCTAGGAACAGTTTCATACCATACGTCAAGAAGCTGTGGTTTGGCCGCAGACCAGTACTGCCCAAGGCCAACGGGTTGCGGATGGCAAAATGTTGTCATAAACTTGTTTTTCACCCTGCTGTTGCTCTTTGTATGCCTGTGTGTGTAGGTGTGTGTGTGTGTGTGTGTGTGTGTGTGTGTGTGTGTGTGTGTGTGTGTGTGTGAGAGAGAGACACAGTGTGTTTGTGGCAGGTGTGCTATTACAGTAAGTTCACTCAATCCCAGGATTTCCAGTAACTGAGACGCCGGTGGCAAACACTGGAGGTGGTTATAAATGTCTGTTTTTGCACCGGCGTGTGAAAAAAACACTAAAATGCCCGAAGCTATAACAGGATGTAGGGTCAGCGAGGGTAAAATGTGGTGAGAAGGAAACGGAACAAAGGTTGTACACATGTAAATACGCACACACACACATTCACACACATATTACCTATTCTGCTCCTTGATGCAGCTGTATAACAAAATTATTCCTGTCTGTGTCAGCGCTGTGAATTTTGGTTGAAAAGATGTGCTTGCACGCACAATGCTGCACAGGAAGACTTGACCCTTGTGTGCAAAGAATGGTGGTGATAACATACTGATGATACTGTAACAATATTAAAGTTAATAATATTACATTTTTGGTCATTATTATTATAATTCAAATTATCATAATTTCACTCTTGTTGGTGTCTTCACCGTGTATGTCACCGCTATTTAATTTGCAGATATTGGTTTTTGTTTCGTTTTTTTCATTTTTGCATCTGTCTCATGAAACTTCATGAACACACACATTCACTCGCAGTGACTTCTGTGTAGGATCTCCTGGTGTGGTCTCATATCAGCTCCTTTGGACATTCTGCTGACTTTTCACCAGCTCGGTTGTTTAACACGAGTTCAAGGTTGTCAGGCTCGTTGTGATGATAAAACTCCAACTCCAGAAGGGACACAGACACTTAACTACCCCCCCAAAAAAGGAAACACTAAATGTACAGAGAAAATGTTTGTACCTTCTGTTTTCATATCCATCGACCAAAAAAAACAAAGCATGCTTATTAGCTAATTAGAAGTGCTGATTTACGGATTTGTAATGTTTCTTCTGCTTTTGGATGCTGTGCATCAGCAAGTGATATAACAAAGTACAATAGGAGCCATCCCAGTAATTGAGAGATGGGTTCTTCAGACAAGGATTTTTCTTATTGGAGCTTAAATGTGGAGAGTTGCTGAGAGGAGTACTATCATGTGTTGGTAAATAAGCTTATTTGCTTTCCTGCTGAGAGTCTGAACATCCAAGATATTGTTTTATGAAAATTGGAAGCAAATAAAAAAATATCTCACCCACAGCCTAAAAGTTTACTAATTAGTACAATACACTTCTATATTTATAAAATGCCCAGGAAACTGATGTTCTGTTTGCCACGATCGGCCTTGACATTTGAACGTTCATGATGACAACTATTAAGATATTCATAGCACAACCTTTTGTCTAACTGACAGCACAAGGTTTTTACCTAATGACTCCACTTCTTGGCCGAGAGCCACCTGAAGCCGGATAACTGGCAGGTAAGATAAACAGATTTTCAAATTCTTAAATAAACCCACCCACGTTTCTTCATTCCCAGAGAGACTCTTGACTATTGTTGTCTGTGGCGAGTGCACCAAACAAACAGGGCAGCTATGCGCAAAAGTTGCGTTTTCTCCCACGGAACCAGAAGTCCAACGCAGGTGTTCCGTGACGTGAAGTGTTTGCTTTAAGGCTGCCGCTCTTGTTTCCGTCCCCTCCGTCTCTATTAAAGCCGTTCCTCAGCTGCTGGTGAGCAGCAAGGGGAAGTAGAGGAGGACAAAAACAAATTGAAACGCTCTTTTCCTTGTAGTTCGAACAAGTGCTAGGCTTTCCGGTTCTGAACACACCCTCCAAAATCAACATAAGACTTGCAAAAAAAGACACAAAGACTGAGCTCAAGCTCATGAACACACAAAAAAATACTAAACAATTCCATGAAGTCCATTCGTTTCCATCTAGTATAATTTTCCACGTCCATGAGGGTCTCTGCAGGGGAAGCTCCTGTGAAACAGGACAAGGTGAGGGGACTTGACAAAGGGCAGGTCATCAGCACACCGTATTTGGACACTGTCAGCTCCTGTGCTAACAAGAGGTGCAGTGTCAGAGTAGCACGTGGGCGTTTAGTTTTGTGTGTTCAGAGCAGTTGTTGGAGCCATGTGCATGTCTGCCATTATTCCCTCGATGGTCAGGAACAGCATGCACTATATCTCTGGAGATACAATCAGCCAATTTTCAACGTATCAAACATCATGGCTTTGGTTAATGTTTTTCAGTTTACAGAAGATGTTGCCAAATTGAGCTCCCATATTATAGAATATCGCAGACAAAATATTGAACATGTTTTTTTTATTCGAATACAGTAAAACAACTTTATTTGGTATGGTCACTGATGTGTTGTGAAGAAGGCGTTGCCAGACGACATCCCTTTCATTTTAAACGGTTTCGGAATGGGAACTACTGCACTTAAAAATGGTCTGCAAAGTAATTTACATATATTTAGAAGGGAGCATTTAGGAGTTAAACACTGCAGCTACAGGAATTATGGCTATCCACGCAACTAACCAAAATTTTCAGTCTTGGATAATTTACTGATTATTTTCTAGATGCACTGATTCATTATTCGCTCCATAAAAAAAAAATTCCAGAAAAAATTGTAAAAGAAAAATAAGTAAAAAAAGAAATCCAACCATGCCCACGTGTTTTTTTCAAATGTCATGTTTTATAATACTAACAGTCCTAAGCCCAAAGATGAGGAGTATGAAAAAAATATTGATATTTGAGTCGTCGGAACCAGCCTTTAATTTTTATTTTTTATTTTGGATGATTGAATAGAAGCAAAGACAAAGTATTGGTGACTGGCATTATCTTCTGAGGGATCCTTTAAGAAACAATTAAAGAAAGAAATATGAGTTTATGAACTTTCATAATTTATGACCCCTGAAATTAGAAACAGGTTTCAACCAGCAGGTGAAACGTGTCTCCACTCAGGAAGCTGTGGCAGTAGGGGGCACTGTATGGCTTTGAGAAGAAAAGAGTTGAAGCTTGGGAAGCAGTGCTCTTCCTCAGATAATTAAACTCAACACACTAAACAACATGCTGTAAAAATAACAGCACAGTTCGCTGGACAGCCTGACCGATACAATTATAAGAAAACAGTAGAGAGATCTGTGTTACATCTGAGAGTTTATCCAGTACAACTGGAGCAGAGAGAGGCAGAACGTGTGTGTGTGTGTGTGTTTGTGTGTGTTATTCTCCACTGTCTGTCAGTAGAACTGTACCACCACCCAAACACTGGCTTTTCAAGACAACTGGATTCCTAACTTCAAAGCCATGCATGTCACTTTGAAGGGCTGCGAATGTATTCCAACTCCCCTCCCCAATCCGCATTCTGACCTCCATCCAAAAAGCCCCAACCCAACACACACACACACTTGCCAAAAACAGGCCATTTCCCGTTAGCTTGTTAAGGTTTTAATTGACAACTCCTGCCCTTCAAAGCAGAGAGTCATTGGTTGAATTGCTAATGAGCAACAAAATAAATGCTCCCCCCCCAAAAAAGAAAAACCCAGAGGAGAGGGCATATGTTTTTGATAAGTGAAGACGTGTGCAACTGTTTGCACAAACTATGTGACTAGTTAAACATTTCAAACTGCAGCTCAGATTGCCATTCTTCAGATCTCAGTTTGCTGACGCCCAGGTGACAATTGTTTTCTGTTTGACAAAACTGTCCCACGAGATAAAACAAACACATTTCTTATGATGTTTAGTTGGCTGGAGCCCACGCAGATCTTTGACACTATGCTTACTTTGTGTGTCTTTTGAGATTGTGTCATTCAGGGTTATGGTAAATGACAGTGGGATATTGTTTTACGCTCACCCATTGTGCTTGAGTTGATGACTAACAATTTGTGGGAATATATTGTACTTGGCTTAACAAATCTTACTGTGTAAAAAGATGATGCAACACTGACATTTCAGTAAGCAGTAATTAGACCACATCATCACCACACTTCTTTTAAATCCTCATCATGGTATGATGATCACACCCAAATTATCGGTCAGTGATGACACCACGGATTTGATTTACATTCTGCAATCTTACATTTCATTAACAGCAGCTTTAGTATCCCGAAAAACGAATAGATTTCAAATTCAATGGATTTACCAAACAGATGCATTTTGTAGGCCTAATGGCCTAATCTTTTGGACCATTACACATTAGATGTTCACTACAGCATTTTGGGCTTTTATCCTCAAGTACTGAAATGCAGCAGCTTCATCTATCTTTAGAGCACTTCCTCTATTCTTGTGCAGACAGGACTGCGATGTCCTTTGAAAACCACGATGGAAAACACCCATCAGCCCTTATGGCATATTTTCCATAACCCTAAATAAAACCCATGAAGGAAAAGAGTGGGTGTGGAGGTTAAAAATAATTAAGGGAAATAAAGACAGAGAGGTAGACAAATGATAGCTACGCCCCAACCCTCTTGCTGTTGCTATGCCTGTTGTCCTTTTTTCCTCGTGAAGGACATAATACAGTTTGTAATGAAAATGGAAGATATACCACTTGAAATTCATTGTAATTTTTAAAAATACAAGAGATAAAGGCTTTTAGGATGAGGCTAACCATAGACTGTATATAAAGATGGATTACACATCTTCCTCCCACTATGTAGGCCATTTTGGGAATTTGGAGCCAAAAGCTCTGCAGTAGTGTAAAAGCCCCGGTATTAAAGTCAACTTCATCCAATCGACCAATCATGAGTCAGTATCAGCTGTCAATCATTGTGTTTTACCCCTTTTTCATAACAAAATGACTAATTAAAACTTGAACATATGTCAGTGTAATAGGAACAACCTGAAATGACAGAAACCTGACTTTTTAATTTCAGCCATGTCCCTCCACTGAGATGGAGGAGGTGAACCAGGTCGTGATCTAGATGCTTTGGATTTACTTTTTGGGAGCTGTCATGTTGTCCATCTTTATGCAGTTTGTGGAAGCGCCCCAAAAGTAAATCTGTATCAGTTGAAACGAGATTTCCAGTTTTCTTGTACCAGTGGTCCTTTAAAACCAAGCAATTTCCAGCTGTGACCTTTCGTAATGTGTCGGGACATCTTTTAAAAGTTTAACATTGAATTTTCCAATTGTAATTGAAGTTATGTTATACGCATAAACTCGAGAAAATTATTTTACTTGTTTTCTTTTCGTAACCCTTAAATAATCTCTTGATCCTTCATGTTTATCTCTGCACGATTAAGCAGTGAAAACCACAGGGTTGAAACGACCAATGGTCCTTACATAGTGAAATATTAAAAATATTTTGATTAGTACACATTTTAAAAACAAAAAAGCATGTATTACCAACAATAAATCAAACAGATCTATCTTAAAAACATCTACCAGCTCCTTTGACATAACCGCACACACATGTTGAAAAACTCTGCTTTACATTTTTAAAACACATGTCCTAATATGGCATTGAAGATTTGCCCTATGTGCAGCTTCCTGTTGGGCCTACCTGAGGAAGCAGAGGAGTTTCCTGAATCAGATTTAGCTCAAAATGTTCTGCTCCACCTTCTCAGAAAATATAATATAAGGTTGATCTAAGGTTACTTGAGCATGGTACTGACACATCTTGACACACTTGTTCATCTTGTTCAGGAGACAAGGTTAAAAAAGGGCTAAATTTACTCACCTCACTAAGTCAGTCATACAGGAGCCAACCACCATCACATCGTAAGCCTCGTCGGTCATGATCTGATTAAGACACACATTTGTGTTATTTCTATGGTTACAGCACTCATTTCCAGGCATGACATATCCTCAAGAATTCAATTTGGATTATTTGTTGATGATTTAGGAGACTCTTGAATTTCTCAACACTCATCCAGCTTTTCCTGTGGAAACCTATTCATAAACGAGGACACAATCTAAAGCACGACAGACCCTTCAGGGCCATTTCAGGCGAAATATGGAAACTAGTTTCCCTACATCTGCCAAACAAAAATCACTTGATATTATTTATCTCCCACATTAGCATGAGCTCAAGTGAAACAAGGAACGAAGGTAAAAATAGAGCATTCATCGCTGGCTAAGTTGGACAGGTTCCAATCTTATTGGGGGTGGAAGAAGGGTGGAGGCATTTAAATACTACACCACGTGAACACACTGCAGCCTAGCAAAGTCTTTAATTAATTCAATCCTCGGCTTGTATCGAAGCTAATGCTAGTGTGTTAATCTCCTCAAATCTCTTCCTAGGCAGTGGAAGACTTCGAAAGCCTGGCCGCTGGCTGTAGGATGGCTCAATTCTCTCTCCTACATCTTGCAGCATATTGTCTTCCCTCTGCAGGAAAGGAAAAACCAGCCTAGAACCCTCCACATCTCCGCTGAAGAACAACATTAGGAGATCTACTTTGTCCAATCACTGGAAACAGCAGGGAGCCCCTCTTAAGATTCTCCCTCGCTGTTTGAATTTTCAAGCTCAATTATCACACAGTGGCTGACCAACCCGGTGAAGTTTTAGCACATACAGCTTAATGTAAAATGTGTTTAACCAATACACATTGGCTTTAGCTTAACCAGAAGTTCCTCGAAATCTCAGGCAAAGACACTTGACTGTATGAGCCAAGTGAATGAGTGAAGCGATGATCAAAGAGTTTTCAGCGACATTTTCGGGACTAATTGAACAGAGCATGCTCAAAACGACTCTCTCATACGTTTACACAGTTTAATCTAAATGCAAATCAAAGTTGCACTCTGTGGAATCAGTGGGTTGCCAGAAGAAGAAATTCAGAGGAAAATGTTGTTGGACTCATTTAAAAGAAACTTCTAAGATTACATATTCTCCCTATGTCTGACTACACAGTTGAGCCTTAACAGGATAATGATTGTTATTACAATGATATGACCATAAATATTGAAAAATGCTTTTCAGAAGTTCAGATAATGACTATAATCACAGAATACCTCTTTTACAGTCATTCTACCCCCAACCCCTTACACACACACACAAACACACCACACAAACACACTGACACACACACATCTAGATTGTAAAAGGTGTAAACTAGAGTTTATCTGAATGTCAAACAAATAAATCAGCCCCTCACATCATTGATTGAATTGCATCAGTGATGATTGGATGAACCTATTTTACCGTTGCTGACGTTCCTCTGCTACTTTAAGAGTTATTGTGAATCACTCCCAGGACAGGGGAAATTCCGAGTTATGAATCAGACCAGCTGCTCTCATTGGAAACATCACTGGTCTTACTGCCTGTACCCAGACATTTGTTGTGTCCTCGTTTCTGATTTGACTTTATTAAAGACAACTTTTCTGTTTATGCAGAATTAACACATATTAAACCGATTCACATTAAACCTCAAACGTTTTTGTCTGTTTAAAACCTGTCCACTCTGTTAGCCAAAAGTTTTGTAACATTGTGTTGTACATGTAAAATGTAGGTATTATACAATTTCTTTTAGCTAAACCAATTAATATTTCTTTACAAGAAAGAAAGCAAATATTTGTATATGGGCATATAACCTAAGAATAAACTACCTTACATAACTGCATTAGTTAGGCTAGTACTTTGTCACTTAAAGTGGGTACTTTATGACTTTTTAAAAGTATCATAATAAAAAAAAACATAAACTTATGAATAATGCTGTGTTACATTGTTGATGCATATCCTTCACAGTCTTTCATTTGTGAGTGCACTTGTGGAACTAATTTGTTATATAATGTGTGCAATGACAATAAAGGAAACTTCAGGCTAAATGATATGAAAAAAAATACATCAAGATAAGATTGTTCATATAAGTCAATATCAATTATATCAATAATCATCAAGATAAATGTCACATTATTGTTTCCTTTTAGGTTTAAAAAGGGATGTCTGCTACTGAGTGAAGGTTGTGGATTTTAACTCTTCTTTGTGCGCAGCAAATTGCATTAAGATCTGTGATGGTAGGGACCAAAAAGCATGTTGATTAAAGCCTCCTATTACAGATAATCTTGCCAAAATGCTCATTGGCAGTCGTTTCTTCGGTGGAACGCAGTGTTTTAACAGCCTCTACTTGATAGGTTTTGAAACACATCAAGTTGAAAACATGTGATTTTATGTTTTCTACTACAGCAGATATTGACAGTTGACCCTGACAGCAGGAAAAGTGGCGTTATCTGCAATACTTTCTTACACTTCACAAACACTTCATTAACATTTAATAAAACAGAGGTGGATCAGTTATGAGTTATACCTCCTCACTGTGTTTACACAATACATAATCCATATTTATTCCCCGTGTTTACCTTGTTAATAACTAGCTTTATTCCTGCTATATAAATGAAAACCATGCAATATGCTTAGCTTGTAAATATTTGCTGTCCAAATCAGATCATGCCTGCGTTTGTGGACATTGATCCACAGAATGACGTGTGTAACCACTCGTGCTTGATAGCTCCTCACATATCATGATCATTGACGAATTAAATACAAAAACTCAATGGGGAAATGTTTCAGATCAGTTTAGGTCAGATCCATTGAGCGGAATCAGAGTTTTGTATAGAAATGCGACGGAGTAATTACCTGCAGATCAAACTTTGTTCCTGCACAGAGGGAAACTGAACACACACTACAGACAGTGACGGTATCGTTGTAGTCATTGCCAGACCAGTTATCGTCACCAAATCAGTGCATTCGCATTGAGTATTGATTGAAATCATTATTGTGTGATTATTTCACACTCCACATGCTTTGCAAGTAATATATAACTGAAGATGTTTTCACTCTGTGAATAAAAATGCCCACTGTGTGAGCGGGCATTATGTTAGACAGCTAAGTGCGGGGCCAGCCTAAGGACCCAAACAACATGTACCGGAAATTTTGAGAGCATGAAGTAAACATTGGAGTTAACGCTCAAATGATCTGACTTCCTGCTGTTTCAGGTATTCTAACACACTCTCAGAGATGTATTTAAACTCACAACAATGAACAGGTTGTACTTGGAGAAAGCTAAAGGCTTAAACTGGGGCAATTTGACGCCTCATTCTGAGGTAAGCTAATAGTGCTAAACGAAGCTTTAGCACTATTCAACTGTGGCGAACAGACTTATCCCTCATGAATCACCTGTAACAGAGGTGCGTGGCATTGCTGTATATTAGTGTAACATTATGTCCTTTCCATACAATGTATTCACTCAGTATATGGGGGCATTTCACATTGAGGAGTAAACTGTCATAGGTACATTTCTCCCCATGACATTTCTTGGTCCCTAAAATATTCTATAATCCCAAACTTCCAGGAACATTGAGTTAATGGGACATTGTTTTAAACATGAAAAATAAACTTGCGACTATATAAGAATTGCGGAACAGTAAAACCGATTCTGACGCGCATACAAATGATTTCCAAAACACCAGGAAGTGACAGATACAAGTGACCTACGTGATGTAGCACACGGCCTTTGAATGTTCAGCACACACACATGCTTCTGTATTGTGAAACACTGTTGTGATGAAACACGTGAAAGCGTTTTTCCTTAAAGTGCCGCTGTATCTCCACAGACTCCACACAGCGGATACCATGAATAACACGTCACCTGAGGTCGCGCTGCACCGGATCTCACCTGAGCTGCGGCCCTTGCTGTGCAGCGTGGTGAGGAACGGCCGAGTGGGACTGGACTCCACAAACTGTCTCCGTGTCACTGACCTCAAAACCGGGTGAGGTGTAGCTCTGCGCTAAAGGTCCCCCACGTGAAACACAAGATCCTTCCCATTACATTGCATCCAAACAATAACACTGGAATGGGTGACAGGCACATCCTGTAAACATAGGACTAGATTTGAGGGGGTAGTTTTGAAGGTATTTTTTTGTGGAACATCAGTAGTCCTCAACATATCAGGAGGTCTCTTATCGGTAATAATCAAGAAAAGTGTATGTCAAGACCGTTGTTCATAGATTTCAATTTAGTTTTTGAGAATTCAGTTTTTTGTGGGGTTTGGAATGGTTAATAGTTAGTAAGCTACAGTTGCCGAATTAATGTTAGTTGTTATATTGGCCTTTTAATGGGGAAAGGGACTTTTTGTTTGATACATTTGTTATAACGATAATATAATAACACAATTATAGCATCATTACAAACACAGGGATTGGATTATATCTGTGATCTGACCAAACATATTCATCAGTCATTTTTTAGGTGTTCATAAGCACAGTATAGTAACATTTATATATGCATAAACATATTAACTTCAGTCTTACTCACCTGAATAAAGAGATACTGTACCAGGGAATTAATATGATCATTTTAGGCAAAATTGAATTATGTGATAGATCTATTACATTTTGATGATGTTTTGAGCATAGTTTCCCATTTCTATTTATTCTTTATTAATTACTTTCATTGTAAGTAAATACCAGATGCCATAGTAGTGTTTGTTTCTTTATTTCTTTATTTCTTTATAAATTCATTTTCATTTATCACACAAAAAATACTTCAAGGTGCAAGCAGGTCAAGTAAGAGAACAAAGGGCCAGAATATTAATCATTGAAACAGTTTTAAAGTTTTATTGAGCTTGTTTCAGTTCACTTGATTACATCTGTGACAAAAATACCTTATTGTTCATCATATCTCTGGCAAGTTGTAAACTGGATGTGACCTAAACAGAAGGCAGTGTAAGGAATCTGTGAAGAACACAGTTTTAAGTTTGCATAATTTTTAATAATAGTATGTGGTTTAAACCATTCTAAGTCTTTTGGATGTTTACATACGTTCAATATTTATGGTCGACTGTGCTTGCTGACCTGTTTACATTGTCTTCATCAATCCTCATGTTCAGATGCACATCTCTGACTACTGGTCCCTGTTGTGATCGCTTCAAACTTCACATCCCTTATGCTGGAGAAACACTTAAATGTAAGTAAACCAGTCACCCACTCTCCTTTTTATTTGATATTTCCAGATTAATCAGTGAAGTCTATTATCTAAAGCTGGTTAAATAAATAACAATTGATATTTACTAAGTCTTAAATTGACAAGTCATTGTTATTGTTGGTTTTTGAGAAAAATAACAAACATTTATTTTCCTGTCAAAGAGTTGTAGTAATAAAGAATGTAAGCTGGATCTGCATTTCAGTTTAACGTTTGCCCTCTGCTCAGGATAAGTACTTCAATGTCGAGCCTGTTCTGTGAATTGAAGATGTCGGTGCTGAATTCATTTTATTTTGATAATCAATGTTGTCAGTATAAAAAGATCCACTTCTTTCTCCCAGTCGGTGAGTTGAAAGATGAGAGGTGCGGATGAAGTTACCAACACCAGATATTTGAAACATTGCAAATATTTTATTTTAACACGTATTCAGGGCTAGGTCAATAAATAGACACAAACATTATGTATCACTTAAAGGTTCAGTGTGTAAGAGTTAAGTGAAAGGGATCTATTGGCAGAGACTGAATATAAAATAACCCTAGTGATGTTTCCACTAGTGTTTAATCTAAATTGTACAAATTGTTCTTTTCTTTACCGGAGAATTGTCCCATTATATTTAAATACTTTATATTGACATTAAGGAGCGGGTCCTCTCTATGGATGCCACCATATTTTTACAGTAGCCCAAACTGGATAAACTAAACATATTTTGAGTTTTTACGACAACTGAAGACTACCACAGGTTCTCTTTCCTCTTTGGAAGTGGAGGTTGAGATGAGGGGTACTCAGCTGCAACATGAAACTTCACCACTAAATGTCACTAAGTTTTACACACTGAACCTTTATATATAATCATAAATAACTATACATCACCATAGGAATGCTTTGTAACTGCTCAGCAACTTGGGAAGAAGTACGATCAAAAGCACCCACAGGAACTGCTCAACTACAAAAACACTTGAATATTTTTTTGATGAAGACTCTTCCTTAACCAGTGAAATGATACCAGTAACATCGTGTTGTTTTGTCATTGAACTTTTACTGGAACAATATCTAATTACTGTTTCAAGTCCCCACATCAGACACTTTCCTTTATGAGTGCCATTCAGATTAGAGTTATCTTAACTAGCTTTCACTGTAATTATAGTGACTCACTAGACCCATGCCAGGACCATGTCTACACACACATTCTGAGAAGATCAGTTTTCATCTCTCTACTTTACCGAGGAATTAGTTCAAGGCTTTGCAAAGAAAGGTCATTTGTCATTTTTGTTGTACCTGACAAATTTTCTGGTCAACAAGTCTGTGTTGAATACTTTTTTTGTATAAGATCATAAAAGTATGTGATTATAAAGTCAATTGCACGTGTTGTTTCAAGCATTTTCATTCATCATCATCTCCCAGTCTGCAACTCATGTTGTCACCCACTTCACAAGTTCAGTCGGCAGTGCATGCCAAATTTGTCAGCTTGATAGGTGAATCAGGTTTTTGTGGTGGATGAGTAACTCACAAGTTCTTGAACAGATGCCTTCTCGTTTCATTGGCTTTTCAATGGAATGCTTTCACTGGTTAATTTGCAGGTTTAAATCATAAATATAAATATAAATCTGTCCAGAAAGCTTCAGTTGATGGTGTTCAAGCTTCTTGACAACGTTGGGGCATAGTGAGTTCAAGTTCATTAAGTTCTGTTTGGTAATCTCTGATGTTTGGTGCAAATGTGGCCTAGCTGGGGGGATAACCTGTGGTTTTTTAGCGGAAGTAAGATTTGTTCCATTTGCGCGATTTTCTAAATGATTTGTCTGTGCAGAAATGTTTGTGACCGACATCAGGATGTCGTGGCTAGATTCGAGGAATGTATAGAAATAAGGTGTAAGAATATGCAACACAGTAGTTTACTCGTCAGCATCTCGGTGATAGCTGCATGATGTTTCAGTTATTTCTGATAATGTTTTTGTAAAACAGATGAATAATGATGGGGTGGCCCGATCAAAGAAACACATTTGTTTAAAATTGTAGTTTGTTTATCATCTTTTAGTCATGTAATTTACCCTACATTTACACTTGATATAAATCATCTACCATTAATTACACAAACAAATGTCTGTCTGTGTTTTATAGTATTTGGTTCTGAAGATTATGTCCATTGTTTAACAGACCTCTGAAATAGCCATCATGAAATTAATGAAAAATAAGCTGTTCAGTAAATTATTCCAACTTATTTAAACCACATGTGAAAATTAATAAAGCAAATTCAGTTAATTTGATGAAAAACATTGACAACGATTCTTCACAGCAGATAAACCTAGTAGGATGAACACAAAGTGAGAATATATTGTAGAACTGTTCGAAGAGGACTCACTGATGACAAGGGATAATTCTGAAGTTGCTCCGGAGCATCACAACAGACTAAGCAAACAGCCAATTTCAAACAAGCAGCGTTAGAACAGGCACTGTACTATTCATGTAAAAATGCAGAAACATACAAGCTTAAAAAAAGTGCAAAAACAGCAACAACAACACAGGAAAACCATTTGCTGGCATCCTGGCCTGGTATATAACATGTGTGCAGCTGCTGCACTAGTCGCTGTACTTTCCTGTGCTTTGGCCTGAGGAAGAAGGTTTGTTAATCAAGGGCCGCAGGTTTGCTCTGTGCCAGATCGCGGACCTGCCCACTGTTGGCGTGCGAAAGCATGAGCATGGCCCACTGTGCACAGAACTGAGCACTTAATGCACGCCCAGGCTCCCTCCACTTCTCCGCCGTGGCTGGTACTGCTAAACAACAATTTGTGGCCTTTGTTGTTGTACATTTTACGCCCCCATGACCTCAATAAAAAAGTCTGGCTGGAATGGAAGTGAGACTTTGAGAAGGCACATCATGCAGTGATTAGACTGCACCGCCGAGTGAAGCTTCTTATGCTGTGCGAACAAAGAGGTATATAAAAGCTTATGTTATAACCTGTCAAGGTTGCAATTCAAACAGCTCCATTCCTGTCTGGATGAGAGCCAGTACGTCTCCGACAGAGTTCCAGTAGTTTGTAACAGATTTACAGCTCATCCTCTCCTCATTTGACTCTTCTCCACTGGGAGAATACTTCCATATGTGTGTTCTTCTCTTCTTGCTGTGGCTGGAAAGACACAAAAGAAGAAAAGCAGAACAGAACAGTCTTGCAGCACACAAATAGAATTGTGTAACATAATAGGAGAACATTGTGAACCAGTCCTGGCAATGAGTTATGTGATCATGTTATGATGTTTTGTCCTTTCCTCAGTAAGAGCTATTTCCTGCCTGTAGTTTTTAATTTTTTTCTCATTTTAACGGAATGCATTCATTTCTGCACTTAAAACTGTAGTATGTCTGCTCTTGTTTGTTTGACTCTTAACTTGAATAAATAAACTAAAAGCAGACCTTTTTTACGTGTACTATATTAAAACATACCTACACATAATTACAGGACAGTCATGTTTGACAGGATTTAAGTTGCTTTAAATTACTTAATTTTGCTAATTGAATTCATTTTCTTATTTTCAAAGAAGGAAGACCCCAAATGCATATTGTGTGGCTGCAAAAATACACTAAACAAGTAATTTCATAACCGATTCTGACATCAACATAAACTTGACCAAGAAAATGTCGAATTATTTCCACCGCACTTTCCCTTGTTTTTAATAAGACTGTCTCCTGCATGTAGATAATAACATTCAGGAAATACATTTATTTTCACTTACACAGCTCTAGGAATTCATGTTGATGCCAGTGTGAGATGTCAACAACCTGCTCATAATCAGTTTTCCTCTTCCCTCACAGGGGATATCATATTCAATGCACAATATCCAGAACTGCCTCCCGATTTTATATTTGGAGAAGATGCTGAATTTCTCCCTGAACCCTCAGAGCTACCAGTGAGTACCTTGTCTCATGGTTACATTGTTTTCTGTTCAGATTAAAAAGGACAAAATGTGATATTTTACATAAGACATGTACTTTATTTTAGCATCATAATTACAAGACTTGTTAAAGCTGGGTCTTGTTTTTTCGCTTGATGCATTGAATGGTTCTCTGATGTGATACTAAATGACAGATCTTTCAAATAACTGATCATGGCTTCACCGGTCTGACCCCAGTGAGAAAAAAAGAAGATAACAAGGTTCATGGTAATAGTAGCCGTGTAGCTAATTTACATGGAGGGAACATTTATGGCAATTATTTGTCGCCTTGTATAGTTACAACTTTGAAACATTAATATCTTACATTTTAAGTTTCCAGAACAATGAAACATGTTTTTACGTTTCCCCATAAAATGCTGACTCAGTCGTATCCAGGCTTGGCAAATAGTTTTGTCTAGTTTCAGAACTGGTCTGATTGCGTCAGCAGTGTTGAGTTTCAAACAAGGTGTGGTTATAATGTTTATATATCGTAACAAGCTGCTGCTTGAGAAAGGGTAGTTACAACATGATCTCGAGTTCCAGATAATCTGTGGGCATGTGTCTTTTTGTGTTTTAACTCTACTCGTCTGATCCTGGAGCTTTTGAATCATAGTCTTACTTTTTACCATATTGTCAAATCTGTTTAACCATTTGATTTCACTGTGGTTTTAGTTTTCAACCTTAACGTTCAAGCAACGTCAACATGCCAGAGAGGAATAACTTTGTAGACAGTATGATAGGAAACATTGGTCGTCACGTGAAGCCTCTCTTGTTTGTCTTGTCCTCCCCTTGTTGTACCCTGCTACACTTTGAGGATGTGAGACAGAGACATCATCAACACAATGTTCATTTCTCTCCCAGACACAGAAATCTGTCTGGAAATCTGAAGCTAAAAACTGATGATAAAACCTGTGGAAATAAAAAAGGGCAGCATACTTGGAGGTTGACCTTTCGGTTTCTATGCTCAAGGATTTCACTCATTACTGGACAATGGTCAATTACTTGTCAATATCAACATTAAAAAAATGTCCTGATCTGCAATATGATTTGATTAATGTTAGGAAAGATTGTGGTTATGGCAAATGAAATGTAGTTATAGCCATGAAGCAGACAAATACTACACATTATGGTGTAAAAAAAATCGAGTTGTAGATGTTTGGGTGGAGCACTGGACATCAACTCCTTTTCACGTCCCTGCATATTTTACAGATGTGCCCTCAGGTTGCTTGAATATTTAGCTGTAATGCTTACAAAGCTTGCAAGGTACTTTATCTCGAGTGAAACTTCCTTAATTTTTCTTCCTACTGACCAAAATCGGAATTGTTTCCAAAAGTAGCTTTTTAGATTACTACAAATTGCTAGTCACTCTCTCGGTAGTTGAGTTTGTTCCTAAACTTTCCGCCACTGCAACATGGTTGTTGTTGAATTATTCGCATAATTCAGCCTGACCTACATTTCATTTTCAATCAATCAAAGTGGTTTCTTTCGAGCTGACGGAGCAGACGTCTGCACCCGGATTCTACTTTTTCTCCACAATCGACTGTTATTTTTCATAATCAAATGTCTGGTTTTCTTTTCCATTTGATTCTATAATTGAATTCAAAATATTTTGTTTACAACCTGAGAGACTTCGACGTGCACAGCCATAGCCAAGGCCTTGGTGCGCTTTCAGACAGAAAACTCCCCTTTTGTTGAAATGACAGTTTTACTTTTTTTTGTAATGAAATGCCTGCTATTAAATTGGAAGTAACTAATTTAGTTTAGCTTAATGGGCGTTCTGACTGAAAACAGGCCTGCATTAAAAAAAAAAAAAAAGGAGCTGTGCTGTTGGGAGCTTGTTGCCTTTGATACTGGTGAGATTTGCAATATGATCCAGAAAGTCTGGCTTGTGTAACAGATAAATGAGTTTGCAGGATTATCAAATGTCAAAACACTGCACAGAGGTTCATGATACTCAGACACAGGAATTTATAATATCATTAAACATTTGCCATGGCTGCAATAATTTCATCTTCCATGAAGTTGATGGCAAACTAAAGAATGCATTGCAAAGTAATCTCCCAGGAATGTGGGTTTGATCTTATTTGATTGGCCATCGCAGCCCCTTGCAAGATGATGTCACATTGGAGACCAGCACATTTTTATGTTAGGAATCTTCTACATTGAGGCATCTGCTTTCCTTTCACATGGGTTTGTAGTTGAAATACATGGGACATGGTTTTCTGTATTAGTAGTGCATTGGGTGTAACTTCAGCAAGACAGAGTCATTCAATGTGGAAGTAATACTTAGGGATCTAGAGCCAGAACTTCATATGTTGCCACTATAAACCAAACAACCAGCATTTTCTAATGAAAATAATGTCTTTGCTTCATTGCAAACTAACAGCTTTTGTTTTTTATGCTTCCAGACCATACAATGCATATAAAGATGGTTGACACGACTCCATTTCCTCCCACATCTGGAAATTAAGCCAAAATGTCCTGGGTATTAGAGCTGCATTTTTGGGATTAAGACATAAGTTAGAGTTTGAGTCTGCTTAGCAGTTGCGGGATGGAATATCAAATAATGAATTGAAACAAACCCTGTGGAAAAAACTGTGTGACTATCGTAAATGACAGAAACAATCTTTCACAAAAATTGAACGTAACAATCGCAAACTTTTTAGTTTACATGTCCGATCCACTAACATGGAGATTTATAGTGCAGCCAGCCACCAGGGGGCAATCATCCATTCGGCTTAATTTTTGGGGAGCTCTCATGTCGTCAGTCTTTTTAAAAAGTTGATGCCTTATACATAGAAGATAATTTTGTAAACGCAACCAAGTTGTTAATCTTGTATAGTGTTGCTTGGCATTAACATGAACTGGCTGTGAGTAGCCCAGTAAGTAGCTCACTACGCTGACCTGGTGAGATGACTCGTCTTTGCTGGAGATCTTCACACTGTTGAGTGCTTCCTTGTTGTTGCTTCTGCTACCATGCAGTGATCCTGTGCTATTTTTGAATCAGCCTAGCATGGACAAGCTAAATTCCCCTGCTTGTGTCAGGGTCTGGGAGAAGAGAGGGGAGTATTGCTCACCCCTCGTAAATCCAGCTGTGCACATAAGGGGAAGTACCTCTGCTGAGCCAGTGCCTGGCAGCCCATCGCTTGTTTATTTTCTCACTTATATTCTCGCTGTGTTTTGCTATTCAAGCTTTCATAATTCTCCTTCGGCTGCCTCGCTGTCTGAGGTCCCCCTCTCCTACTCACTACTTTTTCCTGTACAACCCCCTCTTGCTTCTAAAGCTCTGATTTCCCAGCAGTGCCTCAGATTTTCCTCTATATTCCACGGAAAACTTTTTACCGTCAACACTGACAGTGTGCATCTTTCTTAAAACTAATGGGAAGGTGTTTACACCATATTTCTCTAAGATCTTTACAGCCTTCGTTAAAAAAAACATCATAAATAAATTAAAAAAGATTAAAAAAATTATTGTTTGTCACTGATATATTAATATCTCTTAGTTAACAAGAAGTATATCTCATAGGCAATATGTTTCAGGACATTTTTATCCAGTGAGGTTAACATTAGGCAAATTTTGGGTCCTCTGTCAGTGGCTGGTTGAATTCCTGATGTCTCAGCAGCATATTGCTCTTGTTTACAGCCAGCCAAGGGTATCATTAGCTTCTCTGTTTAGGCATGTGTTTTTCCCTGCTGTCACCAGGCCTTGAGTAGGTTTGTTATCCATGTTTCTGTTTAGACAGAGAGAAAAAAGGACAGGACAAAAACATGCACATAGAACATTCACTACTAACCCTTATGTTGAATAATGGAGGAAAAGGGAACTACGTGCACGTTAGCCTTCAAGCTTATTTACAATTCGCATAAAATCAGATATGTCTCATGTTATGTTTCAAATAAAACAGTCACTGCTTACATACTTACATACGTCTTTTACGTAGGAATTGTTAAGTAATACATCCCCTAGAGGGAATCTCAGAGTCAGGAGTGATCTGATAACAACAAACATGGTGACAATAGAGGATATATATATATATATAAATATATATTAATATTACACTTCTGCAACAGCAATTATGAAGAAATCCTCAAACCACTGTGATTATTGGCGAAAATTGTGAAAGACACTCAAATTCTACTGTAGAATTTACCAACAGGCAAAGCTTTTTTTGTAGCCAAACACGTCAATGAGCCATGAAACATGAGCAAAGTCTGCCACAAATTTATTGGGGTTCGCTGTTGCGTAGTTGCTCGGTTCAAGGGTTCTCTGGCAAGTGCTAATATCAGCCTAATGACATCCAGATCGTGGCTAATTGGCCACCAAGGCAGCTCTCCGCCTCGGAGTGCTTTGAAAACATAAACACTAACACACACACAGACACACGCATACACACTGTAAGAGCTTGTTTTTCACTGGTCACTCCAGTTAGCTGTTTTACTCTAATTCTGTTAGGGCTGTGGAAAGTCATCTGACAGGCCGGTGGATTTAATTTGAACAGAGAGGGAGTCATTGTTTATTTTAACACAGAAATGCATCCTAAATTGAGCCAGAAATGGTCCTTGTAAATGTAATCATCACTTAATCACTCTTTTCCACAATAAATGTTCTCTATCTTAACGATTAAATTGATGCCAGTCACTGGGTCAATGACAGCACATCAGAGATGACTTAATTGTGTTGAAGTGGACTGATAAATTTAAAATGCTATGGAACATATAGTTTGGATTTTAATATGGGAACTTAATTATGTTGACCCAAATAGTTGTGTTTGAGTGATGGTGAGTCATTTTGGGCTGGAAAACTCTGGCTTTAGTGCAAAGTATATGTATATATAACATTATAGTTAAAGTGTGGTCTCGTTATCCTTCTGTGCAGTGAAACTGGCCTTCTGTTGCTGAAAAAGGCACAGCTCCTAAAGTGGAAAGTAAATGAAGAATGGTGAAAGCAAGCACAAATACTAAAAGCTTTGTATAAGAGATGTTGCAGTTTATCGTCTAGTGTGATTTCAGAACTTTCATTCAAACACGGTGATCGTTTCGTAAGTAAGGTCAACTTTGGAGTCAGTGTTTAAAATATATGTCGGAACTGCTAATGAGAAACTTGCCTCTCAATTTATAATTTACATCCTTGACTGTTCTCACTACAATGTGTGATGCACTTAAATGGTAATCTTGCTTCAAATGACATTTAAATGTTTTTATTTCAATGACCTTTATTGTTCGCAACAATTTCTTGTACAATTTACGACTAAACATCAAGTTAGGGACTCCTCTCGGATGTGTTTTCTTTGTCTCACATGCTGGAGAAGAAATTAGCAAAAGACTGTTTATCTTTAATTTCCGGCTGATTTGGATAATTTATCATAATTTTTGTTATTAACCTGCTGTAGATCCATTTCCTCAGTTTGAATGTTTGAGCACGTCCTGACTTCTTACTCGGATAATGACTGTCACTGTTTCTGTCTGTTATTGATACCTGATGTAGATACCACAGTTACCACCTACCTATGACTGGCCACTTTAGCTTCTTTGTGGTTGTAAAGTTTCGATGAACCTTTTTTTTCTTCTGTATGTTACAGTATTGATAGCTTCTTTTGTTGTTTCAAATTTATTAGTCTAACTGTGTCACCTTCCTGGAAATATAACTATGTCGTGGCGTGAGCAGCTGCCCTAAACAACTGTGATTGGTTCTCTTGGTATCATGTAGCAGATGAAAAACCGAAATATCAGAACTCATCCCCCATATCCCTCGTCCAGTTCAGTGATTGTACACATCATCTCGGATGATGTCGTCTCTCCCTTCTTCATTGTTATAATTTCCGTAATCGTTAAAAAAAAAGGGGGTTGTTTAGAAACACACCAGCACACACCTGTAAATGGTTACAATGATGTAGACCACTTGCGTAGGCTAACGTGTAGTCACTGAGTTGATCCTACACAGAAGGACAAACTAGGATTAACGGTGCATTCAACTTTGCTTGGATGGAGGAACATGTGGTGCAGAGGAGTTTGTTTAAAACATGTTCACAGACTTAATGATAGGAATGCAACAGAGCCGCGAGTTGCCGGGAAAGATGAGCAGGAAATGACAAAGACGCAGGCAGGAAGGGAGGGACAGTGGAGAGCACCAGTACTTTTCTCTTACGTAGAAGATGTGAAGTTGCATCACATTCTTCTTTTCTGCCCTTCCCTAATTTACCAAAGAAGTTCAACTTACGGTTTTGTACAAATACTTTCAACGAAGTGCTGATTTTAGTACATATAATGGTGCATGTCCGTTTGGATGGTGTTGTTGTATTGTGGTGTATTTCAGTTATTTGTGATTGATGCCCTTTTTCTGGCATCATGAATTGCCTACCCTTTTTTTGTTGACATTCTGTTTCCACAAATCTCCATTCAGTCTTAAAGTATTGTAGTTGTGCAAATACTATTATGCTAGATGCCATGGAAGGACTATACAGGTGGTTTAATAGATTTTACCCCAGTAAATATATATCTTGTGTGTTCTGAATATGGATACTGTATATTGAGAGAGCTCCAGTTCACCAATGGTGACATCAGGGAGGTGATCTAAGAAAGAAGCAGCCTCAGAAAGAGTCAGACAATCCCCTGTGGGACAGAATGTTTTGGTGTGTTTCACCACATATGTCTGGAGACAGAACAACACCGCTGGGATACTTTGACTTATTTACTTGCTGTGAAGTTGACATGTTTTTTAGGCCAAATAATGTGAACACTCTTTATCTTCCACCTCGAGAGTTTAGTATGTGTGCAGCAACATGTAAGACCAGTTATGACTAATTGCATCTCTCTTTTTTCACTCACCTCTTCTGCCCCTCTGTCCCCTTCTCTGTGTGTAACATGTCATTTGTCTGGTCTAGACTTGTCCAGTTTGCGTGCAGGCATTAAACATTTGGGAGTTTCCCAGTGTTTCGCATCTTTCACAGTCTTTGTGTGACTGAGACGTAAGTTTAGTCCTGATGGCTTCTCTAGATAAAACACATATATGTTTCCACTTATCTCTCCTGCACCTCTTGGCTGTGCTTTACTGAAACAGGCTCTGTCTGGCTATACTGGGGATTCCCGCATGAATTCCTTACTACTTGATTGTTTGTATGTGTTGTTGGTTTTTAGCCCAGTTGGACAGCTGTTAATTATAAACAAAATTTGCTGCATTTTGGTCAATTAATTGAAAAAGTTGTGGGTTGAGCATTATTGTGGAGAAAATATTATTGTTTTTTTAAACGTTATTTACAAAATAGATACAGATTTTAAGAAAATGTAAACAATCACAATCAAATATGTAAATTTCAAATTCTAAAATTATCTAGAATGATATCTTGACATTCAAAACAAATTTGGACCATATTTTAGTTGATCTTGACACACACTTTTCAGCAAAGTTATTGTCTTATACAGAGACAATGTTTGATATTTAGATACTAGAACGACTCCTGTTAAGAAAATAAGGTGTAAAGCCAACCTAAGCAGTCTCCCATCTAGGAAAAGGAAACATTCCTGGCTTCACATTACCCCCTGGTTATCCTGAATACACTGGTGAGCACTTCCTATCTGCTGCTCCAGCTCATTCCCTGTTACTGTTCTAACAATGGACCTCAGGTGGCCCGTAAAGCAAGATTATGTCAACCTGGGCATAGTGTACCAACTGTTGCCCCTGTTTCCTTCCTGCTTTAGGGAATAATGTGTTCCAGCTTTTATTAGAGTTTATTATTGGCAATGCTCACTGACAGGTCTGGGAATGCTTTTAGTTGGGAGGCTATTGTTTGCTACCAAAGATGGCTGGTGAAAAGGGGTTGGCAATTCCTAAACACCAGCTGAAGGATGGAAGAAAACAAGAGACTTGGGCGCCAAGCAAAAGATGGGACAATGATATCGACTCTCAGAGTGGACTGGTACTGCGTTAAAGCGGTTACTGAACCACATGAAAAGTTGTCAGAAACGTGCTATTTCTGTCAACAAGTTGTACTGTGTTAGACACAAACCACACGGATCCCACTGAAAAAAAACACTGGGCTGAGAATGCCAAGTGCCTTCAACACATGACAAGAGCAATTTAGCATGATCTTAGACTTGGCACTCTCCGGAGGCGAAACAGGGTGTGAGCCCACACTTGAATTAGAGACTAACAGAGATTAATTTAATACTTGGGAGTTTTTAATGCCCCACACTTTCAAGTATACAGCGATTTATTGGATCAGGTTGCCAGCATCTATAAAAATCACATTTAAGACGTAAAAACAAATATTTTCCCTTGGCCTATATAATTATCTTGCATTTTCAGATGCCAGACTATCCCTCATTGGCCTTAGATACAATTTTGGATCGAAGATGGCACAGACGGATGGCACAGGAAGAAATAATTCTGTCAACTTGGGTCTATTCAGTGTGAAGATGCCCAATTTAGGTGTACATTTTGTTCCTAAAGGAAAACACTTTTTCCTGTTCAGTTCCCGTCAACATATTTACAACATTTCGACTTACTAAAACTGCCGCTTCAACAGATAACTGTGCCGTTACACATGCTGAGAGGTCTTGATGGAGTTTTTGTTTTACTCAACGAATAATACCTGGGAGGTTATATTAGCAACATTATAACATACACACACAGAAAAACTCAAAAGACCCGTTTATCATAGTCATACTTTTTAAATACTGCATCATTTGCAAACGGCAATGATGTACATGTGTATTTGCATATCCAGTAAGGGAGTGAGATCCGATCCCGAGTGTTCACGGAGACACGGTGTGAACGGATGTTCTTGGAGTCCACTTGTAATTGGCTCCCTTGAGTCTGATCTTTATACCAGATATGAAAAGAGCCGATGTGATTATTCTGACATTAGTATTTAAACCTAAACACAACTTGGTCGAAGTGCATTTTTACAGAGCCCAAGTATGGCTGTGGACTCTTAATCTTGTCCTCAACTGTTAGTGGATCTCACGCGCGGAATGCGCTTTTAGCATCACTACATCCGCTCTCATACACCAGTTGCTTCAATTGTATTGGATTTGGCTGCATTGCTGTTTACCCCTGAGACTCCTACATTGTTTTGTGGACTCAAACACTTTACCAACCCCTCAATCAGCATAGGGGTGAATTGATAATAAGGGAAATTTCATTTTTCGGTGAACCATCCCTGTAAGTACAAATTGCGACCAAGTCTCTTGCTGTCCCTGCACCCTGTTTGAGAATTTCAGGACCGGTCGCTTTTGAATCTCATTGTCTTTTCAAGTTGATGACTTTGTCGGCATCTTTTATGCATATGGCACATCGCTTTCATCCTGAGATATTTGTATTCATCCGGTTTTACATCTGTTGTGTGTCAACACTCACTCCTGCTGCATTGTCACATGGGTTCACTCATGGACATTTTTGGACATATCACCAGGGGATTGGCAGGAAATGTTCCGGGAAATGTCCTGACTTCACTGCACGTGAACATTATTAAAGTGTCAAAGTTTTATTCATTATTTACCAGTTTTTGTTACTTAACTAATTCATTTATTATTTACTTAGTTTTGGAGAGAAGAGACCTGCTGATATTTCGGCTACTGATAAAACCTCCTGGATTGAAGGAAGATTCCTTCCTAAAAATAGACTGGCAATGATATTTTTTCAACAATAAAGACAACACCTGTGGCTACTGCTTTCACCGAGCTTGACATTGTATCCACAAGTGGTAAAACTTGGAAACATTTACTTCTTTTACAAAATTTGGAAACAGTTAAAATATTTTCTCTTATAACGTCCAATTTAATTTGACCTCCAATGACATGTTTCTTACTGAGCTTATTTCATAATCGTCTTCATGTTCATTATTCGCCAAATCTCAAAATATCTGTCTGATCAGAAAACGTGTAATTTTAGTAAATTAAATCGATAGGCTGAAAGTATATTTCAGTTAAAAGGCTTATTGTTCTATTATATGTATGTTCACCAAGTGTGTTATTTTGACTTTTCTACCCTGATTAGATACACTTCTATTTCTAAACCCTAAAGCTAATCCACTATATTTTTAATGTGCTGTTTTTAACATTAATATTGAATCGAATCTTAATATCTTATGGTAATAAGATTATAAATTGCTTCCATCACGAATACGTACTCGTCAAAAACAGAATGTATCAGTGGTTTATTTATTGGAGTGATTTATAGGTGACAGGTCTTATCATATGCCAAGTTTAGGCTTAATTATTTGACACAGGTTTAGCCAGTGTGTTGTTACACAATAATTGGATTAAAAGGTCCAAATTGAGCCCGAGAGTATTGTGGAGGGCCGTGACATCTACCCCCTGCGGCTAAAGCCCTGAGAAAGATGTTCCATCCACAGAAATGATCCAGAGGGCACGGTGATGGATTTTTTATTTTAGTTCATTTCATCAAATGTTAAATCTCAGCTCTCAAATAGCAGAGATGCAACTATATTTTCTTATTTTATGTATCAAATCTGTAATTTTTTTCCAGGGCTTTGTCCCATTCATGACAAAAACACATAGATTTGTTTTGGCACACCCAGCCTTCAGCAGAGCGTATAAAATCAATTGACTGTACATACTCTCATGTCTACACACAAACATACACACAGTGCAACACATGGACATTGCTATTTGGCTCACTGCTCTCCCGCTCTGTCTCCCTCTATGCTGGACCGATGCTTTCTCTACAGCACTCAAGCACTTGTTAAAGCATAGTCAGAACATTCAGTACAACACAGAATGATCCTCTGTGGTTTCCTGTTATTGGCCATATCTGTTAGTTGTAGCTATGCAAGCAGCGCGTCTCCGGGGATGGCAATGTAACTGGGTTTGTGTCAGTCCACTACTGTGGTCCAGACAAACGTTTCTCAGCAACTATCTTATCAATTACAATGCAGTTGAATACACAACTGTAATATTTCCAGAGGATGAATCCTAGTGAATTGCATGTCCCTATGACTTTTATCTATTTTTAAACTACTACTTTTTGACCTGTACATTGTTTTCAAAACAAATACATGCAAAACCAATGAATTACATCAGCCTCAGCTGTACCTTTGTTAGATGTGATAGTTATTGTGTGAATGATAATACTCTGTTCTCAGACACGTCTGAAAATGGCCTTGCGTCACAGCAGAAGCTTGATTTTCATTATAAAAAAAAAAAAATTAAGACAAGAAAAACAACTTATACATAAGTTTAATAATAACTAAATCTACTAAAGCCAGTTAACAGTCCTTTTACAATCGTTCAATCTGGGATGAAGTTCCATATTTAATTTGAACATCAAATGTTTTTCAGTTTTTTTAATCTATTTAAAGAAACACGAAAATACATAAAAATGTACACCAAAATAAAATTATAAAAAAATGAGGAAAAGTAGAATGGTCCTCATATAAGTGCATACCAAGGCACAACATTCTAATAATCAAACCACATTTAAATTAGCTGGATCCAGATTTTACTTGGATCTGCACTAAACTGCACACATCATAAATATCAGTCACCTAAACATGTCAGATTTTTTCTTCAAGACCCATAAGTTATTATCTTACTGTCTCTTAAATAATAGAATCGATGAGCTGTTAAATGTTATTGTGGTAGCCTGCATCAGTCATAGAGCTCCTTAGTCTGTTTTGGACTACAATGTTTGAGTGGATTTTCATTTGGTGGAGCAGTGTTGACTTTAAAGTAGTCAACAATCACTTGTACAGTGCCTTGCATAAGTATTCACCCCCTTTGGACTTTTCTACATTTTGTCATGGTATAACCACAGATTAAAATGTATTTCATCGTGAGTTTATGTAATGGACCAACACAAAATAGTGCATCATTTGCAAGTGGGGGGAAATATTACATGGATTTCACAATTATTTACAAATAAAAATCTGAAAAGTGTTGAGTGCATATGTATTCACCCCCTTTACTGTGAAACCCCTAACAAAGATCTGGTGCGACCAATTGCATTCACAAGTCACATTTGCAAGTCACATAATTAGTAAATAGGGTCCACCTGTCTGCAATTTAATCTCAGTATAAATACACCTGTTCTGTGACGGACTCAGAGTTTGTTGGAGATCATTACTGAACAAACAGCATCATGAAGACCAAGGAGCTCACCAAACAGGTCAGGGATAAAGTTGTGGAGAAATATGAAGCAGGGTTAGGTTATAAAAAAATATCCAGAGCTTTGAACATCTCTCTGAGCACCATAAAATCCATCATAAGAAAATGGAAAGAATATGGCACAACCGCAAACCTACCAAGAGGAGGCCGTCCACCCAAACTGAAGAGTCGGACAAGGAGAAAATTATTCAGAGAAGCAACCAGGAGGCCCATGGTTACTCTGGAGGAGTTGCAGAGATCCACAGCTGAGGTGGGAGAATCTGTCCACAGGACAACTATTAGTCGTCTACGCCACAAATCTGGCCTTTATGGAAGAGTGGCAAGAAGAAAGCCATTGTTGAAAGGGATCAATACAAAATCCCGTTTGGAGTTTGCCAGAAGCCATGTGGGAGACACAGCAAACATGTGGAAGAAGGTGCTCTGGTCAGATGAGACCAAAATTGAACTTTTTGGCCTCAATGCAAAACGCTATGTGTGGCGAAAACCCAACACTGCCCATCACCCTGAGCACACCATCCCAACAGTGAAACATGGTGGTGGTAGCATCATGCTGTGGGGATGCTTCTCTTCAGCAGGTACAGGGAAACTGGTCAGAATAGAGGGAAAGATGGATGGAGCCAAATACAGGGAAATCCTTGAAGAAAATCTGATGCAGTCTGCAAAAGACTTGAGACTGGGGCGGAGGTTCATCTTCCAGCAGGACAATGACCCTAAACATACAGCCAGAGCTACAAAGGAATGGTTTGGATTAAAGAATGTTAATGTCTTAAAATGGCCCAGACCTCAATCCAATAGAGAATCTATGGCAAGACTTGAAGATTGCGGTTCACAGACGGTCTCCATCCAATCTGACTGAGCTTCATCTTTTTTGCCAAGAAGAATGGACAAACCTTTCCATCTCTAGATGTGCAAAGCTGGTAGAGACATACCCCAAAAGACTTGCAGCTGTAATTGCAGCGAAAGGGGGTTCTACCAAGTATTGACACAGGGGGGTGAATACTTATGCACCCAACAGATGTCAACTTTTTTGTTCTCATTATGGTTTGTGTCACAATAAAATTTATTTTGCACCTCCAAAGTACTATGCATGTTTTGTTGATCAAACGGGAAAAAGTTTATTTAAGTCTATTTGAATTCCAGTTAGTAACAGTACATAATGGGAAAAAGTCCAAGGGGGGTGAATACTTATGCAAGGCACTGTACCATCACAGGATTGTTGGACACTGATAGCAAATGTAAGTAGTTGTAGCACACCAACGTGCCTTTACCTTGTTTGAAATACACACAATATGTACTTGTAGCAGTAGAAGTCTACCTAGTTACTTCACCTGGGAGACACCCACAAGAAGCTCAGCTCCTCTTTCATTGGCCAGTGAATAGCGCCACTGGAGCAGCTGAGGTTAAATACTGAGCTTGAGGACATCTGTAATTACTGAGGGAGTGTTTCTCATTCACTCTTGTCCTAACACACAGGAGTCTGTCGTGTTCCTGTGCTTTCTTTCTGAGAAACACTTATCTTTAGGGGGAAACAAAAGCAGCTTCTTTATTTTAATAGAGGATTTAAGATTTGGTACCAGTATCATCACCACCCACCAATGTAACCACAAGGGAAGAGTCCTCAGACTGTTTTCACTGGCATTGGCCTACTTGCCGAGCTCTACATTTAGTTTATTCCCACCTTTGATCTCTCCTCCCTGCCTCTCCTCGTTCTCATTGGAGTTCCACTGATATCCTGTGTCACAGTGCTGACACAGCACTTTCTCAGTGTCTCCTCAGTTACAGCTTACTCCTGCCTCAAGGCACTGACTGCCTCTTTGGACAATGCCCATCCTTGTCAGCATCGCCCCCTTGTTCCGGGAATCCCAGCATTGCTGGTAATCAGTGGTGGATCAGGATGATGAGGTCACTGTCTCAGTTTAGCATGTCCTTGCCATAGTTTGAAACAATGGAAGCTTTCTCCACATGGGCTGATGTGGACTGCCACAGAAGCAGACAGGCAGACAGATGCACAGACTTACATATAGTCGAGGAGACAGGTTAAGGCGAGTCAAAGATATCCTGCTGTTGCCAACTCTGTGTAATGGGTATTAATAGTTACAGTATTCCCAGTGCCTATTTATCTTCTCACCCACTCTGTACACAATGTAATGGGTCTATATTCAGATTTTTGGGTGATCCGCTACGAATTGGCTTGCAGCAAGGCAAGGGCAACCAGTGCTGAACTGTAGTTCCATATTTGCGTTGGTATTGCAGCTATGTCATAAGGCAGCATGCTGTTTGTCTACTCATAGTTTGACGGTTTGCCAGGAGTATTTCACTTTCAGAATGAGAGGAAAAAGGAATCACTTTCATTTTGAATGGCTGAAGGGCTGCACAGTGTCATTCCAAATCTTTTTATTTAGTGAATACTGTTTTTCAGCATCTTAATATCCTTATTATTTAATCTCTCCATGTTAAAGAAACATTTTCTCAAGCTGCAAATATAAGGCCTTTGCATCTACGGCCACACAAAGACAATGGCAGGAAATAGCACATAATTCTGAGGTGAATTTCGACATGCCTGACTATTCACTTTAAGGGTGATGCAATTTTTCAAATAAAAAAAAAAAAAGCCCTTTCAGGAAGAGATATATGGAATCTACCTTAAGTGATCTGATGCTCCAACTTTATCTAATTTAAAGAAAAAAAAACAAATACACATGTACACCTAATATTGATGAAGAGAGGAGAACCTGGTGAGTTTCCCTTTTTGGTCCGAGAGCTTAAACTGTTCCACAGTCACTTCAGGACATATCTCAGGACGTCTGTCAGGCAGTTTGAAGAACTGCTTCAACAAATGGCACCAACATCATATTGTTTTCTTTAGTATTTAATTGGGTTTATTTGTTTGGCACATTTGGTTGATAAATGTTCTTCAACAGTTGTTGGGTCAACTGTTCCTTGATGCTAACTTCAAGTCCACTACATCATATATTTTTTAAGACAAACAGAACTGGGATCATTGGCTAAAGACAAATATATTAATCTATCAAAAATTTTACATTGGCAACAACATGCACTCAGATTTTTAGATGTTTTGCAAGCAAAACCTTGGAAAAATGCCCCCGTCGAAATTGAAAGAAAGTATTGACTTGAAGAAAATATCACTCAAAAAACAATACAAAAAGGGTCGACGTTAATCTCTTTTTATTTAACAAGTACTGTCAGTCATTCAAAGTCCAAACCCTAACACTATGTCAAACATGATAAGATGCTGAACCCCTAACTGCCCCCAATGAGTGTAGCTACAGAAGTGCTCTGTGTGTATGTAGAACACGAATTTGACCTGTACTGTAAAGCTCTTTGGTGGTTAACAGATGTGGTTAAAAAAGAGCTGTAAATGTAATCCATTTGCCGTTTACTCTACTGTTCTATTATAAAGCTCTTGTGCCTTTCAGCCATCGTTTATATTATTAAACTTGTCATGTTTCCTGTTGTTGATATTTTCAAAGGGTTCTACACAATAATTATTAGCATCCTATTTCTTGCAAAACAGTGGACAAGAGGAAAAAAGTCTGTTTGGAAGAATTTACAAGGGTCATATCCGGTTGGTTCTGCTCTTCAAATGAAACAGCTGGTTGCATATAATGGTAGTTCTGCCTATAAATGTACATAGTGCTCTCTAGCCTCATTCAGTTGCTAAGGTGCTTATTGTGATGGCTTAAATTTAATTTCGTGGAAGGCATAGTCACCATGCACATAGATATGCAAGGGACACTAACAAATCAGGTGAATACTTTGGGTCAACATGGTTATGATTATAACATAAGCCAGTGTTGAAATCAGTCTAAACTGCTCCATTGTTTAGAACTATGATAAATATTGTGTTTTTTTGTGTATCATGCTACACCCTTATCAAAAATGTTTTACTATCACTCAGTGAGGCAGCAGTGGTCAGAGAGCTTTCAGCTAGAAGAGATCAGGTTCAGTAATTTTCCATATCAGCTTAAATCCGTCTGTGGCAACAGGACATCCTCCAGCACAACCCTTTCCTTCTGTTCTGGTAATGGGAAGTGCCAGTTGTCAGTATTTGGCCAATAACTTGTTTTATTCCAGACTCAGTCAGTTTCCCCCAACCATGTTCTCACTAAATGTCCAGACTGCTACTAATAGTTCAGTGTCTAACCCACTACTTCTTCTGCATTTGCAACATTTCCCGATGTGTTTTATTGAGTTTTTCAAATTAATCACGTTGTTTGAGGTGAAGTAACAGAAAAGATAGCATAGAATTTAGTGGACAGTAACAACTTTAAGGATGTAGCATGAGTGCACATACGGCAAATAGTGCTGCACACAGCTATGCAATGTAGCAACAAGGAAAAATACAGTTATGCTATTATGAATATTTGTTTGAGGACAAATCAGAATATGCGCAGTCTGGATGATTACTGGAAAAACACTGATGCCAGCTTATCAGTATGCTTTGTTAGAAGACATTCAAAATCTTGAAATCGTGATTTCAGTTTTTGCTCAAAGCCCAGCCTCCTTTGTTTTTATACCATATCTATCTATTTGTGTCCCTGTCAGAAGATTTCTCACCGAATCGGCAACAGACAGTGTTGTAGATGCCAAGTAAGACTGCTAATCCTGAGTTAAATGTTCTTTTTTGTAATTATAATAATGTTATGTTGGTTTTGCAGCACTTGGTGCAGTGGGATGCGGGGGACCCTGAATGTTTGCTCCAGCTGGTGAAGGAGCTCATCCAGCAGTACCACAGCTACCAATGTCAGCGTCTACGCGAGAGCTCCAGGCTCCTCTTTGAGTACGACAGCCTGCTGGAGGATCCCAATTATGGCCGCAACATGGAGATATACGCCGGACGTAAGAACAGCTGGGTAAGGTCTTCCAAAAACCAAGAGTCATATGATAGTTTTTATAAAATACCCAAATGTTGTCCCCTTGGGAACACTAGTCTGTCTTTTCTTTAGTTTTGAGTTTGATTGTCAGAGATTAAGATGGAATGATATGAGTAAGGTTTGACTTTTGCTCATGCTCCTGTGCCATTTTTTTAAACCCCTGTGCATAAATTACACACAGTTTTCGATCTGGAAATCTCTGGATGTTTGCTGGAATTTTCCATAGGAAATAGTCTGTGATAAGACTTCCTGTTTGATTGAGCAAAATGTCTGGAGCCAGACGAGTCAGAATAATGTATTTTTGGTTTGATTTTGACCAATCACATTTCCACCCCATGTCACATTAATTTGAGGCCTTTGTGCTGTCCTCTGTTTGAGTGTGTGAAGACAAATTCCTGATGACACAGTGACAGTAACTCATAAACAGGACATAACCCAGTTTTATTCTTCAACTACAAAATGCACATTCAGAAACAGTTGTATGTTGTATGTGTATTGGAAAGTCATACATCAAATTAACGTTTCATATTCAAAAAAGATAGCATACTTACAGATTTTTTACCTTTAAGCTGCCCATTTCAAAACTCTTCTTTGATTCATGAAGATTTGTCTGGTAAAGTTGGTGTTAACTGATGCAGTAAGGTTGTTGCAACATCCAGTCTCTGTGAAGATGATTGTGGTTGAACAAAGCTCAGTGCTTTAGGAATAGTTATGATATTCTTCAAAGATTTTTGGAAATTGCATGTGTTGCAAAGGGCAAGGTACCACCTGTCTTTATGATTGCGTCAAATTTATGGTCATTATTTGAGGATTGTTATACTAACTTTAGAAAATGCCCTATTTAGGCTGATGTTTTGAGTGGTATATTTGGTTAAAATAGGAAAAGAGTGACAATTAAATTACCTATATTCCCCAAAGCAAAGTATTGTTTGGTGCTGTTATCAAAACTCAGCATGATTATTGTTGATGATAATGTTAAGGGAAAATTACCTTTTATTAATGTGTGTCATATACATATTATAGAAGTTTTTTTTTTTTTTTTCATGAACTGTATATTGTACACATTACCTCTGCCTCTTGTTCTTCAGACGGGAGAGTTTTCAGCCCGTTTCCTTCTTAAACTCCCGGTGGACTTCAGCAACATTCCCGTCTATCTCCTGAAGGTAACTTCTTCAGAACAATACACATTTTTACCCATTGTCAAGCTCCACACATTTTCCACATTATGTATCCATGTAAGTGCACACTGCAGACAGTGCACCAGACTTTTTCGTCGCTAGTTGGATTGTGCCATGACTTGGATCCTTCTGATATGAGATATCATGAGTGTTCATTTGCTTACATGTATGTGTGTCTATGTGTTTTGTATGTGTGCAATCATAACAGCTTATTTAAATGAACAGCTGTGTGTGTGTGTGTGTGTGTGTGTGTGTGTGTGTGTGTCTGTGTTTGTGTGTGTGTGTGTGTGTGCGTGTGCGCTTGTTTAGACTCAGGTCTTGGGGGCTGTGAGTTGACTAATCAGCAAGCCGTCACTCTCGATCTGCTCTGAGCCCTGTGGTGTCTGGAGGCAGCTTAGCCCAATCTCTCTCTCTCTCTCTCTCTCTCTCTCTCTCTCTCTCTCTCTCTCTCTCTCTCTCTCTCTCTCTCTCTCAGGCTCTATCTCTCATATCAGTGATTGCCTTCTCTCAATCTCTCCTCTATCTCAACTTCTCTCTTCATTCTGTGCCCCCCACACACACCCTCACGCACCCACCCAGCCCGTGCTCCCGCTGGAGGCTCTGGCTCTCTGGCCTTTTCCAGCCTGGCCTCTGTTTCGGTTTGTGAGGAGAAATGATGGTAAACATAAGGGAAACAGCAGTCATCATCAGGCTCACATCAGGCTTTGTCCCCATGTCTCTCTGACCAGGAGCAGTGAGACTCGTTACTCTCTCTCTCAGCAGTCTTTGTGTGTACCCATCCAAAAGTCCTATTTCAGAGCCACACTGTTGGTCCTGATGGATATTTTTTACCAGTGTGTGTTATTGCAGGAAAGTTTCTAGACTCATTCCTGGTGGGAAGCAGTACTGTGACATTTTATTTCAAACAAGCACGCTGTCACTGTGTCACTTGCTGAAAGTTTCTATGCAAAGGCTTTCAAAAGCAAGGGAGAAACGCTGACACCTTGAACCAGGGGATGGCGGTGGCTGTATAGCCACTGACACAATGTTATTTCAGATGAACTCTGTAATATTTAGTGATTTTTATCACAATATCTTGGACATGAACGTGCATTCCTGTCACACTAGTCGTACCATGCACACACACACATTCACTCTCTTGCAGCACTGTGCTGTCTTTGGCAGATACGGTATACATAGTATCACCATGCGAGCTGAAGACATAGGAAGAGTATCGTCTTGCAGAGAATAAAGTAATGAACATGAGCCCACACCTTGTCCACCTCCGCATTATGAATGGGATTATGCAGCGTATAGGCTGGACTCTGAGAACACACATGTGCTGTATGCCAAGCCGATGACCTGAATTTTCCGTTTGACAGTTGTCGTACAGTTAGTTCCGTCAGTGTTGAGTGTTTTTGTGCATTTATTCACTGTAAGTAATTCTGTAGATGTAGAGCAGTTGAGTTGCCTTTAATTAACTCACTACGGTACTTTCTGATTGAACTGGCAGAACATTCCAAAATTCTACTGGATTCACTTATATCATTCAATTTGTTACTGTTGGTCTTCCAGGGACAATTCTCAACCTTTTGAAGACTAGGACTAAACATGGAGCAAATGGGATTTTTCGAGAGCTATGAGCTATTATGGAGAAGACATGTCCATTAAAATATGCATTTTTGTTTATTAAAATACAATTATTAGAAAAATGTGAATGCCTTTGAGCATCAGCTGTTGCCATGCTAAGCAACCTTTAAATCTATATTTGAATGATGTAGGATATTTTTTATCATATATTTATTACCACAGAAATCACAACTTCCAATAAAATAACATATCTGAGGTTGGACATCTTACTTCACTGACTGAGCTCTGCTTCATGTGCGTCTGGTGGTCACTGCCTAGATCGGACTGCTAATGTTTCTACACCTTCTTTGTCATTTTCATGGAAACATGGTTTTAAATGAAACCACTTTGTAAATGTGGCAGTTTTCAGTTTAGATTTGATTAGCAGATTGTTTTTTTCAGCTTTCCATTTGAAAGGGACCACTGTGCTGAGTGACGACCATACAATGAATTTGAAGATAGATGACACTTCAATACTTCCTCCCACTATCAAGAAATCTCAAATATCCCAGATTTGAGTGTTGCCATCTTGTGCCGATTACTTCATTTGGAGCCAGGGTTAGACCAGTATGATGGTCTATATAGACCATAAATGACAGAAACCATATTGGAGAGAATTTCGTTTGGTCAATGTCCCATCCATAAACATGGAGGAGGATGGATTTATGACCTATGCTGCAGCCAGACTTCGGGGGCAAATGAAGACACTTTGGCTTCACTTTTGGGAGCTGTCTTATAATCCATTTTTAGGTAAAGTCTATGGTGCTGAGACACAGGGCGATTGGTGGAAAAATGGTGTAAACAGTCAAACTTGTCTCAACTTTTTCTGTGAGACAATGCACTGTAAACTGGCTAGCTGCAGTGATAACTATTAAAATAAACATAGTGGCAGTAACCACTGCTACATGCATTATTTAGCACAGGGCTGTTTTTGAATGCATTCCAGCCTATTTAATACCTGGTGGTTTTGTTTTTACAAAAATTTCAAAATGATGATACACTGCAGACAGAGTACAAGCCATCAGCCAGGTACTGTAGGTAGAGGTCAGACTGTTGACCCTCATTTGAATCAAACTCTCATCAATTCCATGGATGTCCTTGCTTGAGGAGGGAGGGTTTGGCACTGAAGCGGAAATCTGTTCAGACATAGGCTACTCTGCGCTGCTCGTGAACGCCGAGATGTTGCTGGTGGGCGCAGGGCTGTGGAGGACGACTGTTACCTGGAGCGAAGCATCCGCGTGGTCTGAGCTCACCACAGTGGACATGTTTACCTTCCCGCATGGACTGGCCAGCCTCGGGGATGGGGGAGGAACTCTGTCTTACTTATTTATTTATTTTGAAAGGGGCGCAGTCACAGTCAAAATGAAAGAGTAGGAAGGACACTGTGAGCGGAGATGAAGGGAAGATAGTGAAATGCACACAGATGCGTGTTGGCAGTTTTCTTCCTCTTTAAAGGGCATGTAGTTCTCTTGGGCACTGTTTCAGTGATTGTACCTTGACCTCTGGGTTGTCACCACTTTGAAGTTGGTTTCACTCATACCCTTTCGTTTAGCTTTGGCCTTTGACCTCCCACTTCATGGCATATTTGTGAGGTTTTATACTGAAGTTTGAAGTTCCTGTTATGTTTGAGTTAACAGATTTATTCTGAAAGGCAGTATGAGATAAAACCAGCCTTTAATATTCAGGCCTCAATGTATAATGGCGTAAAACGTGTACTATTAATCCTAAAATATATAAATTGCATATCTAACTTCACAATGCAGAAAACGTTTTTCCTTTAATTACAACAATTTTTTTGGGCCATTTGTCTGGTCATCCTTGCCCCGTAGAGCATATATATATATAAATATATATGTATGTGTAGCGGCGGCTTGGCTCTAAATGTCTACACTGATCAGAGTGGAGTGATGCCACATTCGTGACTGAGCCCTCTGCTCTCGCTTCACTTGAGCTTTGTTTCCCCCACAAGCACTGACCCATGTCACCAGCTCGAAAAGATGTGTGTGTGTGTGTGTGTGTGTTTGTGTGTGTTTGTGTGTGTGTGTGTGTGTGTGTGTGTGTGTGTGTGTGTGTGTGTGTGTGTGTGTGTGTGTGTGTGTGTGTGTGTGTGTGTGTGTGTGTGTGTGTGTGTGTGTGTGTGTGTGTGTGTGTGTGTGTGTGTGTGTGTGTGTGTTTTGGGGTCCTCAACTGTCATTGATCCAACAACAGGATCTTTCAGGTGACCAAGTTTTGGGATATCTAACTGATATCTGCTGTGGCTGACAAATGATGGAGGCACATGGAGTAGTTATAGCGCTATGTGCTCTTGTATCACATCACTGAGCAATTGCATCAGAGCCGCTGCTAAGACCCTCTGCCGCTGTCTGCTCATGATGTGATTGGGGTTCGGATGGGAGAAAAATATCTTGGTAATTATCTCGATCACTTTTTGCCTAATCAGACAGTATTAAATGCGTATTGCAAAAGTACAACTATGAACGTTAAGCGTTAAGATTTCTAGATTCAAGCTCTTTAAAATGAAGCATTGTATGAGCTGTGAACAGAGCATTTATTTAACTAAGTAAATCATACAATCGTGAAGAGAAATATCCAGTCTTGACAGTATAAATCCTCATAAACCCCATGTGTAATGTTTACAGCCGCTGATGTGTCTATTAAAGCTGTAAAAAGCACTTACCGTTCAGTTTGCTGCTGAGGGTTTTTCCTGATAACCCCGTTGCTCCTCCCAGCGGAGGGGTCTAATTGCAGATTTTTTAGACTCTAAGCTTGTACATTCTTCATGTTTTGCTGGATCATGATCCTTCATGTCGGCCTGTTGTATTTCCCATCTTCGTTGGCACACATTGAATATGTAGAAGAACGGTCCCAACATTTAAGGAAATGTGCTTTTTGCTTAAGTTGCACAAAGTTAGATGAGAAGATTATTATCGCTCTTGATTCTGTGCATAAAATCGGAACCTTCCGCTAGCAGCTTTAAGCTTAGGACAAGCAAATAGACTGATAAAAAAAGCTCTTTAAAACAGGAACTCTGGAAAATTGGGTTTATCTTTCACATAGCAAGAAGGCAGCATGATATTGTCCAGGTCAGATGCGTTAACAACTACAGGAAAATATCGGGAACATTTAGGCGAGGAGTAGCGTCTTAGCAGTGCTTGTAGGAAACGGGACATGACGTTTAGATTCCACTGTTGAAGTTACATGTTTTTGTTTACATCATATCAACACGGACATTTGTAGGCATCTTCTGTGTATGGCTCCACATTTTCTCCCGGAGATATTATTAGTTTTTCCTGATTTGCGTCCGATGCATGTTAGAAAGATCAATGACAGGCCCACCCACTCAAGGACATCTCCCTTCCTTATTCTCTCATGGGCTCCCTTGGACATTTCAGTAAGGGTCTGGCAGGAATGGTTGCGGAAACTGCCACACTGGACGTTTGCATCCTCCCATAGAGGCAGTTTTTTGAGAATATCCAGACTGCAGTGCATGTCTGAAAGCAGCTATATAGGGAAGAGCTCTGAGCAGTTGTCATGCATCCGGTGGAGACACCAGAGTAATACAGAGCCGCTTCCAGCCAAGAAATAATCTGGCACACGACTCCTTATTAAACTGTGAGTTGTCATAGTGGATTTCTTTACAGATTAGACATAGATCGTTGGAGGTGCTTTTCGATAGATTTTGCTTAACATAAAAAAATAGTAATACTTGTCGTTGCCTTATTTCCAGCCTCTGCTCTAAGCTAACCACCTGCATTCTAAGCCACGTATATAGGAAGTTAAGATATGAAAGGGCTATAGATCTTCTCATCTAACTCTCTGTGAGAAAGCAAATAAGAATATTTCCCAAAACTTCTCCTCTAAAGCCACATTTATATTTTTTTTAACATATTTTAACCTTTTTATATACAAAGCCTCACCACTGCCTAGCAACTGGTATCCTGCATCCCCCCAGGTGATCTTTGCATCCTGCAGAACTGACCTGAGGGTGGGCTGCATTGAGCCCTGGGCGTCCCTGTATCTTCATTTTGTCTATTCAAGCTGTGCATGCTTTCAACAAGAGCACTTACATCTAATTATTTTTACTCTAATTATTACAAGCATACACACACAGAAGAACAGAAGAACACACGCACGCACACACACACACACACACTTTAACCTTCAAAGCTCCACGGGCAGCTACTGACAGGGGGAGGGTCAGGGTGAAGCGGAGCCTCTGGCTTTCATTCTGTCTAATTTGTGGTGCCAGCGTCAGTGACTCGATTATTTCTGTACCTCCTTTTCATTTCATGTCATGTTTTTTTGTTCTTTCATGCAAATGTCAGTTCCTAAATCAGCACTTAGCAAAAGCTGCATTCCCAGACACTGCTAGCATTTTTCTGGTGAGTGAGACATTTTAAATTCAAACAAATCTGAGTTAAATTGTAAAACAAAATAGCAGCCACATATGGTAAAATTCCTTTTTGTTGTCTTTCCAAGGTAAGATATTGATTATAAATAGATATTTAACGTAAACAGGAGATCATTTGGGTTTTAATGACATTTCTTTCTCTTATCAAATCGCTATTTACTGTTACATATTAGCTTCAGTAAACATTTCACAAAGGAGAAGAAAACATGAAAATGTCCTCGTAATGATCCTCTGAAAACGTGCTTGTGATGTTCCTTGGGGCCGTGTTTATCAGCCACAGTCTTCCACCTCAGTTGCAGGAGGGTGAGAGAGTAGAGTTGTTCCCTCTGGAGGGAAGACTTAAGGTATTATAGGGGTTGGCAGCAGAGTGAGGGGCAAGTATATCCTAATCATATTGTCTATGCACAGGACCCATTTCAGCTGTGGTCACGTACAAATATTTGATTAGAATGCACCATTTTAACAGTAGAAAGAATCTAAGTTAAACCCACGACTAGAGCTCAGTGATTTGAAGATAATTACTGGTATTCTTCTGATCAATATTGAGATTATAATTGAAGTTGTGATCATTTTCTTTAAGCATAATGGCATTCCTGTCTCTTTGTTTAATTGATGTCCTCCACAAAATGAGCTTCATCATAAAATCAATTGAACCAGTTTAAATAAGGACCTGTTTCAGTTGTGAACATAAAATAGTGATATGATGTAGTTGCCTCCACCAAGGAGATAATGATTTCATGTGTTGGTCTGTCTCCCACTGGAATTACTCAAAAAACTACAGCACAGATTTTCATTCAAATATATGGTGAGTTGGGACATGGCCAAATAAATAATTTATAAATTTTGTTGCAGATCTGGATGAATGTGTTTAAATTTATATAAGGGGATCATGATTGGGTAAAAAAATTAAAATTCAGATTCATATCAATCTTTCTTTAATAGATCTGATGTTGATTCACTGAATTCTCTCGACCAAGCTTTTAACATGTCTTTTATACTCTATGGTCTTTTCCCATGGATGCATGAAGCTTTAAGCCTGTTAGCCTGACATGAACCAGTCATCTCGCACAATGAGATCTGGCCGAGCAAGAGACATAAAACATGACGGGAGCTGCTCCGCTGATGGTACCGCCAAGCCTCAGGGCAAATGTCTTGTTGCATTTTGGATTTAAAATCTGTGAAGACAGTGAGGAGATGGACAATAGCTAATCTTTATGCATCCTGTGTAACCTGTGCAGTGCCCTGTGAGAAACCGTCCCCAAAAACGAATAGTTTCTTTCCAAAGCCTCATTAATACAATAGAAGCACAGAAAATGTACTGACACACAAACAGTTCAGTGAGGTGGCATCGGAAACCTGTGTGCTGTTGTGACACAGCATCGCACACACTTTGCTCATTTCTCTTCACTGAATAAACACTGTATTTATTCAGTATGTATTAACAAGCTTTCTTAGACAATCACAGCAAAGTGGATGTTTTCCCTGAGGTATTAGCGAAGATTACAGATCTTTACAGAGACTTTACATTGACTGTCTGGTGGTTTTATTTAAACTATTAAGTTGTTGTTTATGATACACTGCAGATAATCTGTACAGTTAATATATTGGAATACCTCTTTTAAAAATGTAAATAATCAAAAGTAGAGCTGTTTCTGTTTAAATGTAGGGAGCAAAAGTACAAGATTCCTTTTTATAACCAAGCAGAATTGGTATTCTTATTGAAGCATACAATATCCATATTAAATTAGTTTGAATCACATATCAAATCAAATTGACCTTTTAAATCAATTCTCGAAATCTGTGGCCTTACCCAGCCACATACACTGTTTTATTATTATTTATTGTCACAGCAGAAATTCCAGTGAAATTGAGCACGTTTAAATTAATGCTTTATCTATTGAGTATTTTACCCAGCACGATATCCAGGATAATATCTTTTACTAAAGAGTATAAAATTGGTGTGTATACCATTGCTACATAGTTTCCTTGGAGACAACCTTCTTTTAACACATTAAATATACCTTTTCTTCACCCATATTGTTTACACTGCTCCTGGGCATGTTACACTACAAAGTTTAAAATGTCATTTGAATTATTAACCTCCACTGAAAGCTTCTGCCTCCTCACCCCAGTGTTTGTCCCTCTGCACAACTCTGGTTTTGACACCGCCACTAAAAAAAACATCTCTATAACCTATAGCCTGTATAAACGCTTATTGTGTTGGTGTTAAATGGGTTATTCAGGGCTCAAACCGCATGCGTTACTGAGAGGTCGCCTTTTATTAATTCAGGGGGCTGATTACGTAGGTGTTGCTTATTAAACACAGCTTATTTCACCAACCCACTCTTCACCTCTATTTCTTCATTGGCTGATATTGATACTATGTGTCTCCAAGTGTGGGTTTTATAATAGATCACAAACATTAGCAACACTCAGTCATGGCCAAGTAATGAACTCATTATCTACACAGAAAATGATGGAGCGGTGCACAGTTTACAAATGAAAAATGATCTGTTAACTAATGATACATTTTGTCAGAAAATATATTATCGGGAAAATATATTACTACTATAAGATTTATTAATCTCAAAAACATTCTGCTCAAAATTGAATCTAATCTAATTAATTGTATTGAAGGTGTGCACATTGTTTTCAGTCAGATGAAGTGTTTTATTTGATAAGATACAAATACAAAAGTGTTTTCACTTGCCTATTGTGGAATTAACAGATGGGTATTTTCTTTACAATAAGTTGGTTCATACATTTCTGCACATAAAATAATTTAATTAATTCAGGTGTCTCATAATGTGACATTTATTCAGGTTTGACTAAATCCCCAAAAGTGCTGTATGCTTTGATGGAATTGAATTAAGACTTGAAATTGCAATTTTCCATGAAAGAACGATTACTAAATGAAGAGCTGTTAAGCATCACACACGTTGAGTAAAGTAATATCAGTTTCATTTAAATTGATGTTATTCTAGTGACATTTAGTCTCCAATCCACACGTGGTGGAATAATTCTATTGTGTAATTGAAAGAATTCCCAGAAAATTGTACATGTCCAGTCTAGTGTTACCATCTAATCTATTTTTTGGTTTTGTTGACTCACTCAACTGATAATTAGGTTTCAATGAAAGAAGACAGAGAAAAGCAGGAAATCTTCACATTTGAGGTGTTAAAATCAGACAATATTTAGCATTTTGCTTTGAATAAATTTAGTTAAAGAATTGTTTAACACAAGCGTTGCAGAATAATTTTATGTAAATCAACCAATAGATTAATTAGTCCATTGTATTAGGGCGCTGTTTCTGAGCAGGGTCCAGGTCACTTCATCAGTGCATAGAATGAAGTCATAGATATTTTCCAATTATACTTGTTTTTTCCATATTTCATATACACAGAGCAAGAACAAATATCATAGCTGTCAATCAAATCTCTACATAGCCAGACATCCCCCTGGTATGTATCGTGTTGTCTTCCACAATACTCATCAAATGACAGTCGAGGATTTCCACTAATCATTCTAACTTTTACATTAACCTTGGAGTTTCTGTAACTCATTTAAAGCTGTCAAGTCAAATTTTGCTACAGAAATGACAGAACTTGAACATGACAGAAAATGTCCGCATCCTATTAAACCATGGGAAATGGTAAATATAGTTATAATCCTTTATAGTAGCATTTAGCAAGTGCCATGATTCTCAGAGTCTTATCAATCTATGAACCAGAAAACACTTTATAACCTAAGTCCTCCATGCGAAACCTAGATAAAGAGATCTGGAGAGTGACACAAAGACCCTTATGTGCCTGCCTACACTGAATCACCACTGGCAACAGAGCACCTTTTGGGTTTTCCGGGCCTAGCACTCATGCTTATTTATGTGTTTGTCCTAATGTTCTTGTCCCCTTTTTGTGAGGACATGGTGACCACCACAGCTTTTAAAGAGATAACTCAACAAACCTCATCAGCCAGCAGCAGCTGTGGTTACCTTACCTTTCCGGTTGCCACATAATTGTCCCTCCTTTCTCAACCGCTCCTGAGGCCTTCGTTGTTGCGGTTTTCTGTCCAGCCTACGTCCCCCTCCGCATGGCAGTTGAGCATTTGGAGAAGTCGTGGCTGAAGATAGCCTGCTGCGTCACATGCTGAGTCTTTCACAATTTTCTGCACAGACTTGGAATACAACTCTTTAGCCACTACACAAACACACGCACACACACATTAACACACGTATAGGCATTCTTACACAACCATGCACATATATTCTTTCCAAGTGAACATGTGGTTGTGACAAAGGAGACTGTGTCTTTAACGTCATCAAGTGTGACTACACCACCCAACATTTAGGATTCATTGAGGCTATAATTAAAATGGCCCTCAGTCGACCATTACAGCTGGCTGTGCTGTCAATAATGTCTGTTGTGTCATTTGCTGTGTCATGACCAGGACAGAGGATTCTTAAGACTTGTGTCTGCTGTGCTCGTCGACAGTCTCACTTATCTGTTGGTTTGACCTGCTGGTTGTGGTTTTTACCACACGACTGCACATCAGGTCAAGAGCTGTTGTCAGTGGAGGGAACTGAATAGAATTGGCTGTTTCTGGATGATTCAGCCCAGAACGACTGCTGTGTTACCAATTCTGATGATCCTATGACAACATGAAAAACAAAAAAGATCATCATCTAATTGGGTGCCTTCCATTTATTACCTTTTTGTCTTTCTATTCTTGGCCTGTCTGCTATTTTGAGAGAAAGCTTGGACCTGTGCGTGACTATTGAGCATTCGCTGCCAAAGCAAGTGGTTGTAATTTGTGGCCTTGCCGTGCCCTTGCACGGTAAACACTGACTAAGAGCTCAGGAATCTTAAGAGCTATAAAATAATTGCAGGTTACTCCCATAATGCCCAGAGTGGTGTGCTGCTCCTTGCCTTGGTTCTGCTTCTTCTGTCTCTTCTCTTTTTTTTCTGTCTCTTGTTTGCTGTAGCTCCTTGTGTTATACAAAAAAGTGATGCTTTTCTCACTGTGTGTGTGCTCTTGTACATGCTCTTTTCAGACATGAACTCTGGAAAGACGCCTAAAATTGGGGTCCAGACAATTTCTTGAGTTTGGCAAGCGCAAAGGACTTTAGGGGCGAACTTAAGCCAGAGTTAGCCTTTCATATAAGACAAATTGTACACGTCATTTTCATAACAACAGGACCTTTTTTTTTACTTTCAGGCGAGGGTTAGCGTCAGTGTTGACGATGCCAGATGCAGAACATAACATATGAATTCTGCGCCAGAAAAGAACAGTGTTTTTGTTCACAGCACATTGAAACTGCTGTCGTCTCTTGTGGTGAAAAGCTCTCGAATCTCATTGTTTTTCCAAGTGGACATCTTTGTCTGGCTCTTTTTATATGGAACCTTGCAGCATTGTGTCTGTCGTGTGTTAGGAATTAGAAACTAATTTTGTCCGCCGTCTGGCAAATTTCTGAAAGCGGCTATAATGAACATGAAGGCCTGTTGAAATCATTTCTGTATTTAAATTCTGTTAACTAAATGGTTGTAGATATGTAAAGACCAAGTGGCAACCTAGCATGACGTCACCCATTGGTGTATGAACTGCCGCTTTAAAGCATTTTGATCAGCGTCATCTTAGTGTCTTCTTCAGTTCTGAATAAGCAGTGGGGGTGTCACTTGTATTATTACTGGTACAGCAATCGTTTAAGATGCTGAAGTCACACAAGGCCAAGGGTAAATGGTTGGTTAAATCTCCTGGGAAAGAATGAAAGGACCACATTATAGGTGGAGGATGTGTGGTGTCGTAGACCTTTTCCTCTGTGGCGGAATGGATGGCCTTGACAACAAACCCACAGGGGCAAAATAAAATTGTAAATACTTTTAAACAGACGTTTGTTTCCTCTTCCTTGTGAATTATTTTGTTGGGGTGTGCAGCAAGGATTCCTTTTTTCCAGGGACAGTATGCTGCCAGCGCTGTCATAGGAATTGTCATGACAGTACAGATTACAACACATAGGCAATCTTCAGCTATATTTTGTATGAATACAGGGTAAACCAATGCATTATAAGATGCATTAATTTTGTTTTCATAGTGCTTTGGGAAAGTTCTGTTGCTGAGTGATTTGTGTCTGTATGGCACTGAGACATGGCATTTAGGAGGAGACCAAGTTGCCCAAAAGACATTGTCAAGTAATTGCCAGTTTGGGCTTCACTAATGCAGTGAATGACTGAAATCTGAAAAGGCCAGCCAATGCTTCCACGCAGATAAACAATTATGTGGCTTTTTAAATGGTGGAAGTATTATGGCTTGGTATGCTCAGGAAGATGAATTTAAATGTCAGCTGTAATGGCTCTAAAGCAGAAAAGCAAAGTGTTGAAAAATACATTTTCATTTTCATTCTCATTACATTTCTTTTATTTGCATGCATGATGTTATTACAACAAAATTGATATTATGGATTATTTCATTAGATAATCACTATTCCAAATAGCTTGTTTCTAATTATTAGTAATGTTAAAGACAGGGTAACATTAAATAACATTTTATGGATCCACTCACCGGGAAAATTCACTTGTTACAGCACCAGACAATGAGGTAGACAAGAGAATAAAAATGTAAATTTTAATAGAGTAGAAATTTATTAAAACATACAAAATATGGAATATGTACATGATATACACCTTTCACTACAGAACTGTTATTTGTATAGAAATGTCATTGAGTAAATGATACCAAATATGGTTAATATTTGCTCCTTGGTGGCTTTTACTCCAATGTGATAGAGAAAATGTAGGAAACTCTTGTAAGTTTGCTGACACAGCAAACTGAAACTGCTCTGTTGCAAGATGCTGGATGTAGTTGCAAAAGAGAAGGATACAGTGGGTTGGTGGGTTGTTGGCTATTATATATAAGCGTTACATCAGTGCTTGGGTTTATTTCAGGGTAAAGATACCAGGGGTCTCTCTGACTCAGATTAATGAAATATCTTCAAGCGAGACAGCTATCAAATCTTAATTATTACTATTGTTGGCTGTAATATTTATATCTTTTCTTGATCTACTTGAATTTTTGGATTAAGTTTTAAATTTAATTTAACTAAAACCTTATTTTTGATACTTTGTGGTATTCACTTATAGCCATTCAGTATGCTTATCTTTAATTATCTCTCCATAGAGTAGTTGTTATTGTTAATTGTGGAGGATGCCATTTCTCCACGGGATTCCAACTACCTTCATAGGCACATCGTCTCCACAGGAAACAATGCAGCATTTAATCCAGGGTTATTGTTTCTAATTTTATCTCACTGATATAGCCTCACAGTTAACTGTTCACTGTCTCCCAGCTGCATCAGAGTAGGTAGTAGTCCGAACTGAAAATTGTTGCCAGATAATATTTAAACCTTTCAACTGAGCGGATAAACTAGTTTCTCTTATCTTTGTATTTCTGATAAACCACCAGTACTTTGTGATCAGGTCTAATATTAAAGAGACCAATGCCGAGACCAACTTCGCTGATATTAAAGAATCAATTATGATGATCATGTATATGTACAAGAAACCTTTGACATTTATTTCATTTTATAAAAATAAGAGTGGCATTAGCAAGTGCACCTTGAATTACCCACTGTTATAATGTGATCAGAAAGGAGGACGCTTGGATTTCATGTACCTGTGTTTCATTGACTGAAGTCTGTAATTGAGCCTTCTAGTCGTAGGTCCAGAACTTTGTATTTGATTAGTTTTGCTCTCATTCTCTAAAGGCTTTAGAACACAGCTGTGAGTACCGCCAGGTGGTTTAACATCTGGGTCCCTACAGCTCTCAGCCTTCTGATAAAAAGTTGGACGGAGCCTGGATGAAGCTGCTCTTGTTAATAGCATCATGCTTTCATCTCACTCGTGTGTCAGACTATCACGAACAGAGGACAACAAACTGTGGCTATAGCTCTGAAAAATCAAAGGGCACCTGTGCACTGGCGTGTAAGCAATGAATGTCCAGGGGTAATGCAGACAGTTTAATGTTTTTAATCATTAGGGCATGTGATTGATCTCTGAGGCCTCCCAGAAAAAAAAGCACCTGTTGTGGTGGAAAAACATTTGATTTAGATTGCGGCAGCAAATATACTGCTTCCTCAACAGCAGGAAAACATGATCAAAGAAGTAAATACAGTGGGTACGGAAAGTATTCAGCCCCCTTAAAATTGTTCACTCTTTGTTTCATTGCAGCCATTTGCTAAAATCAAAAAAGGTCATTTTATTTCTCATTAATGTACACAGGGTTCGTACGGTCATGGAAAACCTGGAAAAGTCATGGACTTTTAAAATGTGTTTTTCCAGGCCTGGAAAAGTCATGGAAAAAAATTATCTCCCAAAAGTTTTGGAAAAGTCATGGAATTTTGTTATATCAATATTATCATGTTGTTCATTTTAGGGATGGACATAATTAATAGACGATGAGTTTCGTCGATGACATTATTTTTTCATGGATGAAAACTATTGCATGTTCGCTATGTGGCAGGACGTCTGAATATCCGAGTTGCCTTGAACGCAGCACAGCGAGGATGTTAGCATTTGGAGAATGCAGCCCGGAGCTTACCTGCGCTGCTCGGCTTCATGTCCGCACACGGACCGTCAGTCCACCTGAAGGGGAACCCGGACAGACCCAGGTCTGTGTCAGGGGTTCCGGGAGTTGAGCGTGACAATAACTTGACTGAGAGGGCGAGAACAGTCAAATTCAGCTAGCTCCAAACGGGGCTTAGTTTAGAGTACAGCAGCGCATATTTTCAGGTGTTACCAGTGAACAGATCCCGTTTAACTGCCACAAGAGTTGTTCATCTTCGAATAAAGATCTCAATGAGGAAACATTTTTCACTGCATTTTAATATAGCCTATAAATAGTGAATATTAATATGAAAATATTAATGATTAATCGAAAATCGATCGTTAATTCTCCCAACGATCGATTAAGACCATTTAATTGAATGCCCATCCCTAGTTAATTTACGCTGAGTTTTAAATAATTCATATGCTTTTAAAGAAATACGCTAAAATATAAGCAGGCATACTTGGGTTTGTGTAATTTAAAGTGTACTGTATGCCTTGGAATTCTCATTGTTAGTTTGAATACTACATTGTCACTTTTTCGCGAATACACCGAGATTTCACAAAATGTTCGGTCATGGAAATTTGGTTTAAAGTCATGGAAAAGTCATGGAAATCCACTAGTCAAAATGTGTATGAACCCTGTGTACACTCAGCACCCCATCTTGACAGAAAAAAACTGAAATGTAGACATTTTGCAAATTTATTAAAAAAAGAAAAACTGAAATATCACATGGTCATAAGTATTCAGACCCTTTGCTCGGTATTGAGTAGAAGCACCCTTTTGAGCTAGTACAGCCATGAGTCTTGAGGAAATGATGCAACAAGTTTTTCACACCTGGATTTGGGGATCCTCTGCCATTCTTCCTTGCAGATCCTCTCCAGTTCTGTCAGGTTGGATGGTGAACGTTGGTGGACAGCCATTTTCAGGTCTCTGAAGAGATGCTCAATTGGGTTTAGGTCAGGGCTCTTGCTGGGCCAGTCAAGAATGGTCACAGAGTTGTTCCGAAGCCACTCCTTTGTTATTTTAGCTGTGTGCTTAGGGTCATTGTCTTGTTGGAAGGTGAACCTTCGGCCCAGTCTGAGGTCCAGAGCACTCTGGAAGAGGTTTTCTTCCAGGATATCTCTGTACTTGGCCGCATTCATCTTTCCTTCAGTGTCAACCAGTCGTCCTGTCCCTGCAGCTGAAAAACTACCCCATAGCATGATGCTGCCACCACCATGTTTCACTGTTGGGATTGTATTGGGCAGGTGATGAGCAGTGCCTGGTTTTCTCCACATATACCGCTTAGAATTAACGCCAAAAAGTTCAATCTTGGTCTCATCAGACCAGAGAATCTTATTTCTCATAGTCTGGGAGTCCTTCATGTGTTTTTTGGCGAACTCTATGCAGGCTTTCATATGTCTTGCACTGAGGAGAGGCTTCCTTCGGGCCACTCTGCCATAAAGCCCAGACTGGTGGAGGGCTGCAGTGATAGTTGACTTTGTGGAACGTTCTCCCATCTCCCTACTGCATCTCTGGAGCTCAGCCACAGTGATCTTTGGGTTCTTCTTTACCTCTCCCACCAAGGCTCTTCTACCACGATTGCTCAGTTTGGCTGAACAGCCAGGTCTAGGAAGAGTTCTGGTCGTCCCAAACTTCTTCCATTTAAGGATTATGGAGGCCACTGTGCTCTTAGGAACCTTGAGTGCTGCAGAAACTCTTTTGTAACCTTGGCCAGATCTGTGCTTTGCCACAGTTCGGTCTCTGAGCTCCTTGGTCAGTTCCTTTGACCTCATGATTCTCATTTGCTCTAACATGCACTGTGAGCTGTAGGGTCTTATATAGACAGGTGTGTGCCTTTCCTAATCAAGTCCAATCAGCTTAATTAAACACAGCTTGACTCCAGTGAAGGCGTAGAACCATCTCAAGGAGGATCAGAAGAAATGGACATCAAAACTTCCCAAAGCACTCAGTTTTTTTTACTTCCTGAATCTATTCATTTGTTCTAACAGGGCTATGATTGTTATTGGAAGACCGGAAGATGTAAGTCTTCATGCTATAGTGTCCTGACATTTAGTTTAGTACATAATCTGACTTGTATTCAAGGAAATGCACTTCCAGTGCCAGCAGCTCCGCCTCTAGTAGCGGACACACTGCCAGTGTGAACAACAGACAAATACAATGGGGTGTAATTATTAGCAGTCATGCTCTCGATGAGTGTAAGTTGCCTTGTGTGCTCATGATTTCATGTTTTTGTTGAGTTGCAAATATGGACTGAGGAACGCCTCCCCAGGTTGGTGTAAAATTAGCGATGGCACTGCCACATGTGGTTGCTTTTCTTTGCTTTGGTGTATAATGTTACTACCGAACCTTCCCACCACATTGCCAGGTTGTTTTTAATAGGTTTGTGAGCTGGCCATGATTTCAGAGCTTTCAGAAGACCTTGCCGTGTAAAGAATACCGATAATTTTTTCACGATTTCGGAAACCCAAATGTTAACTTGCCGCAGTTTTTTTTATTTATTATCTTTTAATATTGGCTTGGTGTTTATAAAAAAAAAAAATCTGTAGAGTTCAACATGTATTTATTAGTCCTTTATAGAGTTACCAGAGCCCCCACCTGATGGCATCACCCAAAAAATCATCCATTCTCTAACTGACATCAATGATGTGCAAGAGAGAGTGATTTTCCAAACTGCATGCAAAACTGCCATCATCATGTGAAATCCAATGCCCTCAGATTGGGTTTTTACCTTGTGCCTAGAATTAGCCAATTAAACTGGGCAGATGCTCCTGAGTGAGTAGGTCATGAAAAAGCTAGAAGTTTCCTTGCAGGAAGCAGAGTGCTCCATGAAGAAGGATATAATCTGTTAACTTGTGATTAGGGGTGCAACGATTAGTCGACGTCGTCGACAAAATTCGATGACAAAAGTAGTCGACGACGGATATACTCGTCGATGAGTCGTTGGTTACGTCATAGCGCGTGTTGTTCGTGCCGTGCCGATGAACTAAACGTTGTTTTATCGGAGGTGCTGATGGAAACCGCTGAGGAGTGAGCCATCTCGCTTCCTTCCTATCTCTGAAAGTCGCGCATGTGTAGTAGTGACAACACATTGGCCAATGGTGGCGTGCGCTGCAACAGCATCGCGCAACAGGAAGTCCATAGTTCGGGAGAACTTCACCCTCAACATGGCCCGAAAAAAACGACCTGCATTATGTTTACGGCGAACCCGCTGTACACTGGTCCGCTCGTCGGAACGCTTACAACCGGGATGCAGACTCGCCTTGGTAAAATAGCCTGTTAGCTAGCTTGCTACATAAAGGTATATACCTGTGCGCAGGATTCTAGAATCCATTACAAAAAATATGGTTTAAACTTTTTTTTTTACGAGTTTAAAAGCGTAATGTTATCCTAGTGCCTGACAAACGTCTTTTTTAATTATAATTATTTAGTCCAAAGAAGACTGTAGTTTCGTTTGTTGATGCTACTTTCCCTGTCCTTTTTGTTAACAAGAAGATTGGATTTTTGAAATTTGTATATTTTTAGTATCAGCACTTTTCCTGTTCTTGGTTCACAGAAAAAGGGAAACTTAAATTAGATTTTTTTTGTTGCTATTATCACTTTGCCTGTCCTTGGTTTTAAATGGACAAAAACTATATTTTTCTTTACTTTTGTGTCAACAGTACACTAATGTGCAGCAAAGTTTATTAAAATACTTTTTTTTGCATGAAGTATCGATCTTAATTGTCTTTATTTTCAGTCATCACATGCGTCCAACAACCTCAAGCTAAATTTAAAAGCTGTTGGCTAAATAAGAGCAATTGAGAATTTGTGTCATTCATAATCCGATTAGTCGATTAATCGTTTCAATAATCGATGAGTAATCGACTATTAGAATAGTCGTTAGTTGCAGCCCTACTTGTGATCCATGTTGACCAAACGTAACCAAAGCAGTAGGTTATTATATTCAAAGAAAAGGCAAGGAGCCCTTAGTTGTTTCAAACCATTTACAGAATATGAGCCTTGCATTTTACTGAGCCCAGTTAACGTAATTTAACACAGTCCTCTGTAGTTTGAGCCCTGCTGAGAGTTTGGTGTGTAGGGAGTAGGGATGGGCATAATTAATCGACGATCGATTAATTGATCACTAAGAATTTCCTCGATGAAATAATTTTTTCATCGAGGAATTCGCTAATTACACATTTGACCACGGGGGGCAGTGTTTGAAAAAAACGCCACAGTCCTACTCAGCCTCTCCTGGAACCGTCACCTTATCGTGGTGGAGAGGTTTGCGTGTCCCTGTGAACCTGAGGGCTGTGTTGTCTGGAGCCTTGTGCTCCTGGTATGGTCTCTCATGGCAGAGTGGTCTCAGGTGAGGGGCCAGACTAAGAATGGTTCAAAAAATCCTCAATGAATATCAACGGAAGAGGAGATGTGACCCGGCCCGGAGGAAGCCCGGGGCCCCCGTCTGGAGCTAGGCCCAGACGGAGGGCTCGATTGGACTTCTGTGCTAGTCATGGATTATCCATAACAAACACCATGTTCGAACATAAGGGTGCTCATAAGTGTACGTGGTACCAGAGTACCCTAGGCCGAAGATCAATGATCGATTTTGTGATCGTGTCATCTGATCTGAGGCCGCATGTTTTGGACACTCGGGTAAAGAGAGGGGCGGAACTGTCAACCGACCACCATCTGGTTGTGAGTTGGATCAGGGAATGGGGGAAATTTCCGGATAGACCTGGTAAGCCCAAACGAGTAGTGCGGGTGAACTGGGAACGTCTGGAGGAGGCCCCCGCCCTAGGTATCTTCAACTCACACCTCCGGCGGAGTTTTTCTGGCATTCCTGTGGAGGTTGGGGACATTGAGCCGGAGTGGGCGGTGTTCAAAGCCTCCATTGCTGAAGCTGCGGCGGCTAGCTGTGGCCTCAGGGTCTTAGGCTCCTCAAGGGGCGGTAACCCTCGGACACCGTGGTGGACACCGGTGGTCAGGGAAGCCGTCCGATTGAAGAAGGAGGCCTTCCGGGATATGATATCCTGGAGGACTCCTGACTCGGTTGCAGGGTACCGACAGGCCCGAAAGGCTGCAGCTGCTGCCGTGTCGGAGGCTAAGCAGCGGGTGTGGGAGAAGTTCGGAGAGGCCATGGAGAAGGACTTTCGGTCGGCACCAAAGTGTTTCTGGAAGACTATCCGGCACCTCAGGAGGGGGAAACGGGGAACCATCCAAGCTGTGTACAGTAAGGATGGGACTCTGTTGACCTCAACTGAGGAGGTCGTCGGACGTTGGAAGGAACATTTTGAGGAACTCCTGAATCCGAATAACACGCCCTCTATGTTGGAGGCAGAGCTCGAGGTTGATGGTGTTTCGTCGTCAATTTCCCTGGTGGAGGTCACTGATGTAGTCAAACATCTCCGCAGTGGCAAAGCCCAAGGGATTGATGAGATCCAGCCAGAAATGCTAAAGGCTCTGGGTGTTGAGGGGCTGTCATGGTTGACACGCCTATTCAACATCGCGTGGGAGTCGGGGTGGTGGTTCCCCTGTTCAAAAAGGGGGACCAGAGAGTGTGTGCCAATTACAGGGGTATCACACTTCTCAGCCTCCCTGGTAAAGTCTACTCCAAGGTGCTGGAAAGGAGGGTTCGGCTGGTCGTCGAACCTCAGATTGAAGAGGAACAATGCGGTTTTCGCCCCGGACGTGGAACTACGGACCAGCTCTTCACTCTCGCAAGGATCCTGGAGGGGGCCTGGGATTATGCCCATCCGGTCTACATGTGTTTTGTGGATCTGGAGAAGGCGTATGACCGGTTCCCCCGGGAGAAACTGTGGGAGGTGCTGCGGGAGTATGGGGTAAGGGGGTCTATCCTCAGGGCCATCCAATCCCTGTACTCCCAAAGCGAGAGCTGTGTTCGCGTCCTCGGCAGCCAGTCAGTTTCGTTCTCAGTGGGAGCTGGTCTCCGCCAGGGCTGCGCCTTGTCACCAATCCTGTTTGTGATATACATGGACAGGATATCGAGGCGTAGTCGTGGTGGGGAGGGGTTGCAGTTCGGTGGTCTGAGGATCTCGTCACTGCTTTTTGCAGATGACGTGGTCCTCATTGGATCATCGGCCTGTGACCTTCAGCACTCACTGGATCGGCTGGCGGCCGAGTGTGAAGCGGCTGGGATGAGGATCAGCGTCGCTAAATCTGAGGCCATGACTCTTAGCAGGAAACCGATGGATTGCTTACTCCGGGTAGGAAATGAGTCCTTAGCCCAAGTGAAGGAGTTCAAGTACCTCGGGGTCTTGTTCGCGAGTGAGGGTACTATGGAGCGTGAGATTGGCCGGAGAATCGGAGCAGCGGGGGCGGTATTACGTTCGCTTTACCGCACCGTTGTAACGAAAAGAGAGCTGAGCCGTAAGGCAAAGCTCTCGATCTACCGGTCGATCTTCGTTCCTATCCTCACCTATGGTCATGAGGGCTGGGTGATGACCGAAAGGACGAGATCGCGGGTACAAGCGGCCGAGATGAGTTTTCTCAGAAGGGTGGCTGGCGTCTCCCTTAGGGATAGGGTGAGAAGCTCAGCCATCCGTGAGGAACTCGGATTAGAGCCGCTGCTCCTTTACTTAGAAAGGAGTCACCTGAGGTGGTTCGGGCATCTGGTAAGGATGCCCACTGGGTGCCTTCCTTGGGAGGTGTTTCAGGCACGTCCAGTGGGGAGGAGACCTCTGGGAAGACCCAGGACTAGGTGGAGAGATTATATCTCAACACTGGCCTGGGAACGCCTCGGGATCCCCCCGTCAGAGTTGGTCAATGTGGCCCGGGAAAGGGAAGTCTGGGGCCCCCTGCTTGAGCTGCTCCCCCCGCGACCCGACCCCGGATAAGCGGACGAAAATGAGATGAGAGATGAGATGAGATGAGTCCTACTCAGTTACCTGCGTCTGGCTGCGAGTTACCGTGTAGTTCCATTTCCAAAGTAAACATGAAGAGGTCACGGCGAAGTGTTGCTTGGGACCATTTTGAGTTAAAAAATGACTTGGTTCACTGCCAACACTGCGAAGCTATCCCAGAGGCTGGGGGAGACGAGGAGCCTGCGTTGTCTGACACGGACGAGGGGAGCGCAAACACCGGAGCCGCGGCCAGGCTAGCCAAGTTAGCACGGAGCTACCTGTGTATCACGGGGACGTCAGTCCCCTCAGAGCGGGTTTTTCTGCGGCTGGACTGACGGTCACCAGGCTGCGTTAGCGTCTGACCCCAGAGCAGTTTAACATGCTCATCTCTCTCAACACAAACCCGTAGGCTGGTGCTGAAGTTGTATGTGAGTTACTGGTTATTTTTATGAAGCTTTCTTGACTCAGTACCTTGTTTGATAGTTTTGAGTTACATTTGGCAAAACCTGTCTGACCTAAGTATTATATATTTGTAGTTGTTGTTTAACATTATGTTTTTTTATATTATTATTATTTTATTTTGGAGAAAAAAAAAACGAGGGTCAGTTCTGTTTAGTAGCACCGGCTTCTAGCTGTCGGCTCCGCTGCTTAAGATTACGGCGGCGCATATTTTGTTCATCTTGTAATAAAGATCTCAATGAGGAAACACGCTTTTTTTTCCCACTGCATTTTAATGTAGCTTATAAATAGTTAATTTTTGAACTTGAAAATATTAATGATTAATCAAAAATTCGTCATTAACTCTCCCGACGATCGACGAAGACAATTTAATCGAACGCCCATCCCTAGTAGGGAGGACCCTGGGTGTGGGCCCAAGAAAATGTTATGAGAGAAGAAATTCCTCTTTTCTGGAAATGTCCTGGTTATACTGAAAAATGGATTGTCCCTAGTTTCAAATAGAGGTCTGAATAATGAGACGTGTCAGCTCTGCTCATCTGTTGCGATTCTGTAATAGCATGCAGTAAGCCACACTGTACTAATCAATCACAAAACTAATGAGGTCATTATATATTACAGCACACTATGACTGCACTATATTGCCTGGAATAGGTATGACAGGACATGTAGGCTGGTGGATCTACTGCAGCCTATAAATAGAAAGCCTGTAGAAACCAGAAAGTATTTCATCCCTGATCTTGTAAATATCAATTTGTGGTAAGTGATGCCTACACCCTGAAAAACCCAGGGAGCTAAATCCAAATATTTGAACTTATGACATAACCCTTCCTCTGTTAAACTTTAGTAGCGCCCCTCTGCTGGCTCAACTTGTCTCTGAGAACTGTGGCACTGGTAATATAGTAAGACAAACAGACCAAGAGGTTTATTTTTATTATTATTTATTGAAAACCATGAACAGTGTTCAGCAATTGTTGCCATTGATGCATTCAGTCAAGTCAGAATATACAAACGTATAACACGAAACCACAAAACAAAAAGGACACAAGACTATTAAACATACATAGCAGCACATCACTAACATCTCCAAGGAGTGTGAATACTGTGTGGGCATATGCTGCTGTGCTTGATGCACATCTTCCTCATTCTCCTGTTTGGTTGCACTTGTCTTGTCAGGTCAGGGCAGGAAGCTTCAGCAGGAAAATGGGCCACGACATGAAATAATGTGGCAGGGTCACTAGCATAAGCCGCTGTAGCTAGCTTGTTTAGCAGGCTAACAGTCGCAATCCATAAGTAGAATATTAGAATATTATTACATGCAACTTTATTTCTGCCATTTATCACTACCCTAACGCCAACCTACATATATACCTCCTACTTTGCTGCTTATTTATTATTCAGATTGTAGTTACAGAACCAAAAGCATTTCAATACTTACTGATGCAAAAATGGCTGCATTCCATGTTGGTGTATCAAGGTGTTGTTTATGCTTGCTGTAAGGTCAAGGAACATATTGACAACAACATGATGCATCTCAAGGGTTTATGTAGGGTATATATATTTCGTTGGGAAGTAGAAAACTGCTTGCAAATAAATAAACAAAGCAATGTGTTTATTATTAAACAGACGCATGGTTGGAAAGGAGCCATATTCAAGTATTGTTAGTTGTCATATGCCTCCATTTTTATTGAGGTCAGAATGGCCATCATGTCAAAGCCTGCTTATTTGAAAGTCCAACTTTATCACAGATGACCTTTGACCTTGCAATCTGCTACTGTAGGCAAGAGATCCAGATGATAAGTTAGTATAGAGTAAATGTGACAAGGTCAGAAGGATTGGTTTTGTTAGGATACAGGTGACACTTGCTTTATTTGTTTCACGCCCTCACCTCGATCAGTGCACTTCCACCCACTGACCCATCCCTTGCAGCTACCACCCTGGTGCTGCCTTGACAGACAGGCTGTTGGAAAGGTCGTGCCTCGAGCTGAAGGAGTCAGGCATTCTCCTTCATTCCATGTTGTGACACATGACTAGTGGCACCACCGCCTTGCCACATGATGAGGTTGTTAGCAACAAGAGAAAATGTGAGCTGCTTGACCTTTTATTTAAATTATGTTTTTTTTATTAACTGAATTAAGTTGTATTATAACTTTGACATTGCTTTCAGCTCGTATGCTCTCTATTTTTTTCCTCTCTCCCATTTCAATTTGTCTTACAGCACTGCTTTACTAAGCTAGTAGTCCTCATCAGAGGTAAGAATACATCAGAAAATCCTCAGCGCCCTCACATCCTATTGATGATGACACACATTTGGCCTATTAAGTCTTGGTCCAATCATATGATAACGAGGTGTGGGAGCATATGTGGTGGTGACTAATGTCACAGAATGCCTCTGACGCTAGTGAATTGACAATTGTTTGCATATGATAAACAACATATTCCACACTGTAACTTAGTCATCCTTGCCTCATGACATGCAATTATGGAACATATTTACTCAGTATGTCTCATCTTGAAAATGATGATGCTTCTGGTCTTTTACTTTGAATTGATTATGTTTATTAATCTTCTACTGTTAAATTTTCAGTAAAAAAAAAATTATATTTGCTTTCTCTGAGTCTCATGCGTATAAGCTGAAAATGTACAGCATTCCTTACCCTTTATTTCAGGCGTTTTTTTATGCACATTCACTTTCATATCTGCCTGTTGAAAAAGCCCACCACATGTTATGGATGTTCCTTACATCCCCATGAGTATACATAAATAGATAAAGCGCTCATCTCCTATATTAGGAACTGATGCAATGTACCGTGCCTTTCAAAGACATTTAACATATACGTTTCTGTCACCTCCTTTTGAAGTGAGGAAGTAAATGGCAAAATATGACCTACGGAGGTGAAGGACAACACCTCAGCATTCTCTGTTAGGAAAGGGCGTTAAAGAGAGGAGCCAAGGGAGGTGTGGTTAGAGAGCAAGGAGGTCAGATCCAGTGACCCTAATATGACTCCGTGTTACCAAAGGTCATGGCCGCCTCCTGTCTCCTTAGGCGAACATGCGATCCACAATCATACAAACCCCCACCCCGTCATAACCACCCACACTGAATCTCCAAACGAAGATTTCCCACCCACCTGCTTGTACCCCCAGCTGAGCATCAGAGGTTTCCAGCATTAGAGTCTCAAGAGAAACCCCACCACCACCACCACCTCTTCCCCCTTCCTCCGTCCCCCCACACTTCTCCACGCCTCCATGGAATTACTTCCATCTGGCCTATTTTCCGCCCTCGCTCTGTATCAAGTTATATGTTGTTTTTCTGTAACACATCCAAATGTCCTTCTTCCTAATCCTTTGTTTTTTTTCTCACTTCAACCTCGATGTTTTTCAGCTTTCATTCATCTCTCAATTCCTTGTCCTTCTGCATGCCTAATTCTGCCTCCTGTAGGCCTTTTATTAACACATAGGTGGCCTCAGGGTGAAATTGCGTCCCTATATGTTGCCTGTCTGTACTCATTTGTTAGCCTTGGCCTTTGCTTTACCCTTGGCTTACCAATGACTTCAAATTCCCACTGTGAAGAGGAATGTGCCCATGTCCACCTTCTCCTTCTTCCTCTATTTCTGCAAAGTAACATACAAAAGCACATATGAAGGTATCGTAACTAAGCATCAGAATTTGAAAAGAAAATGTGTTTGTCCTCCTAAATTGATGTAGTACAAATCAAGCATCCATTCACTATTGTAGCTACACATATGTCTGCAATACTATAAGATCTATGCCACATACTATGCCTTCTAGGGGGAACGATGACAGTATATTAACACGAGCAGTAAAGATGAAGAGGGACTACTCTTGTCAGCATGAGGCAATACTTATCTACATTTTCAATCTTGTTGAAATATGCATTGTGTCGAATATAGAAGCCCTGCAATAAATTAATTTGCTAACTACTCCAGAAACAATCTGATTTGACGATTTGTTTAATAAATAATTAATTTGTCCCCAAAAGTTGTAAGGGGCAACAGTGGTCCAAATAACCGGAATAGTGTCATAAACACTGCACTGGGGGTAAACTGCACCACCATCAGTGAAGCAATATTAATCCAATTACAATTATCACCCCCAGCAAATGCTACAATAACCAGTGCGTTAAGTCTGGCCTTTCAGCTTTTGCACTCAGTTTGCATCGGTTGATGAGATGAGAGAAAAACAAGATTCTTTATTTACAGTGCAATGAAACATTTCTTTTTGAGATTTAGGAATGTTGCACATACTGTCACCAGTCCAAGCATCCAATGGCATTTGACTTGTAGATCACTGGGTACTGTGTCATCAGTATAAACATACTACATGCATTCATTCATTTCTTAAACACGCAGACATGCAGTTATCCATACCCAAACATGCTTGAGTCACCCTTGTGGCTTCAAGCCGTAGAATCACACACTCAAGATTCACACAGAGAGGACAGTGAAAGCCAGATCATTGCAGTGACATGCTATCGATGACACACTATCACTCACACTTGGCCACATTCACACATATGACTCGCGTGTTGGCTCTAAACAGGATCAAGCGTCTCAGAGGCCCATCTATTGGTCATCTGCCAGTTATTGTCACAAAGAACGTAAAGATTCTGGCTCTTGGCCAAGCTCCTAAGAAAGAAGAATATACGAGGAGAGACGTCAGGGCCGTGTTGAGTCACCTCCAAACATAGAGTGTAATTGGTAATATGACCTCTGCATAACATTTTGGATCTTCCCACTTGTGACTGATGTGATTTATATTGACTGTGCTCTGGCCCAGCTGGTCATATTTCATCCATGGCAATAGGTGTCTCTTTCACTTTCATTTCCAAGCATAGCATCCTAAGCGAGTGAGTGTTTTGGGTGGAGACACCGGTGGTTAATCCTTCGGCAACCCAGTGCACTTGTGACTTGTTATTCAGTTGTTACAGCTTCTATTATTGATAGAGTGATATAGTAATTTCTGAAAAGTCACCACCAGAACTGAAAAAATCCTGCCCAGATAACTGAAAGTGCCCCAAGTAGTGGAACATAAAAGGTTTTTGTTGTTGTTTTAAATTTAGCATTATTCCCCTTCTACAATTATGTTTATCGACCTTTGTTTTTCAGATCTGTGAATTATTTTCACAATGTTAAATTGAACCGTAAATTCATGAATTTGGAAATATGGTAAATTACATGTTCCTTTTATTTGTATAGAATTTTCTCCAATTGGCCATTTAAATCCTCCCTATTTACATGAACTGAAAGAGAATAACTCAAAATTTGAACCTCCACCAAGGTGGTTATGTTTTTCTCAGGTTTTTGTTATTAGTCAGGAGCATTCATCAAAAAGTACTTAACTTTTTTTACAAGAAACTTGGTGAAAGGTTGCGTAATGGCTCAGGGAAGAACACATAACTATTTGGTGTTGACCTGTGTCAAAGTCAATCGCAGCTTGGCCTCACGTGGGCTTCATTATCGGTGACCTCTGACCCACTACATTTGCCTCGTATTTGTGTATGGGACCATGTCCTGATATATATTTGGATATTGATGGCATATTTAGTGGACTGATATCTATATCTAATGTGTACAATTTATTTCAGCTTAATTGAATTAAAGGGGATTAATGGGCTTTGGTGGAGGTATGCACTCTTCTGAGAGCTGTTCTAGTTCTGCTCATATAGAAATCAATTGACAGTGGCATCCCTATCAACACCCCTTAGTCCAGAGACTTAATCAGCTGAGCTCATATTATTTTTATAACTTATTTTTCACTACACACAGTATCTCTGCTGTAACTAACCCATCAACTCAGGGCAATTTGATAGATTATAATTTGTCTCCACACCCATCATTCTTAAAGCTCTCTGTGCTCAACAGAGAGGCGCAGGGATAAGCGTGTTCATATTCAGTTTGCAAACACGCCCCGTGCACAAAGCCTTTGGACTGTGGCAACAGGTCTGTGTTTATATGTGTTTGGATCTCGTTCTACCAACGTGGTTCCAGGTGGAGCGTGAGTGCTGCATAATCCCTCTCCAATTGTCCTCTTGACAGAATCAACTCCTGGCACAGGGCACAAGTATGTGGTGACATAAAGTTTCCTGGTTAATCATCCACCATGCTTGTCTTACGTCAGCCCGAGTTACAGCACGAGCTGAAAGGTTGATTTAGAGAAGATTTCGACAGAGAGTGGGGCGGACATGAGTGAGGGCAGCTATTTCAAATAAGGACGTTAGGTCCTCTTGGACATGCGTGCAAACTGGGTTGTGCTGACCTGGTCTTGCTTGCATGGTCTGTATTTTGAGGTGGAGGGAGCAGGATCATCATGGCCCCTGGAGCCCACCACGACTCCACTCACCCCCTCCCCCAAGCAGCAGCCCCACCACTTCATTAGGAGCAATATACTCAACTCTCTTTCTCAATCTGAACATTTCACTTCATGCAATGAGACATTTTGGCAGCTGCCACCTTGACCCCATGCTTCTCGTCCTTAGGGTGAGATGGCGTGAGTCTCTGTCAAAGTCTCAATGGAAAGGCTGACACATCCAGATAACTTTTTATGTCAGACATATTCTATATTCTGGAGAATGACTCAAAGTATAATTTAATTCACTGTAGTAGTCAGTGCTTTTGTTTCCGATGAGTTCAAGGCTCTTGACAATGAACGCACTTGGGCACTAGTGCATACAAATATTTGGGCTCTGATATGTTGATTGTCAAACATTTGTTAAGATTACACCGAAGTATATCTGTTTTGCTGAGTAAATTAAATAAAACTACTCCTGAAGTGTACATTGTGCATATTATTTTGCCAGCACTTGCTCTGCCAACGCTCTTCCAGTGTTTTCAATCATTCAATTTGGATACATTTTTTTAATATTGACCTTCTATGCACACTTGAATAATAACAAAGGATATACATGCTGAATTACCCAGATTTCTCTTACTAACCTTGAAACACCATATGAACCTTAACATGATTAAAGTATTTCACCAGAAAGTAAAATATTCTTCCTCTGAAACCTGAATTACTGCACCTTTATTTACATGGGTGAATTAAGCTATTCTTTATAGATAAGTTGGGACAATTAATTCATCATTATTCAATCTAGTTGTCGTGAATATATAGTCGACCCTCAGCCAGCAGACAAGTGAGCCTCACGAGTTGAAGGTCTCCATCTTTGTGAATCAACGGCCTTCATTTGCTCAGTCAGGTTAGTGTATTGGATCGTGTAGGCTGCCCATATTCAGTTTGGTATCTAGTCCTTAATTGTGCAGAGAAATAAACGTATAGTTATCTAACCTCAATCAAAGACAGAAAATATGTGCATGAACTCAATAATACCCAGGTTTTGACAAAGAGCTAAACAGAGTGTACATACGCGACGTGCACTGCTTGTAACAGGGAAGGCATCTTACAGCCCAGATGACATGCAGCAATGTTCAGGGTGGATTCAACTCTTTTAAGCGTTTGCTGGTTTAAGACCTTAAACACACACATTTTAGTGTATATGTGTATTATAACTAAGTTAAAGTGAAACTGCCATTGTTACACATTACCCAGAGTTGAGACAATTTTTTAGACACATTACATTTGTTACCTCCAAATGGCGGACATTGGCATGTCTACCTCTGCTATTCTAAGCTGCTGCTGCTAGTTTGATGTCACATGTTCACTTAACTGCAAAAGTTATCCTATCTGGCCAGTGGCCCTGAAATTTGTTGATGCTGCATTAAAAACTCTAACCTCTTTTTCTAATGGTAATTTTACTGAAGGATCTCTCCAAGTAAATAGACCCTTTCAAGACTGAATCCTCTTGCACTTGGGCACTAGTGTTGCTCAAGTTATTCTTCCCGGATTTCTGAGATATTTTCTAGTTTTCAACATTTTCTTTTGGAAGCCACAATGCTTCCCAATCAGTTGTTTTTCAGGGGCTGTGTCCGGCATGTGAACAGGGGCACTCAACGCTGCTCGCCTCAAAGCTGGACATGTCCTTGCGCAACAACCCTGCTGTCAGTCAAGCCGCCCCATTACGTTGGGCATGACATTTAAAGTTGGGCGAAGAAGGCGGACAAAGTGCCCTTACCTCCTCCGTACTAGCCCTGCAGTCGAGCCCCTGTATAGCGTTTGCAGACGAGTGTGTTTGTGTGTGTTGTGACTTTGGCCAGACTTGGTCTGGCATAAGGACAGCTGTCACATCTCCAACCTGTCACATGCAACACAGAGGAGATGCCAGAGGCCGGGGCATCAGGAGACACTAGAACGGACACAAGGGATAGAGTCTTTGCTTTTGTGTGTATGTGAGTGAACACGCACACATACGTCTGAAAGAGAAAGGAGGATGGAAGACGTGGGGTGGCGGCCACGTGAAAGGGATTGACTCTGAGGCACTCACTAACCTTGATGGCCGAACACACGCAGGCAGGCACACTCTTCTTGAATCCAGTCCTTAAGCAGTTGAGTCACTTTCTCTCTGGGCATGTAGTAAATACTGCCTCAACGTCCAACTACCACCCCTGCAGGACGCCCTCCTTTACTTAGAGTGGTCTGACCGAGGCCATTTCCGTGCTCATTACTTACCAATGAAGAAGTCTCTTCATTAAGCTCCTAACTATAGCCTGTGGAGCAGAGGCTTTTTTTTAAATGTTAATTCTCTACTAACTGTTTACATAAGCAAGCGGCAGTTGCCCTCAAGTGTATTTGGTTAAAGGGGATGAAGGATGTGTGTATGTGTGCACAGAAACAAATAATGGCCATTTGGGGCATTTAGTTTGGGAAAAAGCTCCTCTGTTTCAATTTAAGTAATGGTTTCAAGTCAGTCAGGTTAAAAGGTCAACTTTTGTTCTCTTTAGGATACATTTTCACAAGCTTCCTTCCACACAGTTGCATTATCCCTTACAGCATCTGGGCAGTGCTGGGGTTACAATGGTCCTAATAAACCAAGTTTATCTATCTGCTTAATAAATCCAGTTATATATCATAGCCGTTGAACACAAGAAATAAAGCAAACCTTCCCAAGATCAGTGGAAAATTCAAATCTTCAAAAGTGACTCATAAAAATGTGACAAATGCAATCTCTCGGGCAACATGTCAATAATAGATTTAGTCTAACTACATTTTAATCTTAAACCATGTTTTTCCCCTTGATGACATGTTTGAGATCCTGTTGCCCGAAAAAATGTATAGTTCAAACAGATCGACTTGAACATTGTTACACTCTGACACTGTTTATTGTTGTTTAATGTAAAACAAGGGCAGCAACAGTCACTTTGTCTCATGGTCTCCTCAGATCAAACCTTAACAGGTCCATCACAGTTAATAGGTTGGGGACGCAGGCGAACAGCATTGCAGCCACTGGAGTAAAGATTCCACACTCTGTGTTTATCTCTCTGACTGTTGTCTAATAAGCAACAGTATTAAAGCTCACTATAAAAAAAACTTTTTACCCTGTTTATCCAAAGACTGAATTTTAAGTTTGTGCTTTTGAAAACCCCAAATAACTATTTTCATCTGCAAATCTTCAGCTTCCTTGCACAGCACTTTTAATTTACAATGGCAACAGCTAAAAGTTAAAGGTTCTGCCTTTAGTTATTGTGAGCTTGTTTGTTTCACTGATGCAACGTGACTTGTGACAGCTCTTTGCTGTCTCTCAGGACAAGATGAGTCTGAATCATTCGGCAAAAAAGGCTGTCCCTGCAACAGCACCCTTGGTCTGACCGAATTGCGGCATGGCCTTTTGCAGCCCATACTGAGCCGACCCATCTTCCTCTCCTGGCCCTCTCACCTTCCTGTTGGTTTTCATTCATTTGTTTACCCTGCCCCAGTCCAAAGGAAGCATCCATTAAATCACCTTTAAAGACAGAAACGGAACCTGACAGCTACAAACTGGAGCAAAGCAATCTTTTCACCAAAAAAGAAAAGCCATCTCCTGCCCCACATCGCCATGCCTGTTCATGTCCGTCCCATATCGTCAGCGGCAGAAGCTGCAGGCGCTGCTGTGAGACACAGAGCAATTCTTGTTTACAAATGCACACTATATTGATGTGAGCTGATTCCATCATGCAACACTTTTGAATGCCACACAGCCTGCTGTTTTTCACCGCCTCCCATCGACTCCTTATGTATTCACCGCCTAATGTATTTGTAGTGACAAGGCAAACTGCGTGACAGTCAGCAGAGCAGCAGCCATCGTTGAGACTACCGATGTTAGATTATTAATGTATTTATGACTAAAGAACTTCTTAACAATGATCCTCATATGTGCTTTCTATGTTAAATACTAAAGACAGAACTGCTGCCCTTACCCCTGAATTTTATCATCAAAGCACTTTTTTTTTTTCTTTGATTTATTATTAGTTGTTCATCTTTAATTAAACACTGTGTTCATAATCATTAGATTACATGCATAGAAGATTAATTCCGCTTGACTTGAAGAAGACATGTTCAGTGAAGGAATTTTATTTCCCGCCCACTCAGCCCTGGTTTTTTTTTTTTATCCAATGGTCACTTTGGTTCTGTGATTAACAGACCAAAATGTGTGTAATCAGTTAATAGGCCTGATCACATGTTTGAGGCTGCCATGCTGCAAACTGGTTTCACTCTGCCTCTGTCCATCATGTATGGTGGTTAGATTTCCTCTCACCACGGTGGGCTGCGATTATAACAAATGGATGAGTTCAAACCATCTGTAAGACATTTGATTAACGCCGCCGAGCTTCTGTCGGCATGAGAGAGCCTGGAATGGTTGCTGATGTGGAATCACACTAATGACAGTGTCTCAGAAGTGGCCATGCTCTAGGAAAAATATCACAGAATGAGAAATTAGAACCTTGGAGAGGCAGACAGGCTTGGTAGCGAGCAGCTCCGGGTGGCCTCTGCATCCATCTCACACATGATTTGATTGGTGCTCGCAGTCATCAGCTCAGCCTCATGGTGCAGCTGTTGAAGCTAATGTGGCGTGAAACAAAACAGATGTTTCTTCTGGTGTCTTTCCTCTTCTCCTCTTCATCTCTTTCAATATTTTGGGACTCGCACACTTGTTGTGAACACATAGAAGTGCATCTTACCCAGAGTTCATTTTCCACCAAATCTGAATCCAGCAATGCATCGACAACCATTGCGGCTCTCTTCCAGTTTAGCCTCTTACAATTTCTAAATGACTTCAGTTATAATTCAGGGAAATGACTTACCTACTGGTGCATTCAGACCTAACTCGAAGCACGATGAGATTACGTACAAAGTAAATGCAAAGATGCAAAATTTGAATTATTCCCTTCACCCTCTCGAATTAAAATATTTGAATTTGGCAAAAGATAAGTGTGATGATATAATACATAAGCCAGTCATTTATGAGAATGCAAATCACAGAAGACAGATTCTGGCACCCAGATGGTCTTCTGGACAACATAGTTATGGTAGTTATTGCAGCCAGTTGTACTCCTCTCCTCTTTTCCAGAAGAGAACTGGTTAATATTAGCAGGTTGTGGTTACTCGCGCAAGTAACCATATCTTATCCATAAATCTCAATGGTTTTTTGTTCATATGTTTGTGTGTTTTATGCTGAATTTAATCCTCAGCATGTCTACTGTCTTTCTCAGGACACAGCTCTGGACCCTGGAGAGGACGTGGCTCTTCTCTCAGTGAGTTTTGAGGATGCTGAGGCCACTCAAGTTTTTCCTAAACTCTACCTTTCCCCCAGCATTGAACAGTGAGTACATCACACCGACCAGTCTCTCAGTGTGTTTTCCATTTATCAGTTAATTCGGTAAAATGTATGTTTTGTTGAGGACAAGGAGTTATTTATGTAGTCCCCTCCCCATACCTCAACATCAGTCAACTAATATTAACATATTAACAGGATAATACTTACATATTTTGCTCCGTGATGAATAGAAAGCTGATCCTATAGTAACCAGTTTGATCTAAACAAACTTTATTTCATACCGGTGTCAAAAAAACGTCATGGTCATCACAGCATCTCCTTGATGTGTCACCAGAGAAAGTCAACTATCCTTTGTACAAATCTTGTATTTACATTTGGGGGTTATATCATTACATGCAAATTATAAAAACAGAAGAAAAAGTTGTTGCAGTTCATCACTAATAAAGCCTGAATACCCTGAGACTCACTGGGAGGAGCAGGGAAGGTCAGCCAAAGGTAATGTAGGCCCGCTCGGCACTCCTTCTGATTTCGAGGGCGCAAGATGTAGTTGACGGATTAGCGTGAGTGTGCTGTGAATCTGGCGACATGTTATGTCATTGTGAATAATCCCACATCCCAATGTCTGGACTTATCAGTCAGTTCCTCAAAAACAATAAGGGAAGAACAAAACAAAAAGGGGGATGGATGACACACGGCGTCTGAGCCAGGGATGACTGGATGTCTGCAGACATCTGGGGTTTTAACAGTAGAGAGAGTGTGTGTGTGTGTGTGTGTGTGTGTGTGTGTGTGCGCGCATACAGGCCTGGTTGGAATGTTTTCTGTGAGTCTGTGGGCACTGTTTGAGTGGGTACTTCACCAGTGTGTGTATTCTCTTTGATCAAATCCATTTTTTGTCTGGCTAGATTTAGAGTTTGTGTGTATGTGTTGGTATGCATTTGTCAGTTTGCATTTGGGGGTGTGTGTTTTTCTGTGCTTGTGTTTGGTTGCATGCATGCTTGTGGGTTTTTGTAACACAAATGTATGTCTGTTTCAGGGGTTTGTGTGCACGCACTTGTATTTGAATAGGCTTTGCTCTCGACACAGTCTTTTGTAGGAGTGGATGTAGATAAGTGTGTGCGTGAATGCATGCGTGCGTGCGTGCGTGCGTGCGTGCGTGCGTGCGTGTGTGTGTGTGTATGTGTATGTGTGTGCATGAGAGAGAGAGAGAGACAGGTATGGGCCCACTCTGACCTCAGGGCCCCACAGTCTGGGCTTTCGTGCTCGGAATAATCTCAGGCTGATGTTTATTTACAAGCACACGCACCGTCGCACCAGGTTAAGAGACCTCTGCTCCCCCCAACAACCACCACCACCACTCTTTCTCTCTCTCTCTCTCTCTCTCTCTCTCTCATCCCCCTGTCTAACATGTTCTTTTTTCATGTTCATCTTCCATGCTCCTCCTTGTCTCCTTTATTTTGTTTAGCTCTCCCAATTTTTTTTATTTTGACCATTATCAGATTCTTCCTTGTATCTTCTATTGTCTGTCATTTGCAGTCCATGTATGCACATCTTCCCATCTTATACGTCTACGCAATTGTCTCTCCCTCTCCTACACAGTTGCTAAAGTAGATACATGCATGCACTACTCTACTGCGATAGGTTGTAATGAACCACAACAGGACCATATTCCCATGCAGTAACCATGACAAGATACCCTAAGCATGTGCCCCACAGAACAAAGGTCACCTACTTACTGCTTTTCCTGCAATATCCTAGTTTCTTCTGGGCTGTGCATGTGTAAGAAATATAAAAGCAATAACATGAGAGACACAGTTCTGCTATGACCTTGTTGTACTACAACCTCCAGGATGTTTCGTTATATTTTTTTACTACTAAGCAACTAACGCAAATATACAAGATTTCAGCTTTAGTTTAATAATTATATTTGCACATGCGAATGCCATACTTTTGTGGTCATTTTTAATTGTCAGTCTGTTATGTGCTGTTCTGATGGACGCCACCATGTTTTTGACGGACACCACTCAGCAGGGAAACTGCGGAATGCTTCAGGGTGTGGATATGTGCGTTCATTGCATATCTGCCTCTTCCATGATGAAGCTGTGTGTATGTGAGGGAGACTGACCTTACAGAGGCTACAGGCCCAAATGAAGCTGTTGCAGTGGTGTTAGAGGCTCTCCTCCACTACCAGTTGCGTGACGAGAACAGACAGAAGGGTGCTGAAGGGGCTATAGTGAAGAGCAAGAAGTGGCGAAGCTATGGCGCATGGGATTGAGAGGGGTGGTTGCAGGTGGAGCGACGGGGGGTTCGATGAAGGAGGACAGGCCTTAAAACAAACCCCTCTCCTCTAAGCCCTCTAAGAATGATCTGAAAACGCAGAGGCTTTACCACGCTGTGCTGAGCCAAACTCTCATTTACCACCCTTGTTCTCCTGCTTAATGTTGCCTCTTTGTCTGGAGATATTTGCACATATGCATATCAAGGCTGTGTGTGAATGTATTCCGCTACATGCTTTTGTGCACCTTTTTGTTAGCTGTGTGGGAGTGTGTTAATTCATGACCCAGGGCGAGAATGTATGTCTTCTTCACCATTGTTTGAAGACAAACGATCGCATGTGTGTGTGAGTTTGTGCATCAGCGCATTTGTGCTGTATTCATTATGGTTGCCACCTAATTTAGCATGCACATGTGTGCGAGCCAGCCTTTCCGCTGTACGTGTGTTTATGCAGATCTGTTACCCTGTTATTTTTCCTCCATGTCCTTGCTGACCCTTGTTAGTCCTTTGGTCTTGTGTAGCTGCCCATTATCTCTGCGCTGGCTCCAGTGAAGAGGAAAACTCATTTGTTGCAGTGTGCCTGCACATCACTGTTTTTTTTCCAGCAAGCATCTGATATGGTGCGACATGCATGAGGTTCTGCATTAACCTGAGCAACCACAAATGTTCACAGTATCATATAATGTTACGATAAAATAGTGCAGAAACAGTGCAGAAATGTTTAAATCCGATTTAATGTGACGAAATGGTGGATACAGCCGCTGTGGACAACTATTCACTCAGATTTGGTTTGGCACCACTTGATCCCAGTGTTGGTACAGGGTTATTTTATCTATTCAGTGTCAAAATATTCAGGGTTTCTTTATGACGTTAAAAGCCTGTAAATTTTTTGTTCTTAATCAAACATCCTATGCTTTGATATTCTTCTGTCGCAATCTGTCCACATATCCATTCAACCCTCCATTGGTTCTTGATTTCCTACACTGCTCTCTTGTCCTGTCTTTTAATTAACTTTTTTTTTACAAACTATTATTGTTTAACCAACCTCCCTCCCTCCCTTCCCTTCGAGTCACAATCTTAAAGATTCCAGTCATGGTTTACCGGTGACACTAGTGGTTACCATGGTAACAGGAAGTGCGGTTTAATGCCACAGCAAACACCTGTGGAGCAGTTACGTTGTCAGATATGCAACAGATGAGCTGATATCGCTTTACAGTGCTACCACACAAACTCATGTTTTGCTTTTTTTAATGAAGTTATAAATTATACAGTTGACCATGTGTAGTCAGTGATCTGATTTCATGCAGCGCTCATATTTTTCCAAACTGCATTAGAGGGGTGGAGTAGCATTGATAAGAAGATGAAGTTGACTGTTATTTTTGTGACAGCTCCTGATTCTTCCCTTACTCCAGTGGGCAGAGAGATGCCCAAACTAATGCCCCTCTGTGTACATCAATCCATCGTATGATTCAAGCCACCTCATGGGTTGCATTTCACTAGAGTCATATAATCAAAACCCAATATTTGATATTTAAATTCGACCTCTGCCAAAATACAGAGGATTTACCCTCTGCGATGGGACTTAATACTTCCTGTGTAGAGTCAGACGGAGGACTGTGCTATTACTTTGTGGGCTGTTTAGACATCACAGTGTTTCCGCCGGAATTATTTCAATGTATAGCGTTAATGGGAGAGCATGCGCAAAAAGTAGCGTGTCGATTTTTTGAAGTGACAGGTACACAGTAAAGAGTAAGAGTGAAAGATCAGTTCTTGGTTCAGAGAAAGAACTGCATTGATGCCACAACTGCAGCTGAAACTATGAACTCTTATTGTCTGCGTGGGCAGTAAAAATATTATGGACCAGCGTGAGCATGCATAACAGTGCGAGAGAGCAGCAAATAGTCGGGCCGAAGCCTGGCTGCGAGAGCCCCAGCTCCCCAGCGCAGCCCCGCAGTGGGAGCAGTGGGAGCCTGAGCTGGCGCAGCAGCAGCATCCTTCCACACTGTTGAGTCAACGTTTAGAGGTGTCCCGGGGGTCCCTTGTTTATGCGGCCACTTAAATGTCTGACAGGTAGCAGCAGCGAGCCCGGATCCCCGGCTAGCGTTAGCTCGCGAGCTAACCGGGCCGGTGGAGCCATGTAGGCAATGTAGTGAGACTCCCTTCATGGGCATGGTGTGACTATGACGTTTATTTCGGTCGTAATCCCATTCGACGCACTCTAGCGTATCGTTTCTGACATAGAGGAACCACAACAAATCACAGGAGTTGTTTTTTCTGGAGTTTTTGGGACAGTAGACATGCCAGATACCCAAATTAACGTGTAGAAGCACTACAAAAGTGGAATTTTCATAATATGTCCCCTTTAAAAATGTTCGTCATGACAAGAAACAGCTGTAGGAAACTGCAGACATGATCTTTTTTCCGGCTCTGGACCCACTTGAGCTCAGTGTTGTTACAGGTTGTCATTTCAGCTACATCTTCTCTCTGTCAAGATGTTTCAGGGTTTTTCCTGTTTCTGTCGTTGATCAATCATTTTGTCATTTTATCATCTGTCCATTTATCCTCCATCCTCCCGTTTCTTCCTTCCTTATCCTTCACTGCTATCCTGTCTATCTATCCACTTTTTAACTCTTGTCTTCTCGATCCTATCTCCTCCAAACCCCTCCTCCCTTTCCCTCCCGTTTTTCAAATGTCTGCCGCCTGTCTCTTTTCTCTCCATCTTCCTCCGTTTTTCTATCAGTCTCTCCCCTCTGCTGATCCCTCTGGCTGATCCTCAAAGGGAACCAAGAGAGTGAGTGGGACTTGAAAGAGAGAGAAGCGTTGCGCTCTACCCAGCAAGGTCGTCCCTCGCTTGACTGAAATGCAGCGAGGGAAAAAAAACAACACACACACATATACAGCACAAGGGAGAGAAGAGCTTTTCTCTCTCTCCTTTCTCTTTCCTCCACCTCTCTTCTCTCCCATCACTCCTGAGCTGTTTGATATCTCACTTTTACTCTCCTTCAGCAGGGGCTCGGATCTAAAAGCTCTCTACGCAAACTCGTAAGCCCCCTGAGCTACAGTGTTTTACCTCTATTTCTATTCCCTCTTCCTCTCTCTTTCTTGCTTTCTATTACTTTTTCTTCCTCTGTCTTCAAACAGATCGTCACTGTAATGTTTTTATGCCTTACAGAGGAGGAAAAATGATGTTGAAATACCCTGACAGACACCCACATTTTTACCAATAATGTACAGTTTACGTAGAAGGTTGCATTCGCTTCTCTCTTTGATAGAACTGTTCCACGGAATTTGCTTCTTTTTCTGTACAAATTATTGATTATGAGAGGTCAAATGGGTGTTACTCTGCTTAGAGAGTTACCTGCTTAAGATTCAGTGTTCTTTTGTTATATAATGTTTTATGGGGCTGCAGAGAAGATAACAACTGTGAAAGACATGGTGTCACGTTGTGTAGCTCGTTCTGATTTTCCCTCTATCTTTCAAAATAGCTAAGACAATTAGATAATTGAAGAAAATGTGCTTTTCTTTGGGGGCATTTGGGGTTAGAATTGTTGGATAGCTTAATTTAACAGTGGATGTTGTGAGTTATAGCATCTTTGCAAGGAATCTAGTATCCCAGTGGGATGGCGTTGTTTTGAGAAAGGGCAAGATCAGGGTCACTTGGCTCAACTGGGAGTCAGTTGGGAATGTGCTCTTTCTGGTCTTTATACATTTCAATTAAAGATATGAACATCTGTGTATGATAACCATCACACACTGGAGTTTGATGATACTGTCACAGTGAGCCTGTTCAACAGCGAGGAAACGGCTCACTGTCCTGTTTTCGACGGGCGTTTTTTTTAATAGGTTCAGTCAATTGTTTTTAGTACTGAATGTAGAGTAAGGGCGCTCTCACACCTACCTTGTTTGTTTGTTAGTCTGAACTAAAATAACCGATGAGAAAGGTGACTCAGACCACGGTCCAGACAAACAGAGCAAAATGTATTAAGACCAAAAGAAGTAGTGTTGTTCCGTATAAAACAGAACCAGGATTTGGTTTGTTTGCAGTGTGAAAACTCTTTTGGAGAATTTGGACACATTGGGAGGTGTTTTTGTTAAACAACAGAAGAAGGAAAAGAAGCAGAAGTCTATCCATAAACTGAGTCAATCCAGCTTGCAGGATTGCTTGCATCGCATCCTACAATATCGTAATGATATAACAGTATTTTCTCCATTTAAACTTAAAGACTGCTATCCGCTGATTTGACAGCATGACAACATAAGACATACTGCCATGTTGGACCTTTGATTGTCTATTATGGAGCAATAGTATGTACCAGCAGCCATCTACGAACCAATCATTGTCAAGTATAGGTAGATGCAGTCCGAATAGGTGAAGATGACAGGACATGCGTATAACACACAAAAGTCGATAATCTGCTTCCTACATTGCAATTTGAAACCAAAATTGGATCAAATGTTTTCAATGTAACAAAGATGTGAACCTTGATCCGGACCATGATCCTGACTTCCACATCTGAAGATATCCCCAAGAATATTTCAATTGTTTTTCAACATTCTCCCTGCTCTTCAGACAGTAAAGTGTTTGATAGCCAGAGATAGAAATAAGAGTCTTCTTGGAGACAATAAACTGACATTTGAGAGTATTACAGACAAAGTGTACAAGAAAAGCCAGCAGCGTCTCTTTTGTCTCAGGAAGCTCTCTAAGTTTCAGTTTGACAAAAGCCTGAAGACAATGTTGTATTAATGTTTAACTGAGTCTGTGCTCACTTTCTCTTTTCTCTGCCAGTTTCAATGGCTCAAGGTTAAAAGCAGAAATGTACTCAATAAGGTCTTTCCTATCAGCAGCAGGAAATGGAAACTCAAGTGGATATACAACTTACAGTTATTTATGCATTCTTTATATCAAATGTTTTACCCTCCTCAGTTTATACGTTTTCAATAATTGGTTTTCAGTCTTTTTTTACCTATTTAATTTTGTGCTTTATTTATGTATTTTGTATTATGGTCTAAGTGTTGTATTTATGTGCCCTTTGTGCATCCCTGTGCTGCGTAACCAGTTGCACCATGGGGACTAATAGTCATTGCCTGATTTACCAGATTGGGCAAAGGTTTTCAGAAGATGCAGATCAAACATATCAGTCCCAGTGGAATAACATCAATCTTACACAAAGCATCAAACTATTTCTGCCAAGGCAACTTAGTCTAGAGGATCCTTTAGGCAATCCTGTTTTTACATCATTGTTTAACATTCTCAAAAAAAAGTGGTGTGCTCCAGAGGGCATGGAAATTTGTTTCAACAGAAACAAGCTGCGATTGAATATTACACTTCAAGCTAGTGTGGCAACCACTGTAAGATACTGTCACGTATGTAAGGAAATTAGGATTCGTTAGCAGTCTCATTTGTGTCAATATCATTCATTTAAATTAATTGTGTGTTGCTCTGTTTTGCGCTCCACGTCCTAAGGGAAGTCTCTGGCTCTTCAGCTGCTGAATGTTCATTTAACCAGTTCACAAATTTTGTCCGTCTTTTATTGCTGAGCTTTTAGTGGACAGTGGGGTTTAGGAGCTTTACTGCTAAAAACTGTTTGTTACGATGGTGAAAAACAAAACGGATGAGTGTAAAACATTAAAGCTGTGAAACACAAAAAGCTAACCAAAATACTGAGCAGACACTAAATGTCATGAGCGCATTAAGGAACACCAGTGTGGGTTCATCACTACGAGCACCCATTTCCACATAGTTGCTTATACACATATTTTTTTCAAATTTTCATTTGAACGAACCCAAACGTACGATTTAATACATCCTTCATGTTGCATTGCTCTTTTGGAGCATTTAGCCAGACGTGTTTCTTCAAGCACCTACTTTTAGCAGTAAAATACTCATTAGCATGTTTTATTTAGGTTTTATTTGTACCAGTGAAAGATTTGAGTAAGTGATGCGATTGTGTCCGTGCAGCTCGAAGCAGTTTCACAGAATTTCTTTGTTTCATTCGCAATCATCGTTAAGAACCACGTCTGCAGTTTTTTTTATTTCTATCCACATTGTCTGTTTTTATTCTCCTTCTCCAACTGTTTTATAAGCAGACCCATCACTCCTTTCATTTTCACTTTTGCTTCTCGTTTACCTGATTTTACTGTGCCCATGAGAGGAGTTGGATACATCTCTCCTTCCCCCAGAAAACCTGCTGCATTGCATAAAAGAATCGAGTGGGCACCGTCTCTGCCCCCAAACCAGATTTAGGAGCCCAGAAAAATCAACACAGAGAGACAGTTTTAGGCTGCAGTGCACTAATGTTTGTGTATCTGCATTTGCCTTTAGGTGCCTGTGTGTGTGTGTGTGTGTGTGTGTGTGTGTGTGTGTGTGTGTGTGTGTGTGTGTGTGTGTGTGTGTGTGTGTGTGTGTGTGTGTGTGTGTGTGTGTGTGTGTGTGTGTGTGTGTGTGTGTGTGTGTGTGTGTGTGTGTGTGTGTGCACACACATTTAAGCACACATGCTTGCCTGCCCCCTGATGTGTGTGAGTATCTGTGTGTGCATATGCCTGTGTGGGTGTAGAGTTTGTGTGTGTCCCTTCTCCAGGGTCTGTAGAGGTGTTGTATAGTCTTTGAAAATCTTTGCATTTCGATAAGATATTTTTCAAGGTTTTGTGAACATCTTGTCACAGTCGGAAATTGTCAGTCTGATAGCATAAATTCACACCTAACCCAGCGAACCCACTCAGCAGTGGAAAACATCAGCACAGACACGTCTCTCACTCTCAGCATCTCAAAGCACTCTGCTACTTCTTCCTCCTTGTCACCTTGAACACTTCTGCATTATGTGGCTGCATGAAGTGAGTTTGGTGATGCGGCTTTGTTATTGGTAACACACCCTACTCAATATGTTGGCCCTTCAAATGCAATTTTTTTTTTTTTTTTTATATCTCCACTGAATCTGTCAATAAGAAGGCTGTCGTAAAGAGACATGACTTAAATATGTCATTGGAAATTCAGATAACATTTAAAAGATTACATAAAATCAAGTTACCATGCAAGATAGAAATCATACAAACATATTTTATAAATTGTCATGTTAGTTGTCAATATATGTGTACTGTCTGGAAAAAAAAGAAAAGATAATTATTATGTGGTGGTCAGTATTAATCTTGTGGCACTGAGAAGTTAAATATTTTATCGGTCCTTCATACTGTTCCAGACCATATTTGAGGTGTAATGGAAAAGTGATTTGTTTTCTTGTTTCACCATATATTGAACAAATCTTAATTGCTTCCTGCAATGTGTTAATTTATAAAGTTTGACTGAATGCAAACAGAGAGAAGCTTGTATTTGTTACGCTTTTAATCAATTCTGTTCCATTTAACATGTGTAACTAGCAATACAGCTTTGAGATTCCTCACTTGCAGTCAGGACTGAGTCTGAACGCATCCTGTGTAATCACAGATAGAGGACTAAGATCGGCTCTGCTAAGGTGCCTTCATTATGCAGGCTGTGTTAGGCTCCTAAAATCTTATTGGTTTCACAAAAGGAAGGATTCTGTTTTGGAAAGAAGCCTTATTCTGTTGTGTGCTTCAATTTAACCTAGATTTTTTTTTAATATTTAACAAATGTCAAGATCCCAGACTCAACCAAGCACTTGGCATTACTATAAAAAAAATGTCACCATGCTCTGGTTGCTATGGGTAGATGTTAGCATTGATAACAGGCATGGACTCTAGAAGGAAAACATATGAACTATGTTGTCAAGTCAACTGAAAATCTTGTTGACACATTCATGTTCTGCAACTTATCAGATACATTCATTTAAATATTTTCTATTATTGTAGATGAAATATATTTATTCATATTTTATATTTCTCACAAAATCTATAAGCTGTTATAAATTATTAGTATATAAATGCAATTCATTTGAGAAATGGTTGCTTCTGTCGCACAAACTGTGTTAATTTGTGATGTCAGTGTTATTTCAGTTTTCTGGACAAGGACAGTTCCAGGGACTGCAAGCTCCTCAGATTCACCTTTTCCATCAATCAATCAAACTTAATTTGTATAGGAACTTTTAAACAGGCTTTATGTAGTTCAAGGTGCTTCACACGTAACTGATGAGCCATGAGTAAGACAAAAACAATTAAATAAGTACAATTTAAAACCTATAATAATAAAAAGGTAAAATAAATAGAATAAAAGGGTCATAACAGGGGATAAAAAATATTCAATATAGTTTTATTACAAGAAAGGTCAAATGGAATATCATTTACAACATAGATGCAATAAAATATTGTCTGTAAACCCTACGCAATCAAAAACTAGGCCAAAGAGGTTTGGAGCTTGCATTCAAAGATCTCTCAGGTCGTCGGGCAAACTGTTGCAGTGACTTGAAGCATAACAACTAAAAGTTGCCTTAAAGTAAGTAAGAAAAAAGAAAAAAAACAATGTATGGACTTTCCTCTGTATGTCCCCTCATTTTCTGTCCTGGTCAGCACTCAAGCTTAAGAGTTCAGAATCTGCTACAGCTGCTTTATGAAATTTTTAGGCAGGAAATTGAGATTATACAACAACATGCAGGGGTGTACATGGAGCTCACGTGGCCATGAGCACCCACCCCACCAATAAATTCCGTCAGCAACCGATGATGTTTGATGGGTGAAATAGAATCATTTTTTTCCTGTTTCTCCAGTATTCTAGTGAGAGTGTTCAATGACTGTGGCTAAAGGTTCTGATTAATCTGGATTTCTCCAAGTGGATGATGAATAAAGAAGCAAAGAAACACTCTGCTTCGTTATGCAAACGTGGTCACCTCATAACAGAAAGGTTACTGACTCCTGTTGACATAAGTCAAGAGAGCCTTTACAGTTTAACAGTCGAGGAATAGGATGTTATTTAGTCTTCAGAGTCAACAAACAGAGTCATATGTGGACCTCTAAGGACCCTCCAGGCTTTAGGAAATGAAGGAGGCAATCAAAATGGAAATGTTCCTGCTTTGAAACTACATTTGAATCTCCAAACAGTTCTACTTGGCCTTATCTTTCACTTGGGTTATGAATCATGTCTGCCCTCTTTACAATTCTGCCTTTATCTGTTCTCACGCTGTGTCACTGCACTGTCATATACACACACATACACACACACACACCAAACCACAAACAAACAAACTGAGCTTCGTCACCATACCACCTGAGTCACGCAGGATAATCTCAGTGCTTGATGAAGTCACAGGCAGCCCTGTCACTGTACAGTGTGTGTTCGTTCACATGTACGCATGTATACAGTATAGTGTAAATATGTCATACAGTAGGTTACATTGCTCAGAGGGGTTGATGACTGAAGTGTGTGTGTGGGCAGTGTTTAGAGTAGTGTCACCAGTGGAGACATAAGCGGGGAACTCTTCAGGGTGCCACTTTGAAAGTAAAACACCATTATGTCTCCATTCTGAGCCCTCCCACAGAAAGCTCAATTTAAAGCAGTATAATACTCATACTGGAGTCGCATAACACTGTACAATAAATTCTCAGAAACACTTCAGGCATTATTTCCAAATGGCAAATCACCCATTACTCAACAAACTGTGCAAAAATTCAAGTTTATACTGTGTTTTTATCTAAAAGTGGACCCTATTCAAAAAGTGCACTCATAGAGCGTGCTTTTATCATATCTATGGTGGACCTTTTTCTTAAGATGAGCACCCACTGTTTCTTTAAAGAGGGACACTGCTGGTTTTACACATTTACAAAGGTCAGTGTTGTAGTTGTGGGTAGTACCACTGAGCCTTTTATAAACAGCTTTATAATGCCTTCTCTAGCCCAGAAGCAGCTGTGACGAGTCCAAGAAAATATTTAATCAGGATAATAACAGTTTGGACTTGACTACAAATTTATAACACAAAAAGGCCCCGCTACACACCGGGGGTATGGAGTTTGAAAGGCGAAAACATTAACTGGGCAGAGAGGCTCTAACAAAAGATGATATTGGTTGCATCATGAAGACCTTATGATGAAGTGTTTCCGGAGCCTGACCCACTTAAACTTTAAAATACTGTCTATGTGCCCCAGAGCATTTTAAGGGAGCCCCAGGTAAGAGGGACCTGATGGGGCCAAACCACATTATTCCAATTATTGTATTATTATCTAATTTAATTTAGTTAAATTAGCTGCCTTTAGTTTTCATCTTGTCTAAAATAAAATTAAGTGTAGCTTATTGCATAACACTGTTTTCAGTCATGGGTTTAAATCCACTGACTGTGGTGTGTCGATCATGACCTGAAGGGAAAAGTTTGACCTTAAGGCTAGGCCAGTTGGTAACCGCTGTCATATAATTTTAACATATTGAAAGACCCTTTGCTTGCTGGACATGAGCTCAGTGCCTTATCAGTCCTCCTTCAAATGAGTACTCCAGAGGCCAAAATGCTGAAAAACAAAGTGCACCACATTTGTTCAATTGACACAAATGACTGACAAACACTCCACCGTCTATTTTGTGCCTCTGTCCGCATTTCCATCTGAATGATTAGATCTGTGGGAGGATAGATGGGCATCATTTAGATTTTCATTTTTCAAAGGCTTCTCTCCTCATCGCTGTAAGCTATTTTTCAATCGACCATTTATCGGCACACGGCAAAATGCACAGGAAAATGCTAATTGTGTGAAAAGCCTTATGTATATTGTGGCTCTGGAGTTTTTGAGAAAATAATCCTTTTGACAATGAGAACAGCTTCATCAGTTTGCATGGCATCGCAGTTTCAAAACGATTGAAGTAAACACTGTTAACATATGTCAATCTTTGAGGATGGATGTGATTCTTATCTTTAGCTAAATTAAAATTTACACCATCACAAAACTAGATTAGATCAGCTCTTTCCTACACAAGGCAAGCGGTAGTTATTTATTCTGAATGAATGTGCATGTAGACTCGTCCGCCTGCTTTTGGACTTTCCCTGACCCCTGTTAACACATCATTTTTCCTGTAAACTTTGTGGGTTTTGGTCATGACGGTAAGATGTTGAAAATCCTGAGGTGTTCCACCTTCCAGCTCACAACTCCCACAACGTTTCTTTGGGAGTCGGAGTATTGTGAAATTCTCTAGATGTCTGTGTTAGCTGCTGCTGATCAGAATGACAAAATGTGGAAACTATTTTCACGTACTCCACACATCTGTGGATGGATGATGTTATCCATTGGTGGGATCATGATTTGTGGTTCTGTTACTCACTGTTATGTTTCACCTTTAAATACACAATTACCATTTGCACATCATAGACTTTCTGATCAACTAAAGAACAAGCCTCAGGGGCTGCATCTTAACATATGTGATCTTTGACATTTGGAGAGATCGTACAGGATGTGTGCTATTTACATGCATCATGCACGCTTAACTTGGTAAACGTCTGTCATCCGCAACAATGTTTCTTTTAAAATGACATAAGAGTGTCTCTCAGTGTCCTGAGTCTGTCCTGCTCTAATGATGAATGGAATAAAAATAGAAAGCATTGGAAGAAATCCTCTTCTATGTGTCTTAAAGTGAGCATTAAAAGCCAATAAGCGGTTCCCTAAGACCTTTAACCCATCCTCAGGGTATTCTCTTTGTTTTTTGCCCCAGATTAGAAAAAACTGAGGGAGTGACTACTTCGCTTGGTTAGTCATCGGGGAGCTGCAGCAGCATGATTAAACAAGCATGCACTAATCACTAATGGAGCTGCGCTGCAGGATTGAATCAGGACGTCAAAATAATATAAGAACGAGTGAAGGAGGATGATGATGCCACAGGCACAAGTAACGTTATTTTTAACTACAGAGCAGCAAATTCATGTTCTTAGTTCAAATTAATTTACATAAAATCAGGTGGTCACATAAAGTCCAAGGATCTCTAAATAGAGCTCTGTTTTAAAAGTAGATACATGGCAAAGATCGGGCAGGTGTATACAGGCATTGCGAAGCTCGGAGTGTTTCCAGGAGCACAGTGGCCTCAATAATTATGTAATGGAAGAAGTTTGGAGCAACCAGGCTTCCTCCTTTGGCCGTCTGTCCAAACTGTGCAACTGGGAACAGAGGGCCTTATTCAGGGAGTTGACCTAGACCCCAACGACACTCTAACAGAACTTCAGATGTCTGAGATTAGAGAAGCCACTGAAAGGACACAGCACTAAATCAAATAAGGCATTTATGGTCAAGTGGCCAGACAGAGGATCTTAGACCTTGAGGAAATCCTTGAGATAGGATCTCGAAGAAAACCTGCTCCAGCAAATAGCCAAGACAACGCCAGAGTGGCTTTGGTATAGGTGTCTGATAGCCAAGTGCAGCCTTAGAGTTACCCAAGAAGACATGAGGTTTTAATTGATGCCAAACGAGATTCTACAAAGTACTGAACTAAGAGACAGATACGTTTGTATATAAAAGATTTTTTTTTTTTTTTTAAGAAAGTCTGTGAAAACATGTTCTTACCTGATTGTCACAGGTTATTGAGAAAATGTTAACTGTATTAATTTAGACTTTACTAGTATCATATGAAAAATAATGAACAGTAATAACAATGTACTTGAAGACTAACTGCCAACTCTCTTTCATTCAACCAGTGCGCTGGGAGGCTCCTCTGCACTTCATATCCCAGCATTCCCCAGTGGAGGATGCCTAATTGACTATGTCCCTCAGGTGTGCCAGTTACTCACCAGCAAGGTAAAAGTGTTCGCTGTAGCTCACACACTGTTTTTAAATATGCTCTGTATGTTGTGTCCCTGTCTTCACCTCAAATAAGTAATTTAACCATTAGCATTGGGGCTTTCATTATTTCACATTCATTGCAACATTTCATGTCTTGGTATTTTTGATTAAGAGCAATATTCTTTACCCTCCATGTGAGTGTGTGACAGGTATGTGAATTATTTATTGTATATTTGTAAGCGTTGGTGCAGGAAGGCATGTGCCCAGTGAGGGATGTGTGCGGTAATGTGTGTATGTTCACTCAAGCATGTGTATCTGGCTTGTGCCATCGTGGGCGTACTGGCCAACCTCCATAGCCTGTCTAAGCGCTCCCTGGCCTCCGCAGGTTGACAGGTAGATATGCGGTGTAGACACATTGTAATGCCACATCCCTCGGGAGAATTGCCCATCCCCCACAGTCTCCCATACACACACGCAGTTACCCGCCATCTCCCCCTATTCACCTGGACTCTGACCAGCATACTCGGAGTGTCTGGAACACTCGTGTCCCTGACTGACCTCAATGTCGCTGATTGTTTAAGTCCACCAGTGTCAAAGCGGCTTCGTCCACCTCCCTGAAAGAGCCACAGCTTGTGTTTGGAAAGGCATGTTGAAAACCAGAGTCAATAGCAGATACAGGCAGCATGACACAGAGGAGAAGGAGGGTTTGCTCCTCATGTCACCACCAGAGAGCAAGTGCAAATTCACTCGCTCTCTGGTGGTGACATCTACAACCCACATCACTCATCAGTCCTGCATTGATTTCGAGGTGGGCCACTGGCTCCTTTCAGCAAGAGCAATCAGTGCTATACAATATGCCTTAGCATTGTGAATCATCAGAATCTCAAGTGTATCAGTGCAGCTAAAAGCGAGATGCACTTTTTATTTGAGATTGATAGAAAAAGTGTTTGCTGCCTTTTAGAAATGCACTTTCCTTACGGTATCCTTCATCGAATCATTGATATGGCAACGGATTGGCTGTTCATGTCACTATTAAGCTGTCATTGTTGTGCACCTGGATCCCACACTGTTATTTGTAAATTGTTGTTGCCGCATATTTATCAAGCAGAAACACACTAAAAGAAATAGTGTCACTTGTATAGCATGAAGTATAATTTTGAGCAACCAGAGTAGCCTGAGCTTGTGAGAGCAATAAAAGACACGGAGCATTATTCAGCTTCCGCACATCTGATGTTGTGTAAGGTATTTATCAAATGAAGCCAAAGAACGGTAGAGGATAAGAGACATCATTCTAGCATTCCTGGCAAACATGCATGCAGTCTGTGCAAGGACAGGCTGTGCAGAGTTTTTTTTTATATCCATTTATCAGTTATTTCCTCCCACTTATTCCAGATGCTATGATTGTTTTGACAGAACTCCTGCCACATACCTCAGCTGTGAGTGTTATGGGTGATGGCGGAACCTGGCATCTGTATCACTCAAAAAATTACTCATGGAAATCAGCTTCAGAAGCTAATAGGCCCCGTGGGCATTTCAGTCCTCTCCTCGGAATGTGATACATACATATGTCATTTACTTGCACGAGACAAAGAATCAATCAATCAGAATTCATTGTCATACTTTCTTAGCTTGCATGTCGTATTTCCTCAGTCAAATACAGATAACGGACATTTTCTCAGTCGAAAGAAAATTAAACTGTTGCCAACAGTTTTCTCGTACTAAACTCATCTTTGCAAATTTTTAATATACTGCAGTGCCTAGAACAAACTGACCTTTTTGTAATGGGCTGATTGATGGCCTATGGTAATGCTGGTTGCAGATTTCTTTCTCAAACTGCAACCAGATTTTATATTCAGTGTTTTTCATAAAAAGAAACAGAAGTTCTTTGTGCATGCCGGCTCCTTCAGAGGTCTGTTCAGCAATCAACACCCTCAGACCCAAGTTCACAGCTTTTCAAAATAAATGCTCTGTAATTTTACACAATATAAAGCATGTCGGCAACAAAATTAATGTAGTGCTTTAACTTTAAAGTCAAATTGAAAAAGAGGGAGGGATTTATGAATATTGCTGCCATGCTGAAGATTTGGGACACCTGTGAATGTCCTCTTCAGTCAGATATGGTAAGATAAATTGAATCCAAATATAAAAATGATCTGGTGACCCGAGCTTTGACCCAGTTGTCGACCACCACCTTTTGAGGATGTAGAATATTCAGATCGGTCCGCGAATGCAAACTGATCAACAGACACTGACTGCTACAGACTGCTGGCTGCCTGTTGATTCAAATGTAAATAATATTGAATGTATCCTGTGTCTAAATGACAACAAATTTGACACTGCACTTTCTCAGGCTATTAACAATAGACATGCCAAGTGTGAAGCCGGATAAAAGAAGTGTTCTCAAGATGTGTATTCCAGTCAGACAGACAAAGATTCCTGGAATTATTAGATAGATACCAGACCCTTTACCTTTTTCTATCATCATGTGGGGAATAGCTATAACTTGTAACCTTGTCATTAATCCACATGTAACTGTCCCACTGTCAGACAGAGATTTCAGGATTTATTGATCTAGGATTCATAATTGTCAATGAAAATTAGTCAGCATGTTATCACTCCCCTACTTCTTTCAAATACAATTATTTTAAGCTATTATTCTATTATCCATTATGATTTTTCTCTACTGTTTCCTTTTGTACACCCTGTGTGTTAAGCTCATCAGATCCCCAAAAGCATTGATTTTTAAAATGAATTCATAGCGAGATATCAAATCAGCCACTCTCTATATTCTGAAAGCCGGGGGTGGTGTAAATGCGTATGTGACAGAGTGAGAAGAGATTTCTTAATCACACAGCAGGAAGCACTTTCAGCATTGTTGCATCACAGTCCCCACCGACACATGCACAAACACAAAAAAACGGATGCATGGGGCGAGGGAGTCATGGGTGTGGGCAGGTTGGAATACCTGCAGAGCAAGATCACCTGTCTTGCATCAATCAAGCCTCCAGGCAGCCAATAGAAGGACTTGGCTTCGAGTCACAGTGACAGCGGGGGCGGAAAATCCTCTCCCAGTATGGGTGTGAAAGTTCACTGATCCACAGTTCCCTTGAAACAGGAGCACACACTGTCCATGTAACTAAATAAAAAGCTTACTGAATATGTGCCCTTGTAGCTTTTTAGAAAAGCTCAATTTTCGAGTCCACTGTCCCATGAAAAGCATAACTCAGTAGGAGGCGACTGTTAAGAGCTCTGCAGAGATGTCATACACTTTTCCTCTCTCACAACACACTGTCATTCAAACATGGTTAATGAGTAATCAGCACCATGTAGTAACCCAATACTGCCTGCAGCTGTCTATATATCCAGTCCTCAAGTGAACTGCTATTATACTAGTTGTTTCTGCCTGTTTAGAGGAGGGAGAAATAATCTGTTACAGCAATACAGTACTATGTTATGCGTTATAGAGTCACTGTCATCATTATAAGTTGACCTCTTGCTGCAGACTGTTCAACTCCTTAACCTTCCAAAATGTAACCCTTTGTCCAAATTATGGCTGTAACTAAATAATAGTTTCAATAAGCACTTCAATCATTCCAAACCGTTAAAGGATGTGCACATTTTGCCTCCAGGTTCCTGTTGCATCACAAAAACTGTCTTAATGTTTGGTAATCTGCCTCTAATACACTATAGGAAACCCTGGCTTATGTATCATACTGTATCATGAAAACCTCTCTCATGGGAAACATCATCATGTTATGTTATTGGTTGATAAAAACATTTCAGATCAAACCCTCATTTTTAATATGACTCCTGCCAAATTCATTATTGTATTTATTAAGATTCAGTTGTCAATATTTACTTGATATAAGCTTTATTTTAGTGGAAGCCTAATAGATCTTTAGAGGTCCTATATAATTTTCTCCCACTATAGGGGCATATCTTACAACCAACGTAAAGTGATTGCAAAGCATGACATAACTGTCTTTCGTAGTTTCAGGTTGACACAGTTGTACTTTTCCTGCCCCACTTTGTTTAAATAACAAATGCCCTTGCACGCATTTGAACACCCGCACCCATGGGTGTTCAAAGGCGTGCAAGTTGGTCTTAAAATGAGGTGTGGTCAGGCTCATTGTTAATGCATTGCTTTCTAGAGGCTGCAGAGAGCGATTGTGTGATTGACCAACTAAAACCGGATCCTGGTTTGAAGTCATTGGCAAAGTATTTCTCTGGTATTTTAAGGGCAGATTATCATGATAGTATAATGTGCTTACATATGCAAGTGCACAACATGTTACACACACAGATGACCATTTCCTCTGCAGACAAGTGTTCAGTCCATCATGGTGCCACTGCACCTGGCTGTGGGAATGGTTGATGACGTTTATTTCATGTTCCACCCAAAACACACCTATGGTTCATTAAGAGATTAAGCAAATCCTTTTTGAACCATGCCCCTGGTGCAGAAACAAGTTTTTTCTGCAGATTTGAACATGACGTAAAAGCACCTTGTGCTTTAGACTATGAGCTTGGATCTTTGAAATAGGGCCCTAGGTGTCCCCACAGTTACAATCCTTAGATAAGCCACATATCCTGGCTAGCAGATAGCACAAAGTCAACCACAAGTTCCATCTTGGCCATTATTCTATTGATAATAGTTAGGTACTGTGGAAACAGTGGGATCTGCCACTGATGAAATCTTTCATTGTAAAGTTTAGTGCCAGCCAAAACTTAGATTGTACCTCCATGGTCTTAATGCTCCAAACAAATAATAAGAGTGAGGAGAAAACTGGCCCCTAGAACTATTCATCCATGTATTATCCATGAAGGTCGCGGGAGCCAATCCAAGTTGACATTGGGCGAGATGCGTTGTACACTCAAAACGTTTTGCTACTGTATTGCAGAAACAAACCAACATTCACTCTCACATTCACAACAATTTTGAGTCTCCAAATCAACCTTGATGTCTTTGGAGTGTGGGAGGAAGCCCACTGGACACGAGGAGACTCCACACATAAAGACCCCGGTCGATTCGAACCAGGAACCTTGTTGCACATTCTCAGTCTGGATATCTACTTTTTCTGTGTACAGTAATCAGCCATGTGTTCCAGAGACATGGCCTCAGTTTGATCACTAGTCTATAGAGTCACCTTCATGGCTGACTGACTGACCTAAGGCCTTCTCACCTGCCTGGGATGCTCAGCTCTGAAGGGGGCCCTAAGCTTCTCCTCTTTGGATAATCTTTTATCACACATCAACAGGCAATGTTGTATCTGTATATGTATCTAACTGTTTGAATTCACACTCATTCCTGTATTAGTCGTCTCTGTAAATGCTCGATTGCATCACAGCAGTAAGTCCAGCCGGGAAATTCCTGTTTGGGGAAATGTTATGATAGATTCACAGATAAGGAGCAGTTGCTTTGGTGTCTTATCAGGGTAGACAATACAAAAATGTTGATCCAGACGAACAGTTTTTCTTGTTTTCTAAGCAGGCTACTAAACGTGCATGTAGCGCAAAAGCCCAGACATTCCTATTCCACTGGAAATGAGTTCATTTACACCATGTTTTAGGCCCAAAAGTCCACTACTGGACGGGGGAATGCTAGCGGACGTAACCACACAAACGCAAACCCTGCGCGTGGCCTTTTGCGAGAGTGTGTGCAGGTTTCCAGTCGGCCCATGCGTACGTGAATCGTCTCCAAGGAGGCAATTTAGGCTAAACACGGTGTAGATAATGCCGTTTCGATTCGAATACCAACGTCAGGGCTTGCAGACAATTTTTTCTGTTGTTTTATAACATCTGAAGAAGAGGTCACTAGTTGCTTCAATTGTATTGGAATCAGCTACTACGCTGTTTACCCCTGAGACTCCAACCATGTTTTGTGAACTCAAATACTTCACCCATCCCTCCATTGGCACAGTGATGGGTAGATAATGACGGCATTTTATTTTTCTGTGAACTATCGCTTTAAGTAGGAAAAAATGCTGCATTGAAGCTCCACTCAAAAATATGGAGCGAAATGTTGAAAAATGTAGTAAAATTAACACAGTACCCTGAGCAGACAATCTTTTCTCATTGCATTTGACAGACTCTATGGTAGAGCTTTTAACACCAGCTTATTTGGCTGTCAAGTGGTAAGCTAAAGACGTTGTACTTCTGTGACATTTAAATTCGACCCTCACAAAGACTGCATGTAATACTGCTTTTGTTACTCTGAGCCGTCTGGTTTTAAAGTGAAAGCAACCATTAAAACGTTCACCTCTGTCAATCCTCTCTTCCTGCCAAGGCATTGTTTACATTCTGGGTAGGTTCAGTCAGAAAGCCTCTCTGCTGGCATCACACAGAGCCAGACTGAGACCGACAGAGGCTGAGTTCAGGGCAACAAAGACCCTGAAACCGCGAGGACAGGTGAAAATAATACAAACCATATTCTAACCATTAATCTCTATTCCTATGTTTTCAGTAACTTGTCAAAATCTTTAAAAAATCGGTTGCAGCTGTGATGACCATTTCCAAAAGGTTCACTAGCTGTCCAAAAAATTTACTATTTTATCATTATTATCATCAAGATGTTAAATTATTGTGGTTTGATAGTATGTACCAACAATTTATTTTATTAATAATCAAGTTTAATAAATAACATGAGAATACAGTATGGTGTTTGTTAGTTATGTTTTTGTTTTGTCTGTCTGTTAGCTAGCAGGTTAACATAAAAACTACTGGAAGGATTACCACGAAACTTCGGTGCGTGCACAGAAATAAACATCTCCATCTTGAAAGATACGTTCTTACATGAGACAGCGAAATGCACGACATGCCACTTGCACACACACAACTGCAGCTGAAACTATGAGGTCTGACTTTCTGCGTGGACTGTTACAATTTTATGGACGATAACATGAGCAAGTGTACTGCAAACCGTGTTCAAATAGTGCTTCACACAGCTATACATTGCAGCAACAGAGCGACGCAAAAACCACTGGTCAGATTACCACGAAACTTAGTGGAAGGATGCGAAAGAGTCGCGGAAGAAGTCAAAAATATTCAGGATCTATTAAATTTAAAAGTGTTTTGATGAGGAGACTGTTGGGTCTTGGCCCAGTTGTGTGCTCTACAGAGTGCCATTCTAGTTTCGGTTTATTTCTACAAGAGTGAAATTGTGCTTATCTGGAACAAACCGGATCATTCATCATCACACTCCACTAATTTAGTTCAAATAAATGGATTTGCAATAAATTATCCAGTCACATTTCTGCCGAGCTCTTGTCTGACATCTACTGTGGCTTCTCAAAACATCTTGTATATTTTTGTGTCTGCCTTTCACATCTTTCTTCTGGTATGGTTTTAGTGTAAAACTTGCTCATGTGTCATGTTTTATGTTGGATCTGGTTCGTGGTAGAAAAATCTGTTACACATTTGCAGACACGCTGTAATATATAATGTTTTGGCAGCATAATAAACATTTGCCTGTATTTCAACGCACTCTGTGAACCCATTGGTACATTGTGAACTGCAGCATAGACCTTTGGTACACATGTATATACAATGCATACTTGGATCTGGGTGTGCCACTGATAGGATTTGAATATATAATGGCTCTGACGAGAAATACAATGTCTTTTAGATTTGTTTGGAAATTAGCAAACTTAAACATCAAGTTGGTTTTAGATATACCCTATACCTCATTTACCTCTCTCTCCCTGATATATATGAGATCCCCTAAGTCTCTGCTCATGTTCATGTGTTGTTTCTGTTTCTCCATTTGGTGCATTAACACTTCCTCTTTGCTCTCTATAGGTGCAATATGTCATCCAAGGCTATCACAAGAGAAGAGAGTACATCGCTGCCTTCCTCAGCCACTTCGGAATGTGAGTGAACCATCGAAGGCCACGCTCTCCACCAACATAATCACAGAACATAAGCTCTATAAACTGATTTTGCATGTGAATATACAGAATCTGTTTGCAAGGGACAATATATTGGGTCTGGAAGCCTTGTGTTTCCTGTTTCTAGTTGGAGCAGGCTTCGGTTTGCCGCAGGTAAACACTTCATGTGGAGAGGAAAATAGTATTTTTGGATTTATCTGCATTCATATGGAGATAGCTATCCATAGAGATTAGACAATATGTCGTCTGGATCTAGAACACATATAAAAAGTATGGCTGTTTGGGTTTTGTGTGAGGAAACGTTCAACCTCTGTGATTTAGACAGAAACTAGTCAGACTACACAGCAAACAGAGCGTTAGAGTCTTGGCCCCATGTCTACACAGTCTGCTGCCTACACTGGAAGCCCCAGAATATTGTCCGTTCCTCCTAGAGGCGGATTTGACATCGATAGGCTCTGAGATTGACAACACGTTTGTAACTGCCTATGTCTTTTTATAAAAGAGGTGTTAAATGAGACAAAACGAGAGAAATTGGTATGTGTGTGTTGCAGGGGGGTGGTGGAGTACGATGCTGAGGGATTCACAAAGCTCACCCTGCTACTCATGTGGAAAGACTTTTGCTTCCTAGTTCACGGTAGGAGAAGTCACAATCACACTGATTCTGATCGATCTGGATCGATGAAGTTAAATAACAATAAACGATTTCTCCTTCTCCGTCTATACGTTTCTGTCTCTCTGTTTTGTAGTGGATCTCCCGCTGTACTTCCCCAGGGACCAGCCTACCCTCACCTTCCAGTCCGTTTACCACTTCACCAACAGCGGTCAGCTGTATTCTCAGGTGCAGAAGTCGTATCCCTACAGCCCACGCTGGGACGGCAACGAGATGGCCAAGAGGGCAAAGTAAGTAGAGTCAGATACGATAAATATTCCTGCATTTTGGAAGTTGGACCATTTAATTTTTGGATTTAATATGTTAATTTTAAACACAACAGAAGGTCATAAAATGCTCTGCTCCTCACAGTTATGGAATATTCTTACTCATGAAATTATTTATAATAAAGGCATATTTATCATGCATTCACCATTTACCATTTACCATTTAGATACAGAATAACACAACAGGACCTTATTGTGTGGACTATGCAGCACATGAACTGTGTTGATATTCACAGATTTGATTCCACCCTGAGTACATATTAACTGCCCTGACCCCACAAGAGTAAAGCTAGGCGTTGTCTGAGGAGGGAGCACAGGCTGTTCTTTCTCCTGGCACGAGTGACTTTAGAAGTCAACACATTATCTGTTTTACTCACATACTTCTTTCTCATCTTACCCTATCATCTTTCCTACTGCTCTTTACCACATTTAAATGTCAATGAAACTCTTTAAATTCAGTCTGTTGGTGCCTGGATTTGACTTCAAGTTTTGCTTTTTAAAGGTTGTTTAAAGCAGAAACAACTAAGAACTAACAAATAAGGTTTTCCAACAATATTAGCTGTTTTCAGACATTAATAAGTAGTTTTCCTTTCACTTATGAAGAATGCAGCAGGAGAGACTTCGGGTCAGACGCGTTCACAGCAACAGGAAAACATCCGAACACATTCTGGCGAGGGGATGGCACCTGTGGGCAGTAGATGCTACGGAAATCACATTACACTGGTGTCGGCCTTTACTGCCAAAAGCTGTTGAATCACGTTGTCTGTGTGACCTCTTTATCTGTGTCGTCTACATATATGACACCTCTTTTTCATCCTGAGATATTTGAATGGTTCCAGATTTTCCTAGTTGCATGTTCGAAATGGCATAAACACACCCACCCACTCAGATTTCCCTGCTGTATGGAACATTTTCAGAGCAACTGACTCGGGCATTTGCGTTCACACATACAGCCCCCCTGGAAAGTTTCTGGAAAAATGTCTGGACTTCAGTGCGTGTCCGAAAGTAGCTATTGTGACTTTACTGGAAAGTTCTCCGGTAAATCAGTGTATATTTCAGTGTTTTGACTGAAGCGCACGAACACAAAAACCTCAATACGTACAGTATGTTTGTCTTGTTTTCACACTGGAGGGTTTAACACTGAGACGTACACACAGCACCTCATGTACATTTGTAGTTCAACAAGTACAAGACGTTCTGAGTTTCCTCTGCGCTCTGATACACACCGGAAGCGGGACTGACGCAGGGACTTTGTTTGACGTTTTGAAGCAGCTGAAACTCAGTTGTTGTCACATTTTCATTTGCTCACCCACCTCCATCCCCCCCCCTCTCTCTCTGTCGCCCATCCAGAGCGTACTTCAAGAGCTTCATCCCGCAGTTCCAAGAGGGAGCCTTCGCCACCGGAAAGCTGTAGTGCTCTCTCTCTCTCCAGCTAAATGACCTGCCTGGAGAGTTGCCTGAGGGAGGGAGTGTCTGTGTGTGTGTGAGTGTGTGTCCGTGCATGCAGTTGTAAACCTGCACATGAGCGTGCACAGACTTAACAGTACAGTGAGAGTGACAGTGTGCGTCTTTGCACACAGACGCTGTGAATTCCACATCGTTTGGCCTTGAAGTTATTGCCTCTTAGTCACTACCTTCACTTTTTATTGTACCTGTAGAGAGAAGCCACTCTGCTGTCTAGTCGTCCCAGCACCAAACTCTTTCTCATGATGATTGTGGATCACTATCACTGGCAGAGTCAAGGGCCTCGGTTTTGAATAAGATTCTCCATTACTTTGAAGACCTCAGCTGTACATGTTGTTTTATTGTGTACTGCCAATGACACCCATCATCAAGCTGTCAAACCACTGGGGTTTGGACCCACAGCACTCCATACAGTGGTGCCGCAGTGTGACCAGATGTTTGTTTATACATTAGTTCAACAATTTGTTAACTACACAAAGAGCTGTAGTGAGTTTGCTACATCTCAGTTTGCTCTTCGTTCACGTTTGACTCCACCATCGAATGTTTAAATGATCTGTGTTAGAATGATGTGGGTTTAATTTAATCTAGTCTGAGATGTAGGCAATACTGTAAATTCATGTGTTTTGTCAAAATGTCTATCCAGTAAAGACGTTTGTCTTCTCTGACAGTTTGTCTGCTATTGCTTTGTTTTGTTTTGGTCACTGCTACATCAGGAAATCGCAATGTGAAAGTGTGTTTAATAATATGGAAATGTATGAAATGTCATGGCATTTCATACATGTGGGGATTAAAATATAAAAATTATCTCCAAAAAAATCTTCAGGAATAAACAGAAAAAACGAAAGAGAAAATTCAAGGACTGTATATAAAGATGTCTCCCGCTATTTGGAAATAAAGCCAAATTATACTGGATATGAACGCTGCCATCTTGGGCCGAATACGTCATTTTAAGGCCACAGTCCGTGCAGTAGTGACTGAGGAATGAGAGAGAGAGATCCCTCCATTACAAACCATTGTTCAATCGTGAGTCAGTTTCATCCGTCAATCTGGCCATTTCTATAGCGTCCAATAACTAGCTTAAACCAAACTTAACAGAAAACAAACAACAGTGTGACCTGAAAAACATTTACCATCGTTTTTTACGTGTACTTTAACTTTTAGTTTGGTCCATGTCCCATCCCTGAACATGGAGGAGGCATGGTTTATCATCTATAATGCACTCAGCCACTAGAGAGTGATTAGGACGCTTTGGCAGCTCTTTGAGGAGCTGTCATGTCATCCACGTTTATATACAGTCTATGACAATGACCAACATCATTAGGATTCATCACCTGGGAACCATGAATGTTTGTCTTTAAGATAAAGGTATTTCAGGTGGATGAGTGAAAGATTTGACCTACTGGTGGCACACAATGAGAAGTCAAGAGATCACCAAAGTCATGAGGCTTTATTCTCTGGCGACAACAGATGTCTTTTTAAAATTGAATGGCAATGCATGCAATAGACTGTGGTATTTCAGTCTGAATTGAAGCGAGGGACAGACCAACAGACGCGGCTATCCACAAGCCACGGAGCTACTGCGGCTGAAAAAAGAGAGTGGTGCTAAGAGGAAAAGACTGCTTAGTGAAACACAAAACATTTTTCAGACACACTATTTATTTTAGTGCCATCTTACAATTACAAATAAGGTTATAATAAACACTTTATTTTATACACCAATGTATTTATAAACCATAGAGATGATGTCAATTGGTAAAGGACTGTTTTTGAAGGACCCTAACGTGTGATGTGGAGCCACAGCACAGAGAGTGTGTGTGTGTGTGTGTGAACATTCCCATGCATGGATGTGCACATGCATGTGCTTGAGCGAGGCAGTGTGTGTTTGTGTGTGTGTGTGTGTGCGTGCTTGTTTTCATCATTAAATATGAGGGTCATAGTTAGGGGTCCTTCCTGGCCTCAGGCGCAGCCCTTTGCTATATTTATTGTTGGTAAAGCAGCAACTGTCAAGTCTAATTGAGAACTATAGGGTGAATGTATCTGGGGCATTTAATAGCATCAAGGCTCTTAATAAAATAATTAAAAAGCAAGATTCTTTTTGTCTTTTTCACTGCCCCACTCCATGTTTCTTGCTCTAACCTTTCCCGACCTGCTTTCAGAACATCTTGGTTGTCAGCCACGGGACGAGCTGCTCTCATTTCGGAGAGCTGCAGGGTTGTTGGAGAGGGAAGGAGTTCAAAGCAGGGGTAGCGGGATGATGGGTAGCATCTTTAACAAGCATGAGCAAAGAATAGTTTAACTTGACAGTCGAGCCTAGACATCGCAACTCCTCACCCAAAAGGTATCCGCCGATTTTAAAACGGTAGCGAATCTTGACATGGTTTGAACCACTTTGTGAATCTAAATTAAGTCAAAATTTACATTGAAACACAAAAGAGAAATTGAATCATTTTTATTTAAAGTGAAGCGTAAATGATTCCACTCAGAGCACGCCGTGACATTGCAGTGTGTGAGGTGTGCCAACTTGGGCTGTAAACGTATTCAGTCCGGAACTTTCTCCCGTCCTTAACGTTGACCCAACTTGACATAAGCCCTCTAAGTAACTTGAGAACAATTCCTTCCAAAGTGGCTTAAACTATGTCACAGTCGCGATGTTCAAGTCACATTTCCGTTAGCCTCCTCCCTCCGAGGTGTCTGCACCCAAACGTGGCTCACCTTTACACGCTTTTAAGCAACTTAACACGGATTTATCCGGCGTAATGATCCTGTGAAGGTGCTGCTAAAGGTACCTTTTGAAGATGCATTTCTCAGCCCCGTGAATCACAGTGCAGAGGTCTGCCAACCCTCCGAGCTAATACTCCAAATCCACTAATCCAGACGTCTTTAGGAGATCTCAACGGCAGTCGGATGGAATAATTAAAGGCTGGAATAATTAGCTCGGAATCTGTGGACGGGGGATGATTAAATTGATGAGGGTGGAGGGGGTTTTATCGTGGTCAGGCTGAGTTCACGCTTTGCTGGACCAGGACTCGATTTGAGGGACGATTAAACATGGTCATTTTCCCCTCGGAGGATGAACGGACGATTGAGTTGTGTTTTAGATTAATTTTTCCCTCTCTCCAGCATTGCTTGAGGTGAGACTTCCATCTCCACCCTCGACATGCTGGTGGAGGAACAGCTGACCTAACACAAGCTATACAAAGTAATGATTGTACAACGCAGGGCACGGGTCTGATGCTGGCAGGAGCCTGACATGCTCCCCAAGCAGGTGTCCTTAGCTCAAGGGAGCTGGCAAACATGAATCTCAGCATTAGATTAACATTAACTGCTGTGGTGACAACCCTATAAGCAGCCAGCTCGGAGGCAGTAAGGACCTGCCAGCCCCGAGTACTGACAAGTGTGTGAAACAGGATCACTTAAAGCTGAGCACCGAGCACCTTCCCGCTTGGGCAATAACCCCGGAGTTAACTCTCGGCATCACTCACCCAGCTGAAGTCGGGGCAAGCCGCCAGAAAGTTTTTGAAGAGTAGGAAAAGTGCGTCGAAAGTGGACGAAGCTGCAGGCGCCGGTGCAGAGAGTGTGCATAAGAAGGCCGGGAGGGAGAGAGATTGAAAATCCTGAATCATCACCTTGTGAACTGTCATGGTAAACAGCAGAGAAGGTGAGGTAATCAGCGGGGGAAACAAGGAGGATCCAAAAAAGGGGCCTGAATATATCAGAGAGCAGTAACAGCTGCATCATCCTAGACTGTTTATTCTCCTGATGTCCGAATCGCCTGTCAGCGTCGCCTGATTCATCTTTTTTTTTATATTTCATACAACGCCTTTTGGATTTCACATCTTCTCCCAGAAAAAGACAAAAGACAGAGAGTTATCCGAGCGGAAGAGGAAGGAGTGGCTGAGATCCAAAACTCTTAGTGTGGGGTACTTTTTTTTTTTTTTTTCTGTAAGTACAAATTCAGAGTGACATATGGGAAGTTTTCTGTCCCCCCCCCCCCCCCCTCCCACTACCATCATCATCTTCTTTCCCGTGTTGGAAGGATGGGGCTGAAGCGGAGTGTGTACGTGTGTCTGAAGGGTGGATTTCAGAGGCTATGCAGCATTTGCGACACGGCGTAGGGTTGTTGATGCCAGCCATGTTGAGGATGATGGAGCTGAGAGGCTTAACTAATTTTGGAAAGAGAGAGCAGGAGGAGGAGGAGAGCGGAGGGGGGATTTGGGGCCTTTTGTTACCGGCTGTTTGATCTGGGAATTTGAAGAAGAAAAAAAAAAAATGGCCCAGAGATGTCGTTGAAATGAGAGAATTACTTCTCGGGTCCCTCACTCTACTTCTGTTTTTTTTTTTCTTTTTCTTTAACAAACTTGAGTAACGCGGGAATTCTAGTACACTCCCAAGTCGAAGTGGCAGGTACCCCCCCCCCCCCCCCCCCCCTTCTCCCCTTGCTTATACAGATAATAACTGGATCTCGCTAAACCTTGATTGTTAATTGCTAATTACTCCTCGTACACTCCGCAGCCAGGAGAGAGCGTAGCTAAGCTGATCAGAGTCTTTGCTCCGGATCTTGTCGGTTTCTCCCCGTTTTGTCTCCCGTGTTGTCGAGGCGTTCTGGAAGGTCTCTCGTTTGTTGCATTTTGACGAGATAAAGACAGATTTGTTGTCGAGGAGTGGGGAGGTGGAGGGTGTGACTCCCCTCCTCGTTTCCCCCTGGGTGTGATCCTAGATACTTGATTTAAACCTTTCACGGGTATAAGCCAAAACACATCCCGCAGGTGTTTTGTTCTTTTGGCCTTGGTTCAGTCTTGCGCGATTGTCGTAAAAACAGATGAGACTCGATTTGCTTTTAAAAATACTCAAACTGGCACCGGGTGTTTGCCAAGGAGAAGAGGATTCAAATGTTTAATGGATTTCAAGGTAATGTTTGGCAGCCACTACTCATTTAAAGAAAATTATCTCACAATCACTTTAGGGTTTTGTAGGCGAGCAGCACTGAGACCAGTCGTGTTGAATACATTTTTTCACTGTTAACTCACTTCATTTACTCCTTTTGTCGTTTGTGTTTGTATGTGTGTGTGTGTGTGTGTGTGTTCTTTTACTCCTTCGCGGTCTCTGCGGTCTCCTCTCATCCCCCCAGATTCCTCCCTCTCTTTTTCCCCTCGCTCCCTCCACCAGCTACCTGAGGAGCTGTCAGTCTGGATTGCCGCGCTGTCGGTTCAGCCTGTCAGGCTGAGAGACGCGTTGTGATCAGCCGCGGACACTGATAGACCTGTCAGGTGAGATGACAGCCCCGAGTGAAGACATGCGCAGACAGGTACATGTAATGTGACAAGACTCTTTTCATCCCTCCACCACAACCACCACCCCTTCCCTTCACTTTGTCCCCCACCACCCCCCACCCACCCAATCCAAAAAATAAATATCCATGCGTTGGACGTTGGAGGAGTGCATGAGGGATGAGCATGTTTCCTGACAAGTTGAGGGAAACTTTTCTTTTGAAGCTGAGTGGATGTGATGCAGCCACGTGATGAAGTTCGGCCTGGGCATCAGCTTAATGTTATTCCTGCACAGGATTAAATGAATTGTATCTCCAAATTACATTTCAACAAATAGACACTCTGTATGCAGCTGAACAAAATCTATTTCGATATAGAGACTTTAGCACTCACAGTGTTTGAAATCCAATTTGTGCCTAACTGAGGAATCACAGATTTTCTATTCAGATCATTAGCTCATGAACTTTAGCTGTAATTTTTAGGGAAGCATGTGAGGTCCAACTGATTCTAAGGCCTGGTGCACACTAGAGGATTTTCCACTCTTAAGATTGAACTGATCATCCTCATTATCATCAGACGATTTGGCCAGAATGTTAGACCACACACTTCCAGAGACAAGCTATCTCACAGAAACATGAAGTTTCTCCTGTTTTCGTTTATTTATCACAGTAGGCAAACAACTTTTTAGGTGCATTACTGCCGCCCTCTGAACTGGAGTCTGGAAAACAATGAACAGCTGGCTGCACATTTGGGTGGATTTGCAGCAAAAAAAAGAGAATATAACCTATGGGTGCATGGCATGACTGAGAGGGTGGAATAAGCTTTAGAGCTGGAGGTGATGAAAAATCAGCCTGAGTACCCTTTAGTGTCCAGCAGCCCTAATCAAACTCCGACTCTAGTATTTCCCTTCAGACAGTTGTGGCAGCTGATTTCTGAATCACTTAACAGGATGGACACAAACTAGTTTCTTGTAAAGAGATTAGTTGTTACTGAAAAGTCTACACATGCTTACAGCCTGGTGCAGAGACTGTATATAAAGAATTTGCTCAATGGAGATTGGGGCAGGAGCCACGGTATTACTGTCCCGCCAATACATCCTGTTGGTGTAGCATCAAATATCTAATTAAAAACCAGTTAGCAGAAATATATTCAGAACGCGGCCATCTTGCTGTGATGATGTCATTTACAGCCAGAGTTTGTACATTAGCGATTAGGGGAAGCGTCCTAACGAGGCCTCTGACTGTACATGAGTTCAACCAAACACAAGCCAGCCTGCTGCTGTTAATCATGACATTTCATCCCATGTTTTTAGCATCAAATAAATAATTAAAACCAAATTTACCAAAAACATGAACAATTGAACATATTGTTTTTTTACCTTTTAGTTAAGTCCAGGCCCCATCCACAAACATGGAGGTGCTTTGGCTTGTGGCAGTGTGAAAAGCCTGCGTTGGATGTTTCAGACCTGAGGACCAACTGTTTGTAGACAACCAATCAGTGTCAAGTGTAGGTGGTCGCAGCCCACATAAGTGATGATGACATGTCTTGCGTATATCAGTTAAAAGCCTGCTCCCTAAATTACAATGTGAAAACAAAACTAACCAGATCATTTGTAAACTGATCATATCATCATATGTGTGATTTAAGCGTAAAAGATGAAACCCAGGTTGACCCAGCATTTTATATTGATGTAAACGAGGTTTTAAATCACTCAACCCCTTTAAAAACAAGAAGATTTAGTAATTATATGTTACCTTCAGAAGTAATCTTGCAGCTAATGATGCTACATTGACTGTTTGCTTACTGTGTTGATTTTGCTTAGACAACACTACAGATATTTTCATATTGCATTTACACATTACGTAAGTCCACACGAGCTGAGACAAGTTTTATTGTTGCAACTTAATTGATATTACCACAGAGCTATTTAGAACTTTGTACTTATTTTAGGATAGATTCATGAACAGTTAATGCGACACAATCCTGAGAACAGGACAGAACAAGTCCTGGGTCCACTAACAAATGAATCCTGTCATACCAGCATGAAAAACACACTAAAGTAAACTAAGCAAAATGTCCAGCTTTATTTCAAGGAAATTAAAGTTGATTTAGCACTGTGAGTGTTGGTGGTACAGTCTGTGTGTCGGCCCTGCTCTCCCGGCAGCAGTCTCGCTCTTTAAGTGCATCCACACATCAGTGCTCAGTGACAGCTCCACCACATCAGCTCTCACCCGCATCACAACATCTGCACATCTGTAAACTGTTGACCTCTTGTCTGCTCCTTTTGGCCTCAGCGGGACATGTCCCGGAGGACTATGGGTAAAAAATACATAAAAAGAGGTACAATACGTCAACGCAACAAATGAGCTAGGGTGAGTGAAGGTGGGAGGAGGAGGAAGAGGAGAGGGGTGGGGGGTGGGGTGCACAGCGGAGGTGGCAGTAGGAGGGTGGGGGATGGCTCGTGCCAAGTGACACAAACCCCCCTTGGCAGCCTAATTAAATTTTCCACTTTTCCACACTCACATTAAGCCTCCATCGAGCCGGAAGGAATGGACGCACCGGAGGAGTCCACCCCAGGAAGAAGATGGCCCAGCACCCCCGCCTCCTCCCCTCCCATTCTACCACACAATTCCACATCCCTGTTTGATTATTGACCGATTTCACACAAGACGTCTCCACTGATGACTTCATCCACTTCAACAGCCCGTGTACTTGTGGCAGTTTGCTTGGCTGGGATTTGAAGGTGTAAAGAGAGGCACCGTATGTTTTGCTGTGTGCATCTTGATTGACAGGTGTCTCAGTGTATCAGTCACTCAAAGGCGAGCGTTGCCTACTCGCTTCAGTTCAGCCCGGCCTCCACCCTGCCGCTGAAATTTCTCCTTTTTTTTTTTCATTTTGCTCCAAAGAACTTGACGAAATGCCAGCAAGCTTCAAAAGCTCCCGTCACAAACCTAATGGTAATGTCACTGACTCTATGGCCATGTTTTTTTTCTGCAGTCTTTGTCAACCACAGCGCGGACAAACAGAAACGTGCGGTCGACCCTGCCTCCACTTGTCCGATGAAGCAGGCCTGTGAATGTGTTGTGTCCAGGAACACGTAGAGGTCCGCCGTAGACTGAGTCCACACGTGTTTGGTAAATACAGTTCGGTTTAAAATGACACCTAGATCCCATTGCTCAAAAGTTCTGTTACACAAAAAAAAGGTTCATACATATATTTATATTGAGTGTTCCAAGTTTTGTCTTCTTTTCACATATTCTTGACCTGTTTTCAATATCATTCAAAGTAAAGATATCGGCTGTGATGATGTAAAACCTATTATTCAGATAAATAGAATACTGATTCCTAAAGACTTTCACCTCATTGTCATAGATTAATACATAAATGCATGTCTGTGAAATGTTAGGACTAACTTTATTTCATAATTTCAAATGTTGGTATACATGAGAAGAATGTTGGGCACCTCTTTTACAATATTTTGAATAATGGATGACATGTTGCTCTGTAGCCACACTGTCATGGCAGCTTTGATCACATCAGTTTGCAGAAACTCTTTCACAGACATGGCCCCCAGAGGCAGAAGCTCATGATTTTGGTGATTCTCTGACTTTGAACATTTTAGTTTTTTTACTGATATCCTTTGATAGCTATATTATGGATTTCAATGAGGTTTGTTACAGATGTTCACATCCCCCAATTTCATATTATTTCCAATTTTTTTTTTTTTTTTAACCAGACTTCTCTTATATGTATGTTTTGTTTACTCCCAATTGGTAAATATTAGCATGCAAACAGGCAAAACTAAGATAGTGAACTAGTTCATTGTTACCTGCTTAATCACCAGTCTCACTGTTATCATGTTATTACGCTTTCTCACCTACCTTCTTTTGTCCAGACATTTTGGACTTTTCACTTTAGTCCGAACCAAAACAACCGGATCAACAGATCAAAAATTTAAGTCTGCACCAAACAAACCACGTTTTGGATTGTTTGCAAAAAAAGTTGGGGTTAATTTGGACTTTCGGACCAACTACAGGAAGCTGTGACATTAAACAACAGAAGAAGAAAAAAAAGTGACTTTCAGGATAGCCTGTAGTCTTCAAAAATTCTGTCCAGGACCACGTCCTTGTTTTTTAATTATAACTTTATTCTTTGGAAAAATCTTCTTTTTAAAAACAGATTTACAGAGAGGGGTTAATACCGACATGCAGACTTATGCAGCAACAATGAAATGGATTTAAACCATCTAAAGAGTGAGACTCCTTAAAAGCTCATGAAAACATCTGATGTAATGTTGCATGTAGATACTGGCTTTCTGCAGAATCTATTATAGATTACAGACTAAATGGGATCTATTACAGAACCACAGTCTGTAATTTGACGATGGTTAAAAAGCTGAAAGGTTGAGCTAAATTACTGAGAAGCTAAATATTTCATTATCCTCCTCTTCTTTTTACTTTGAGTTCAGACGACCAGGTTTTGTTTGTCCTTGTGCTAGAGGTAGAGTTTATTGATGTTTACTCCTTTATCATATTATTTATTCATATATACTCTTTCAGTTTATAATGACATTTTGATTTATTGATGACTTTATCTATATATATATATATAAATAAATTATGTTTTTTGTATAGCTGCCCACACTTTTTCTAAATTGAAGCAGGCAGAGGAGGGTGTAACGTTTAGATTCTGCTGAAGAGATGACGTGTTTTAGTTTACAGCACATCGACTCTAACGTTGACCCTCATCACCACAAACTCTCTTCATCTGTGTCTTCTACGTGTAGGGCACCACTTTGTCATCCTTACATATTTGTTTTCTTTTCTTTTTTTCATTTTTGCATCTGTGATAGAAAGGACATTAACACACCCACTCACGCAGAGTGAATCTTGACAGGATTTCTATCTTTGGGCTCATTCATACATTCTATGGAAGGAGGAATTCCGGATAGAGTAATTTGCATTCTCACACATTCTCACATCCCCTCCGGAGGAGGTCAGTAAAACTTTAGTTCAGTGCCTGTCTGAAAGTTGCTTAAGTGAGAGACTTATTATCAAACATGACGGTATCTTGAATCCTTGTTTTTATGTCTATAGCATTTACAGTAATGACATGACTCAACCTCCAGCGCAAAAACACTTCTGAACTTACTGTAAACACTTTTACCACTTCCTGGGAAAAAAATCTTTTGGTGAACCGGAAGTGATGTGTTTGTGTTTCCTGACTTCCAGAAGAAAGAGGTAGTCAGTTAGGTACGAGCAGAAGCTACGAAACTTGAGCATCTTCGACTGTAACACAAAGGAAAGATGATGTCACCGTGACACCCACGTTCTCACTTTGACAGGTTCTGGGAAGTGAAGTGAAGAAATTAAAAGAAGAAGTCTGTCAGATTTCAAGGTGATTTTTGCTTTAAATGTCTCATTTGCTCAGCTCAGATAATTATCTGCAGAGAGGAGGGTGATGGTTTTTCAGCCGAGGTCAAACACCGACTCAGATCCTTAACCAAAACCCATTAACATTCCAAGCTGTGCAGCCCTCAGCCTGCTCTCAGACCAGCATACTCATAAATTATACTGACAACCTTGTTGACGGAGTGAGATAAACTTGTCCATTGTGTGTTCACCGTGGCTGCACGGAGCGGCGTCTCTCGGAAACACAATTTGATTTGACTGTTTTGGGCCAACGACGAAGAAAACAACACACATAAGGACCAAAACAAAATAATTTGTGTCTCAGATTTTGTCTGGCGGCCAGCATTTTCCTTTCCTCGGTTTCTATTATCGCGTCGGGGACTTTTGTTTTCTTCCACTGAAAACAAGCTGTCCAGTAAAAGTGGAAGGAACACTGGGGTCCTGTTTATTTGCGGTCTGCAGGTGGCTGTGTTGGTCGCTCCGTGCCTGCTCAAGAGTCCCCCCGACCGCTCGCAGGTTTTTTTCTCTTCTCTCAGTCCCTGTTATTTGTTCACTTCTTCCACCACATGCTCCAACGTTTCCCCTTCTCTCTCCGCTGTTTTCGCCCGAGCAGCGTTCCATTCTTCTTTGTCTCGAGCTACAGCGTGTCGGTGACGCACTTCCTTCCATTGTATCAGGAACTGATGCCTCGATGCTTGTAAAGTTACTGTCAAACGGCTGTGTTGATTGGAAGGTACAGGTTTTTATGTATCCACACTTGGCCGGTATACTCTAGTGCTTTACTCTGTGAATTTGATTCGCTGTAACCTCCTGTGACAAAACATATGTTAGACTGGCTGGCTCGTGCACAGCGATGTAAAAAACTGTTTTATAGCTGAAGCTGAATCAGGTGAGGTTGTTTGGTTTAATGCTGCAGTGGCAAACAGGCAAAAAAACATGTGGTTGCTATGTGATGGCATTTAATAAGAGGCTTCTACCCTCTAATTCCCGTCTCACGACAATTCCAGCGCTGCCCTTCTTTTAATTTGAGGTCCAGCAAATAATTCAAGTCAAGCATTTGATTTTGACGCCGATAGTTAAGATGCATTTCTTTAAAAAGAGATCCAGCTTCGTATCCAGCAGCATTCATGTGTGGGCAGGTTTCAGATTGCAACACTTGAGCCCTGCAGGAAAGTAAGCGCTTCTCCAAATTGCCACCTTGTCTTTTAACCCTGTGACTGATATTTAAATCGGGAGAACCTCTTAACATAATCAATACTCAGCAACATGACATTTTTGGCAACCAGCTCATTTATTACCCTAAGAAAACCTAGAGCTTCTCTTCTACTTTCAGGAAAATAAATGTATCTCCTCTAGTTCCTAATGCTTTTAGAAAAAGTCGGGTACGGTTGTTTTGAAAAATGCAAATCGTCTTTCTTGACGTAAGTCACAAGCTGTCTTAGCTTAGCATAATGACTGGACACAAGAGGAAATGGCAAGTCGGGCTCCATTTAAAGTTAGGGTTGGTCATTTATTTCTGAACCACTTTTTATCTTATTTGTTTGAATCCTTTTGACGTCACGGTGACCAACAAGAAGCCAGTGTCGGTGGCCACTGTTTTGATAAATATGACCAATCATTTCATTAGGACCAAATTATTTTTGGCTATACACTGCTAAAGCAGAGTCGATTGTCAGACGTTAGCGAGCGTGTCACAGAAAAATCGGCTTCTAACAGTTGACAGTCATGGGAGGAGGCGGGATGTTTATGGAGGTTTTATCTTTTTTAAAGTGTAGCCTGCTATTGTTAGCTTTCCCAGGATTACCAACCCTAGCTTTAAAGGGAAAAGGTGTTGTTCCAACTCATCTTAGACTAGCTAGCATTAATAGCAAATAAAACCAACAAACAGCTACATCAGAGCTAATATCAGCTCTTTAAGTTTGATTAAATCATGTCAGTGATGGGACAGGATTTGATGTGAGATGGTAAACTGTTCCACAGGCTTGGAGCAGCAACAGAAAGGCCGGTCACCTTTGGTTATACGGTGTGAGTGGGGGGGCTGAAAGCAGTTGTTGTGAGGAGGACCGATCTTACATTGGGCATTATAAAGAATCAGAAGCTCACTGATTTTGTGAGCTATTGCCTTAAAATCCGTCAATCAACAACAAGGTGAATTATTTTCTTTGAACTCTGGCCAATATTTAATGTGATTTTTCTCACTAGGTCGTAAAGGTACATGTTAAGTATGTTGCCCACACAGTGTCACAGAAACAGAAGGAAACTGGACACATTTTCATTTCTTTGATTTCAATAAACCCTTTCGACATCATCACACAACCTTCGGACCAGCGATGCTCTTCAGCTGATGGACTGTTCTCCCTCTGACCTGCACCTGTTCTCAAGTAAAACTGGCATATGAGCAGAGAGAGTAAAAATATTCAGTAATATGAGTAAAAAGCTGCTGTTTGAATGAATTTGTGATTTAGATGGGCACACTGTGTTCCAGGTAAAATTGTGTCTCTTGCCTTTGCACCCACCTCTATGAATGGCTGCATGCTCTGTTGGTCTCCCTTGCACTCACTCCCATGGTCGTAATCTTATCACACACCTATCAGACATTAGGACTTCAGTGTTAGTCTGAGGTCTCAGTGGGTAAAGGTCGAGTTGGGACTCGTTTGTTTATCTCACCCCAGGTACACTTCCTGGTTCACAACCTCCACTCTCCTTCTCACCTCGCACAGACATTCTCCTCCTCCTCCTCCTCTCTTCAGTGTGCACCTGCAAACACACACACAAATACACACACATGCATGCCACTCCTTTCGCATTCTAGCTTTTACTTCACACCAACACTCACTCCGTCCTACACCTGAATACTTGCTCATATCCTCACTCCCTTATATTTGTGCCTTGATTATTAAATTACTGCTCATTATTGATTATATCTGATCAGTATTGTTTGTTACTAAGTGTCAATTATCATTTATTGTTGAGTCTGCCTCTGCCATTATATTTGATTTGGTTGTCAAAGACGTATTAGTGTATCTGTTACACCTTGGTAGTGCAATAGGCTGTACTATAAAGACTAGTTTATTATTTTTAATAGTTTTAAATTAGTTAAATACCAATTCATATGTTTCAAAGAAGAGAAAAACCTGAAATAAAAAAGTTCGAGTCAGTTGTTCAAGGCATTTTCTAGAAGTTTTCCTGCCAGCCCCCTCGTAAAATGTCCAGAAATCGTCTGAGTGAGCCCATGTAAGAATATAGAAAATATCCAGATTATTCACAAAAGGTACGTGGGCAAGAAATTGATGATTTATCTAACACGCGCAGAAGAGTACAAAGATCGCAGGATAAAGAAGAGGTGTCATATACGCTGAAGATGCAGATGAAGACGTCACCGAGATTCAAGAGCTTTTGGTGAAAAGGTTCGACGCGCGTTTTCCGCAGTGGAATATACACACCCTGCGTGTTCTACGCAGCCCCCTCACCTCACCTGAATGTTCCGGACATTTTCCTGTTGTAGTGAACACATCTGACTCTGACAATCTCATGCTGAGTTCTTCATATGTAAAAGGAAAATATTTCGATATAACTCCATATCGGAAAACAGTTCAAATTTGATTCAGAGTTCCCCCCTACCCTCTGAAATGTAATCACAAGCTGGGATGACCCACAAAGCTCCCTGCAGAGCCACAGGAGACCTTACACAACTGTTTCTCCAGTCTGAGTGGTGCTCCTGACGAACAGTAAAATCATCTTCTTGCGTAACATTGGTGGAGTGGCCATTTGATTAGGTGGTGTCTCGCTACAGACAGTAATGGATCATATTAGCCCACCACTGTTTCGTAGATTCATTCACTTCCTGTAGCAAATGGGATCGGACATTCAGTCTACAGCCACGGGAGAAGCTTGTTGTGACATAAATGCATAACATGCAGTCTACCTGGCTTGTACATGTACAAGGAGACGTTGTCAAGCAGCTATACTTTCTTTTTCTCCTTATTTTTGCACACCTCTATGCGATTGGCCTTATTGGAGGATATGCAGCCAATGTATTAATATTCTTCTCTGCCCAATCGCACACTCCAGAGGTCAAGAGCGATCAAATTATACCTGTGCGCTGTTGTGCCTGACTGGTGTTCAAGAGTCACCAAGGCAACCGGTAAAAGAAATCACTGAAGGATGGTTACTTCAATTCACAGGAGCTGTCTGCCTGTCTGGCAATCCGGCCTCTTATTAAGGCCATGTTCTTGCACAGCGGGCATCTTGATGTAACCGCCGATTAGATTTCCTTTTATTCCATTTCTCTATCCAATTTTCACGATAGAGTGTCACGAGGGCGCACGTGTCTCCCGCTGCATTGTCAGAGCAAACCATGTGTGTCTCACCCTGCTCCTTGAATCATGCAGTGAACTCAGCAGCCGTTGCGTTGCTGCTCGTCTGCTGTGTTGCATCACGAGACGCAGCTCAACATTAGTGTGTTAACAGGCCAGGAGCACAACTATAAATCCCACTGTCGGTGACACTGATTGCTGTTTAACCAGCTCCCTCTACCCTGCTAGTCAGCACTTTGCCGCCTACGCGTGTCCTGCTGCCAGCACTTGAGCCATGAGATTAGCCTCGCTGATCGTGTCGAGCTGTTCTCCAGGTTAAGGTCTCACAACAAAGACAGGTGAGTGACGCCTCAGAGAGGAAACAAAGGAAGGCAAGGGCACGAAAACAGAAATGACTGTCACCGTGAGCTCTAAATGATCTGAGACGAGGAAAAGTCAGAGGAAACACTCGCCCCCCTCTCTGTTCCACCAAACTGTTTACATGCTTATCATTTGTGACTCACTGATACTGTAAATGATTGAATGCACTTATGAGCTGATTTATATTTCATCTGAATCGATTTCTTCACATGGAGTGAAGACTTTTCTTATTGTCAAAAACTGCACCTGATTATCTCATCTGAATTAAATGGACAGGCAGCATTAGTGTTGGCAAAGAATCAAACGTAGGTAAATGTGTCATCTCGTGTTCTCTCAGTGTCGATTACTAATTCTGATGTCTGCTTGTGTCTGTTTAATCTGTAACAGTACATCCTATTTAATTAACTGTAAAAATAAGTATTATATTTACCATATAAATGTGGTGGCATTGGGGCACAAAATTAAAAAGTACAATTTCATCAAAAGTTTACTCTTAGCACATGAGTTGAGTTTACGCCCCGTCCATCATTGGGTAGTGGCCCAAGCAAGATGAGTGATGTCGGCCTTTATGTTTCAATAAAATACAGACCATGAAAAACATTTGAATTATTAAACAATAACATATTTATGGATATACTCCTTAATGCCTTAAAAAACATATTTGTGATACAGCATTTCATGGAATGGAGCAAAACAGAAAATACAGATTTTCTGATGACATAGTATGTTTTTCATTTTGCATGATGTGTTTATTCTTTTAATTGTTGACAAAGTCAGATCTATACACAGGATTACATAAACAACTATAAGGCTGCCATATAAACATTTCCAAGCAACTCTTTTAAATTAAAAAGATAATAATCCTAATGCATTTTTTCCGATTTGCTCTTGACCAACTTTATTTATTATCTCTCCGCCCTGATTGATATAAAGGTCCGTGAAGGCAGCATCAGGCCCGTGGGTGCTCTTGCGTCAGAGCAGCCATATCACTGTCAGGTAAGCCTCCTGCTTATTGTCTGTGAGTGGACATAACACGTGTGTGCACAACAGGCTGGATGAGATGTTCTGTATGCAGCTGATTCCTTATGATGTGTGATGTAGGAGCAGTGTGCACACTGACCCAGGGCCTGTCCTGAGCTGACCTCTGCAGAGTCCCTCCATCTCGTCTGGAGATGAGTCTGTGATTTAACAGCTTCTATGGAAGCAGCGAGTGGAGCAGCAGCGTGTGAGTGACAGGCGTCACGTGGGCCTATAATGCTGTTTGTTGTGCATTCCAAGTGTTTTGCTTTGATATTTCATTATGTACTTAAAGATCAAAATTGGACTCCTATAGGAACACGACCTGTCACAGCGCCATACCTTGCTTTGCCCAAATTGACGCCGATGGGTGCATCTCAAAAATATTACTGCATTAATTATAGGACTATGGCAGATTAGATTTCCTCAGGCAATTTGGGGAGAAAGTGTGTCGCTTAGCAACACCGTCACCGTTGAAAAGCTGTGCCGCTGGCAGATGATAAACATTAATCATTAATTAATGTCATTCAAATAAAGATTTATCGAACATCTGCGTGCTTTCTGCATAATCGCCTTTTTCAGGGGGCGAAGCAACAGCTCGGAGCTTAAAGAAGCTTCTGCAGACAGATCACTGCAAAGGTCAGAGCAGGGACGTGCACAGACATTTTGGGGGCCCATTGCCCACCCCCTAGTTTAAGTTGATCCCTTCGTGCAGATAGGCCACAGTTTCCTGTAAACTAGCTTCAGCCGTAATGTGATTTTACGTCTTGACTGTCATCACTCTGACTCCAATCCACAATATTCCAATTGCAAAAATAAACTCTCTTCATGAATAATTTCAGATCACCGTGAGTTGACATTTGCCATTTTCAGACGTGAACTCCAGAGAATGTCCACAGAACCGGGTCCATACTTTCTGCGAAGGTCGCCTTTCACACATGCACGACACAGCAGGAGATCCTCTTATCAGACGGGTTTACAACAACACAGAACTCCTTCAGGTGAGGGGTGGTGAGGCAGAGCGTAACGTATGAATTCCCCCGCTGATGTAACTTGGAGTGTCAGCTTGGATTCCGCTCTCTTGACATCTTAGTCTGTGTCTTCTACGTGTGTGTCCACAGAAAGCCTGAAATATGTGTCCCAAATACAGCATGTCCGGAGGTTGTCCAGAATTGAATTCATGTCTGAAAGCAACTTAAGGTAACACATAAGTGCAGGTAGGGTATAGTTCCGTGTAAACGACTTTGACCAGCGGTATGATTTGGCATTTTGAGCTTAACCGGTCATCTATCTGACTGCGAACCACAATATTCAACCTCAGAAATAAACTCTTGATGAATAAATATCGTTATGAGTTGATATTGGGGGTGTCATGTAAAGCAAATATTTCACAAATTCAGACTCCCAGTCGCAACGTATGTGATTTTGGACAGTGTGTCATGAAGGCATCATTTATTAAAATCTTTGATAACTGGATAATATCACAACTTAATTTGCTCAAACTTTTCCAAATGTTAGGCTTCTCACATTCATGCAGGCAAAATAATAATATATTTGTGTTGTCTTTCTCCAGAGGGGCTGCATGGACCTGCTGTACAACTGATGTGCTGGAGATATGAGCGAGCACAGAAACTGACTGGTCACCTTCCACAACCCCCTCCTCTCCATCCCTGCAGACTGATTATGTTCCCTCTGCACAACTTCCTCTGACTGCTCACACACACACACAAACACACACACACACACACACACACACACACACACACGCGCGGTGGAGGAAACTTTTTGACGGGAGAGTCTGGCTCTGGCACAGATACGCGCGGCAAACAGCTTTAGGAGAGCTCAGCATTAACCGGTTATGGTGATACAGATTAAAATAGGAACCGTGGTCGATTGGATTATGCTTAATACGCCAATTCATATCGTGTAACGTGTCACTTTCTGGGCGCTGCGCCCTTGTTTGTGAGCTGCGTCCGAATCTCAATTAGCCCACATTTCCGTGAGGAGCCTTTGAAGCAGCCACGCGGCGCTGGAACAGCAGCGGGCCACGGTCATTTGACCATTAGCGCGGGATAACTGCGCGTTTTGTGAATCCCATTGTGCTCAGTCCAAATGATGCGCTTAATAACAATAAGACTGATTGTGCAGAATCGTGTCTTATTATTCCGAGCGCTTTTTAGAGAACTGATAGAGAACAGTCTGCGTGTTTGCGTAGAGGGGGGGGGGGGGTTGTAGTTTTGCATTTAGTTATGGCTTTAAAGGTTATGGGTAAGGGTCTAGCCACTTACGCCAATGAGTGTCCTCACCTAAAACAGAAGTACAATGATATTTTTTGTGTGTGCTTAATTTTGAAAGATACTGTTTTCACTGCTCATGGCCGGTTAGCTCAGTTGGTTAGAGCGTGGTGCTAATAACGCCAAGGTCGCGGGTTCGATCCCCGTACTGGCCACTTGTCTTTTGATGAGGGTGTGCAGCTGGTTCTCATGTAGTGGGGTCCTACATCTGATCACACGGGGACTTGTCTTCCTTATGGGGACCGAAACTTAGGTTAAATCAATCAAGTCCCCATAAATATAAATGATTATATTTAACAATAACAACTTGTTTTAAAGTTCATTTAGTTTAGGGGGTTAAAGTTGGTTATTTAGTACGTTAGTTAGTTAGTTATATAGTGCTATAAGGGGATTGGCAGACTGGGGGCAGGGTTTATTAAAAACTGATTAACTCATTCATTAAAAGGCCCATCACAACAAATGATCCCTGTGTTATATCCTTAAGGTTATGTTAAGGGTTAGTTTAAGGTTAAGGTTAAGGTTTAGGTTAAAGTATATGGTAATGGTTATGGGAAATCGATGTAATGTTTTCTGAAGTCGTGCAAAGATGACGTGTGTGTGTGTGCGTGTGCGTGTTTGTGTGCGTGTGTGTATGTGTGTGTGATAGCTATATCTCTCTATACCTTCCTCTCTTCTCCTGCAGCTGAAGAGAGAACCGGACCGGGACCGGCGCGCGCTGAGGGGAGGGAATCCCTCCCGTGTGTGACGCTCCTTTTTTACCAAGGAAACCCACACGCGCGCTCTGACGCAACTGCCCATTTCAGGAAACATGCGTCAATGGACCAAAGCAAGTGAGGCAAACAGCGATCTCCGCGCACAGCTCCGTGCACCACACACACACACGCAGCTCTCCAGACGCGTTCCTGACACTTTCACCCAATCCGAACTCTTTGTTTTTACGTCCCCGCTGCGCACCGGTGGACGCGCGGCCGCGGCGGATCTCTCCGTTTCGCTGCCTTATCCAGACGCGACCCCTCCCTCGGATGGAGTCGCAACGCCCAGGCCGTGACGTAGGCTGTGTCGTTGGTGTTGAAAAGCCGTTGCAGTTCTTCATAGTGCCATTGAAGTGAGTCATCTCTGAGCAGTGTGGTGAAAAGGAAAAGAAGGAGAGAGAGAGAGAGAGAGAGAAAAAGAAAAAACTTCGAAGTGTTCCGTGAGCGGCAGATAGCGCAGAGATAGAGAAGTAGGTAAGAGGAGGGAGAATCCTCAGAGGTCAGGCAGGCTATATGCTTTAACGCGAAGGTCCATGTGAGTCACTGCTGTAACTCCAGGTTCACTTGGATCTGACTGCTGAGGCTGACTTCAGGCGGAAGTTTGCGCACCTGAGAGGATCTTTAGTGCAGCTTTACCTGCGGCTCAGGCGCAATAAGACGAGGAAGAAGCCATTAATAAAACAGACATTATTGATTCTGCGCCGCACTCTCTAGAAGATGTTCTAGGTTTTAGTTTATAGGAGCATTATTGCACTCTGGCTTTGCCATCTCTTCACTGGATTTCCTCCAAAAACAACGTCTCCAGTCAGAGGATTTTTTTTTTTTTCATTTCTGTTGGTGCCTCTTTTTTTTTAATCTGCGAGGATTTGAAGAAAGACAAAAAAGTTCCACAGCTCAGATCGTCTACTGAAATCTTCCTATTTCTTGGATCATGTACCAGGACTACTCCGGGAACTACGACACCTCGTCCCGCGGCAGCAGCAGCACCTCTCCGGCCCAGCCAGAGTCCTTCACGAGCGGTAGCAGCACGATCGGGAGTCCGATCTCTACCTCAAACTACCAGGTAAAGAAAAACAAGCAAACGTGGCGGAAGGAATATTTGAATGTTTTGAAATTAGCTCGTGGCGCGGAACATCTTAGAAATACGTGACGAAATATGTATTCAGTCGTGCGTCCTCGCTTTTACTAATTCATCTGACTCCTGCAGGTCGTTCGGGGAGAAAAATACGCACGAACCCATTGACACGGATAGAAACGGTGACTCAGAACAGACGCAATACACTGGATCTGTACACAAGTATTTTGGACCCATACCATTTGAATTATGTCATGAGTTATCTCGACACAGTCTGTGGATTTGCCTTGATCAGAAATGTGCGCACACGCTGGTACTTAACGTAAATGACGAACCCGTGCGTGTATCAGTTGATGAAACATTTATTCTTGAATCTGTCCCTACTGTGGACACACCAAAGTACATAGAATGCTTGCATCTTTCCAATCCGTGCGTAAAACCATGTCATCTCGTCTGTGGCACCTCCGGAGGCGCATTATACGCGCACGCATGACAAGGACGACAAATCTCTAATGCACATTCTGTATATACGACACTCTGACCGGCCCTTAAACTGGCCAGAGCTGAAGTTTATATAGTGAAGATGTCTAGATTTGCTTGTAGAGGTGTTAAAGCATTCTGGACTTTCACCGGAGTCATGCGTTGCTGCGGAGCTCAATTAAAGTTGGTATTTGTCCCAGACATTTCTCTTATTGGGCTGTAGGGAATACTATGGTTATAGATCAAATTTGATCAGTCGGGTCTCGGGCTGCGCGCACGCACGAGGAGCTCGCGGCCATCTGACGCCTCCTGTAGCCGAGAAAATTCCAACATTTGCGCGTTAAACGCAAATCCCTGCAATTCATCTCTTTCGATTCCAGTAAAATGTGCTTTGATACACTCTGTGAGATTTACACCACATATACTGTCGCTGTGTTAGTGTTAGGTTATGAGCACGCCGCGTCCTTGCACTCACAAATAATAGGATACAAATCCAGGAAGTAGTGTGTTGTTTACCCGCAGCCAAGTATTGCGTAGATAGCGAAGTTCTGTGGAAAAGCCACACCAGGCTCACGCAACCTTACGGTAAAACCCATATCTATAATTTCCCTGTAATCTCACACTGGCCGTTTCCCATTACAGCCGCCTGGAACACGACCCCTCTGTGCGCTTTATTGACACATATCAAGCCTTTTTATCCTTTTTTTTTTTTATTGCATCCGCATACTTTTTATTAGACCATAAGTTTAAGCAGACTTCTCCTCATGTATTGTACTAAATGTTGATGTTGTCACACACTCTACTGCGTGGAATGTATCCACGCGTTGTTCTGATTTACAGCGAATTCTCAAGACAAGCTCTCTCCTAAAAAAAGCGCTCACATAACTCTGTCTGGCTTGTACCAGCTGGCTGTTTTCCTCCTTTACTGGAACTGACTGCGTTCCGCATGTGCTTAACAAATCCCATACACAATGACTCACCAGATAAACAAAGTTCCAACAGACTGCCAGGATGTCCGACGGAAAATCGGGAATATCTTGGGCTATAGGGACGTGCGTAAATTACGCACAGAGGTTGGCAGAACCTTTTGTGGAGTCCAGAGACATGAAGCAATACTGACCTGACACCGCTGCTCACACTGCTGATTATTAAGCAAAAAAGAATTCACTCACTTATAGACAGTAGATTATTATAATTTATATATTTTAATATTTGCAAAAGGTTTTAAATTATTATAATTTATTTTACGTGTTGGTGCCAAAATCAGAGAAGCTTGGATTCAGTTTCCCGTCTCTGGATGAGCTGCAAGACCATTCTGCATCCTTGTGATGTCAGAACAATTGTTTTATATTAATTGCCATTTTATTAAAATAATAAAAAATGAATGCCCGCTCTTTCTCCCCGCACAGTCCAGACGTGGTAACACTTCCCCCATTCAGTTTCTTTGTCTCTGGTTATTGTAGTAAAGTGAGATGCAATGGACACCTTGGGCTTTCCCATGATTCACAGCATGTGTCACTGTTCCACTCTATGGTCACACACACAGACAAACACAGCATTTGCCCTGCGTGGATTTGCTTGAAGTGTGGAAAAAGTGTGAATTTAATAATGGTGGGTGGTGTGTGTGTGTGTGTGTGCGATTGTGCTGCCAGTGAAGTTGAGCAGCGCCTCATATACAAACTACGGTGCTTAAAGTGAGGTTGTTGTCCTTGTATCCACTGACACCATGCACGCCAGCACAATAGGCTTGCTCCCCTGGATCTGACTGCCAACCCACTTCTCTGGAAAATGTTCTTTCATCATTCTTCATCCTGTTTGCCTCGTTCCTTCTCGTTGCAGAAGTACAGGGTTGACATGCCCGGCTCCAACAGTGCCTTCATACCCACCATCAATGCAATCACAACCAGCCAGGACCTTCAGTGGATGGTGCAGCCCACTGTCATCACCTCCATGTCCAATCCTTACTCCCGCTCCCACCCGTACGGCCATCACCTGAGCAACGGGCCGGGGATGCTGGGGCACAACACGCTGGCTCGGCCCGGGGTCATCCGCTCCATCGGGGACGCCAGAGGCCGGCGAAGACGGGACGAACAGGTGAGAGGCCTGGGATGACAGAAATATTTTTGGGGGAAATATAATTTTATGTGAATTTCTTTCTTTAGATGAGAACAAAGCAAAATAATTGAATAATCATTAAAAACCATAGAATAAACATGTTCATCATTGATTGCATTTTACTCTACCGTTGAATTCCTTCTCTGATTGTCATTCTGCTCACAGTCTGCCATAGTATCACCCAGCTCTTGTTTACATTAATGCTCCTCTCTTTAATATTCTTTCAAAAAGGCCCGTTTTTTTTTAACCTGTCGTGCTCGTTCTTTTCTCAACCCTCAGCTCACCCCGGAGGAAGAGGAAAAGAGGAGGGTGAGGCGTGAGAGGAATAAGTTGGCCGCCGCCAAGTGCCGCAACCGGAGACGAGAGCTCACCGAGATGCTGCAAGGGGTGAGTGGCGGAGATCTGACAACCATAGTCACCAGAGCACATCACAATCGTCTCGTGGGTTTCGCTGCTATCGTGTAAAACAACCGCAAAATCAGAGCCTCCCATTCCTCTTATGGTGGAAAGAGCTCTAGTTGATAAACACCCGGCTCTGTCGTGTTTATTGTTGATGCGGGAAAATATGAAAAATGACTAAAGAGCAACAAGAGAAAAGATTTTTGCACAGAGATCACACAGGACACAACAGGGAGGTGGGGGTCAACACTTTGTTCAGACGTCTGGCAGGAAACCAGATTTCTGACGAGGGATTGAACTCCACACCTAAATTTACAACCTCGCATTACTGGTTTCGACTCTCACTGTGCCTCTGAGTGCAAGGTCTGAGTGAGGAGATGACAGGCGCTGAAAAGCTTTTTGTCTCGGGCAGCTGTAGACAGAGGTAGGGCTGTCTCGTGGCCCTGCCTGGCAGACAGTAACGGCATCTAAATGGACTAATTAGCCGAATTACAGCGAGGTTGAGCTTGTCAGGCCTTAAAAAAAACAAAACATGCAGGAATGGAATTTGCTGTAGGCAGCTGTCTCCATGAATGCAGGACATTTTTATAAAAGGGGCAAATTGCTTGTTTCACATTCCCACATAGAGGCATGCTGCTTGCACACACACTCACACACACACTCATATTCAAACACACACACATTACAGCAAATGCTTCCTGGAAGGAAAGAAAAAGCCCTTCCTCCTTCACATGCCTGTTTTCTTTATTCCAAATAAGGATGTTATGATCGCTTTCCACTGAAAAGAAAAGACTGAGCGATATCCCGACATTAATCTCCTCTTAGATTTTCTGATATCGCTCACGTGCACAAGCCTCACACTGGGCACCACCACCTCCTTCCTCGGCCTCTTGTGCACAACTTCCTCATACCTTTGCCCACGAGTCAAAGTTCTCAGGCATGACAGCTTATCAGCCCGTTGTGTCTGAGCCTGACAAACAGCTTTTCATTGGATCTCTCTTTGTCTGTTTTGTGTGAAACATTAATGACACATTGTTGATGCAGATCCCGTATCTCCCAGACACAAACAATGCAGTCATTATTGGGCGCTCAAATTCAAACGGAGGGCCTTGAGATTACACGTTGTAAGTTTAAATGGTCCGTGATTAATTCTAGATTTAATGTTGCCTGTGCTACTGTCTGCTTTTGAGAAACCTCAGCAAGCAAACAGTGCCCTCTTTTGGTACTTTGGAGGAACACACTCCCACAGTCTGACTACCTGACTGTGGAGGAAACTCTGGCATCATTACATGATTCAGAAAGCTCTGGGCTGATGATCATTTCTAGAGCTGAGCATTTTCAACTTGAAAATAATGTGTTTGGGGCATTTTGCATGATTCACATTGGAGTCAAGGTCGTTTTTGGATGGTGTTCCCTCCATTTGTCATCATGTCTTCATCATTCTTCATCATTCTGACATTCTGTCCAGGATAAAGTCAACAAAAATAAATATGTCCGTACTTGTGCTCAAGTTCTCGTTTCTCATATCTCATTTGTGTGTCAACAGGAGACCGAGAAGTTGGAGGATGAGAAGTCCGACCTGCAGAAAGAGATCGAGAGCCTACAGAAGGAGAAGGACAAGCTGGAGTTCATGCTGGTCGCCCACAATCCAGTGTGTAAGCTGCCCATTGATGATCGCCAACAGTCGGCGATGCACCATCACCAGCACCAGCACCAGCAGCAGTGCGCCCCACTCCCCCTGACCATGCGCCCCAGCATGCCGGCCCGCTCTCAGATGAACCCGGTGGTGGTGAAGCAGGAGCCCGATGATGATGTGGGAGACTTGGGCAAGCTTCAGCGCTCCGTCATCAAGCCTATCTGCCTGGGTGGCGGGGGGATGTACTGCACAGATGGAGACAGCTTGAACACGCCGGTGGTGGCGGCGTCCACCCCGGCTGCCACGCCCAACGCCCCGAGCCTCATATTCACCTACCCGAGCATGCTGGAGCCCGAGAGCCCGTCGCCCTCCTCCGAGTCCTGCTCCAAGGCCCACCGGCGCAGCAGCAGCAGCGGTGACCAGTCCTCAGACTCCCTCAACTCGCCCACCCTGCTGGCGCTCTGAGCGAGGCCATCAGCTCGGCGCAGCTGAGAAACAAACACTGTGGCTGAGGGCGAGCATGAACACCGACTGCACGCCCCCTCCCCTCTCTCCAGTGTCTTTTAACAAAGACCCAAGAGCACATTGAAAAGTCCAGACCAAGCTGACCATGTGAGCCGTTTCCCCTCCGCAGGGAGACCCACAAGGGCTACGCCGCGTGTTTCCTCTTGTTCTGCTTCACTGTAAAAAAATATTTCTATTTGTAAAAGTGCGTGCACCAAACCTAAAGAGAGTCATCCCTTTGCCATTTCAACTCGAGTGTCAACTTGTTTACTGGGCAGACAATCCTGAAGAGAGACTCGCCTCCATGTGGCAACCGTGAGTTCACGTGACTTAAACTAGAGAGCGTGTTCTTAACTAATATATATATTTTTTGAACCTGTTGAAAAAGCCATGTGGACCCTTGCACTCTGCCAAGACGAATCAATAAATCACTTCTACGAGGTCAGCGTCTTACTGGCACTTGTTAGGAGGGAAAGAGACAAAGAGCAAAGACTTCCTCTCGTCTTTTAGTTTCTCTTCTCTGGACTTCGCTTCGGGAATCGCTGCCGAGTGTTCGCAAATTTACGGCGTGATCTCCGTCTCTTTAATTGTATTTAAGGACTGTGCCGATTCCGTTTTGCAAAGTGTTTGTTGAGATTCTGCCCCTCTCTTTAATCTGCCTGTAGAAAAAGCAGAGTCGTCATCCGCAGGGTGACTGGAGCGCTCCTCAGTGTTGCAAACGTATGAGCCAACTCTCAATCAATGACTAGATCCTCAATACTCTATACCTTCTATTTTTGCCCTAGTGGCTTGACTTTATAGTAGTATTGTTGTGCTTTTCCTCAGTGGTTCTGTTCCTGAACTTTACAACCTGTTTATGACAAAGTGTATGTGATTTACATTAATGTCAGGGATCATATCTCTGGTGTAGTAGAACCCCGTCGCGAGGAGCGTGGCAGGACTGGAGGCCGCTGAATGGTCGAGCCGTTGGAGAGTTGGTACTTTATGTGCAGGGGGCGACAAACTTCATCGCTTCATGTGTCACAACATAACCGAACATAACCCTCCTCCTCCTCCTCAAGATTCTGTTGTAGGTCTCCTATAGGCTCTAAATAAAGGTCTTTCTTCTCTCAACGCTGCCTCTCTGCAGCAGGTCAGGTTTCAAAAAGCCAAAAAAGGTTGGTGATTCGTCCGTCTTTGTCTAAAAGAAGGAATTTTTTGCTAAAATTTGAAAAAATAGAAAAAAGCCACTGTGGTCTAGACTGTCGCCAGCTGCCAATGATGTCAACCCTGTTTATACTGTGTTTGTAAATCTGTCACTTTTAGTAAAGAAACGATGTTTGAATTCAACTCAGATGTGCTAATCTATGGGTGTGTATGAATATAGGCCAACACGGATGTACTCGGTGAGTTGGCGTCGAGTGAGGGCCGGACACGGTTCACTTTGTTGAGGAATAAATAAGAAGAACTCTCTCCCCAGCTGGCCTGACATGAAAGAGGAGACACCTTGACAAGACGTAATATTTCTGAAGTTCTACGAAGCACTTCTTTCTTTTTTTTTACATGTGTGTATCTTAAAGGGATGAGGGATTTAAAATGCCGTGCACTGAGAAGGACACAACAGCGATATTTGGGATTTTTTTGTATGTTTACTTCAAGCATTCCTAACGAATATAACATGTCAGGGGTGAAAGTGGGGGTGTCATCTTTGTTCGAAACCTTTCTGTTATCAGAGGAGGAGGAGTTTTGGTTTGTTGCGCTGGATGCAGAAAAACAGACTTTGGAAATTCAATATACGAGCTGCTGCTACTTGTTTGGAGAAAACCATGTCGGCTATTTATATTTCACTGATGTTGGGTTTAACATCACCGGCTGTGATATGGTGTGATGCAGCAGGAAGCCTGGGATCCTGTGGAGGTGAAACGAAAACCAAAAACACTTAACTGTGGGCGAGTCAGTTGCGTCTCTTTGTTGAAACACTCTGAAGCCCCTTGACACACATAGGAAAGCCATTGACTGTAGATCTTCTACTGTACATGTCATCTACTGTCTGTTGTCTGTTTTCTGCTACTATTACTTCTTTTCCAAATGCTTTAACTGTTGAAAATGATTCAAAATTAATAAAAAACCGCAATATGTATAGCAGTGTTTGTTAATTTAAATGAACAATAATAATAATAATAATAAAATGATTTTCAACTTGGAACTGGCATTTTCGTTCATGGTAATGTGCTTACTGTAATTCACTTAACTGTCATTGCAGATTCTGCAAATGTTTGAAATGAACTATAATATTGAAAATATCATCACCCTAATATTATAAATATTAATTTTATTATAATACTCAAACCATTCTAAGAGAAAGAGAGAAAAAACGATTCTACCCATCTTTTGATTGGTAGGACTAAATAAAACCTTTTGGTCCAATAACAATGTTCATTATGATCATTACAGGCTTAACTTTTCAAATTAGTCCCAGTGAAAGGTTATCATTCTTTCTGCTTCAGAAATATTATATAAAGAAATATTATTCTAAATCTTAAATATAGACTAGGGGGCATATAGCCTATATATTTATATATTTAAGTAAAAGAGGAAATAGCCTTTAGTCTTCTGTATATGCAGTTTTTAAAATCAAATATTATGGTTATGTTATATTATGTCTCTATTTTATTTAGTTAAATACAGTATGTATATTATTCTTATGCACCAACCTGAATTAGAATATAAAATGAAAATGTAACATTCCCAGACTTAATCCACAAATAAAGTGTCATTTAATAATTTTACATTATTATTATAGAAATGTCTATAATCAATCATTAAGAAGACAGTGCTATTATTCTACAACAAAGCAGCAACAAAGCAGCTAGAAAAACGCTTTTGTTGTTTGTGTCGAGCAAAATGACCAAAAAAATGAAATCTGATACAAACTCCCAGTGCTGTCTCTGAGGATGGTAAATATTTCCCAACAGATTAGAGGAGACAGAATTTGAATAACTATGTGAGACCCTTGAAATGTTTTACTTTGAAAGGGAAAGCCTGAAGTGTGCACTGCCTCTTACTATCTTTTGCCTTCTGAAGTTTGTGATGAAGGTGTTTTTAAAACCATGAGTATTTATAACGTGCAAGTGGTCAAATTAATAATTACATCAATAACGTTAATCCTAATATTATAAGTTTGTAAGTGTTTCTTTTATTTCATGTGTTTTTTAGAACATAAAAAAAGATAAAGTATTTGTAATGGTAAGCGCCTGTATTTACTCATTGTAATACATCGCCCTCTCGTGGACATATTAAGTTACTACAACTGCATCTTTAGAAATGATGTCTACAATTCCAGGTTGTTTGATTGATTTTTACAGTTACTCACTGTGACCACTAGGTGACGTAACTGTTAGCTGAGCTGGTAACTTCACCTGGATGAAGCATCGAGTAAAACGTGGTCACTTACAATATGTAGACTTTACTGTTGTGTTAGCTTCTAGCTAACCCGGCTAATGCTACTAACGCCCGTAAACGATAATCTGATAAGTGTACAACATCCTTATTTTCAGAAGGTTTGACATCAGTAAAATAAAAGTGTTAGACACAAAGTAATATGTCTCATTACACTTTGAATTATTCAGTAATTGAAATATAAAAACGTGTATTTGTATCAATGACCTTAATTCTATCGTGTCCTCACAGGAATCCAGTCAGACATAATCACATCACACTTACGTTTGACCTGTCAAAATAAAAGGCGTATGACTTCCTGAGCTGTAGTTGCAAAAAACGACCACAGAGCGGCAGTGTGGTTCCATCAAAGGCTCAAAAAGCAAACATGACATGGTGAAAATAGTCCCTCTTTCAAACTGTAGATCACCTACAGACAAATAATCTACATAGCTCCTGTTGATAAACATAAGAAACAAATACACTATAATATAATATCATGTAATACAATATAATATAATATAATATCATGTAATATGATATAATATGATATGTGTTATTTGCTGAGCTCCTGCTGTAGAGTACAGTGTTCATTCTGCACATCCTGAACTGCTCCTCTCTGGTCTGCAGATCTCTCACAATGCATGCTGGTCAGTTTAGTCCTTAAATAATGGAAAGGAGAATAAATAGATTTCAGGACACATGGTGGCACACAGGAGAAAAACTGGCCTGTTCCCTAGCTTCACTTTTAAGTGATAAAAAAATTGCTCAACAACTTGATTTACATCAAACCAAAATTACAGTTGTATCCTAACAGCTTCATCTTTAGAAGCTCATATAATGACATCAGCTGTTTCTTTTTCATTTGCATTTCAATTCCATTACTTTTCTTTTCTTCTTTCCTGTCAGCACATAAAAAAACCTAAATCAATTTTCATATCAAAAAGAAAACCTGATCCCAACCTCTGATACGTATCGGTGCAGTGTTCAGCTCCACACTCCATCAGCAAACTCTTTGGCAGAGAGAGAGAAGCAGAGGAGAATTAATCGTTAAAAATGAATTTGCATATTTTAAAAAGTCAGCCCAGACGACAAAGAGCATGCTATAAATCAATTGACTCATTAGGTAAATAATCTAATGTAGAAACACAGTTAGAGATCAGAAAGTCCAGTCAAACAGAACACACTCTAATGTTCTTGGATTAAATCGATTTCCGCCCTGAGATCTGATTACAGCTCACAGTGAATTTAAGACGAAAAACGTGGCTCTGACTTTTGCCCTTTTCTTTCTTGGGGTGATCCTCCACCGAAAGCATAATCTATATGTACGGAGTTGGAGAGATAGACTCTTCACCGAGAGAACCAAGGTTACAACATAACCGAGCGTTCAAGTTCACAGACTCCACCTGAATGCAACATGCTCCCTGTGCTTGTGCTGAGTAAGCAGAGTCGCTGAGAAACACACAAGGATAATTACAGTAAAGAGTAAATTGATTTCAGCTACCGTGAAGATAACCAAGGAGTAAAGGCCCACCATCGATGCTGACAAACATTACAGATGAAGATATATACTGGGGCACTTGGCTCAAATCCTATTATAAGAGCAAATACACACACTGCACCACAGATGTGTAGTGTGTGTATTTGAGAAACCGTATTTGAGAAACCCTGCTAAAAGATTCAACAGCGAGAAATATTATTAGATGTCATGTGATATCCTTCTGGAAGAAGCTGGAACATGTTATTATCAGTTACATGTTAGAGAGGCTATATATTCTGCAGGCTGAAGTGTCCTTGGGCAATATACTGAACCCTTCTCATACAGAAAGTGTGTGAATGGGTGAAAGGCAAAAACTGTGCTGTAAAGAGTTTTAAAGGGATAGTTCACCCCAAAATGAAAATTCCTGCACGTTATTTATATTTTTGTTTTTTATGTTTGATGACGTGGTCACCATTGACTTCCATCATATTGGATTTTGCTGCAACGCTGTTTACTCCTGAAACTCCAGAAGTGTTTTCTAGACTCAAAAACTTCACCCACCCTCCATCGGCATAGTGGTGAGTAGATGGTGACTGAATTGTCATTTTTGGGTGAACTATCCCTTTAAGTGGTCATCAAAAGTGTGAAAAAAGCTCTATATAAATACAGACCATTTAAATATATTTTATTTATATATTTCTAACTTTCAGAAGAGAAGGAGACCAATGTTCTGTATTGTATCGGGACTATCTCTCCATTACAAGTTCCATATGTACGGAGTTGGAGAGATGATCTCTTCACTCACAGAACCAAGGTTGTCACGATCCACAACTAAATCCAACACATGGAATTGTTTGTCATATCAGTGAACGATGAGGTAAATCTGGCCTGTATTTTCGACAATGATCATTTGTAAACACATTAATTACATATGTACCAATATCTTTAATTTATAGTATGTATTGAAAGGTACTGAGACGCACTTCAATAAGCACAGTATGAAGGAACAGAAGAAAATGTAAAGCAGAGAGTCAATGAATTTGTTCACTTGATTATACTTAAGTGTTAATGTTAGTGTTTACTTAAATACACAGAAGGATTAATGAATAAATCATTAACCTTAATCTTTTTTTTTTTTCATGCAGTGCTTTTATTGCCGCATGTTATCACTTCCATATATAGACGTTAACATCCTGCAGCCGGACTTTAACAGTGTTCAGATTCTTTACTGAAGTAAATGTATTGATTTCACACTTTAAACATACTCAAGTATTACCACCAAAATATATATGAAGAGTAAAAGTTCCTATAGTGCAGAACAACAGTTTACTGTTCTATCTGACAAGCTGCTGCACTCATGTGTCTGTTGCATTTTACTACTGTAGATGTTTCTGTATGTTTAAGAGTGAGGTCATTTGAACTAGTTCATAAACTCTTGGGTTGTTTCATCTACAGCAATGTTATGATCATCATATGTCTTTGAGAACCATGTATCTCTTCAAACCAGCCCAGAAAAACTGCCTGTCTTCAGTTCTGTGAAGATGCATTTCAAGCTCATGCATTAGGATTAAAAAAAAAGTTGATTTACAAATTTGTTCAATGTGTAAAGGAATAGTTCATGCTTCAGTTTATCACAAACATTCAGCATCAACTCATCGGGAGATACATACGTTACATCTGAAAATTAAGTAAAGCTGTGAGACAAATTTAGTGCAGTCAAAAGTAAAAATTTCCGTAAATAACAATATAAAGTACAAGTATCTCAAATATGTACTTGAGTAAAGGTACTTAGTCACTGCTCTGTCTGGGCTTTAAATTGCGTTCTCTGAACGATCGGAGCAGCAGCAGCAGCAGCAGCAGCAGCAGCAGCAGCAGATAACATCTCTTTGCTCCTCTGCACAAACCACCTGGCCGTCCTTCAGCACAGAGATGGCCACAGATATCGCTGACGACGACGTTGACTTTTCAAAGACTAAAGCAATGAACTCACACAGAGTGCGCTGCTGTGCGACTTTGAGCATGAAGTGAGGAAACAGCAGCACCCAGCCATTGAAGGTGGCCGTGCCCCCTGGGAGCTGATGTAGAGGTTTATTAAAGGACCGGAGCCTCCAGCTCCCTGGAAGGTATTACAAATGTTTTTACTGCCGAGACTGAAGATCACTGAGACACTGTTATAGCTGGGACTATATTAAAATCAATGCAGACGTTTCCATAATCTACAGTATAGGCTTTTTTCCCCTTGAGGGCTGATAAACACAAACAGATACTGTAGATGAAGGAGATTGCAGCAACAGCTAAACTGGATGTAAATGCACATATTGATCCAGCACAGATGTGAACATAACTTGTTTAGCTCCATCATAGACATAAATCCCGCTCATTACAATAAAATAAACACATAATGATATCATTGACAGGTTTACCCTCTGTTTAATCATCGAATCAATCTTCACTGTGGGATAAACTGAGAATTCAGCACCTTGAGAGGATTTTGTATTGACTGTAACTGTTGTTGAGTGAGGCCCATCGATTACACTGAGGACCCAGCAAACAGAAAGAGGTCCCTCACCGGACAGAGCAAAGCCCGTTGAAGCAGAATCCAGCAGAAAGTCGCGGATCAAGGAGCGAAACATCACAGGAGGATCGACAGGAGACAGGACGTTCAGAATGCTGCGTCATGTCGAAGAAAGTTTGTCAAACGTATCATTAGTGCATGAAGGAATAAGTTGTTTTTCACTTCTGTCCGTCCTGGGAGTGGGATCCATCACATGTGGCTCTGAGGTTTCCAGTTGTCATAAAAACTCAAAAGGTGTTTAGTTTGTCCAGTTTGGGCTACAGTAATAACATGGCGGCCTCTGAAGAGAGGACCCACTCCCGATGTAAATATAAAGTATTTCAATATAAAGGACCTATTCTAGAGTAAAGAAACAACAATTTGTCAAATTTAAATGAAATACACTCATGAAAACATCACCAGGATTATTTTATAATCCAATTTCTACCGATAGATCCCATTCACCTAAATCTTACACACTGAACCTTTAAGAACAGAGGATGTCACACCCTGTTAAGCCCTATGAGACAGATTGTGATTTTGAATATGGGCCATACAAATACAATTTGATTGATTGACCCCCTGACCCTTTATAGGTCAAATTTCAACAGGATGTTGAGGAGCCTAATTATGGGATGGCTCTCCACGGGTGCCAAACAACTGTAAATTGGGAAAATATGTAAAATGTCACAAAAGATGCTTAACAGATCACTTAACTTCTGTTCTACAACTGATGTTTTATTATCGTTGTCTATGTTTGTCTATGTTTTTTCATTGATTACAGATTGATCACGACTAGATTGCTTAGATATGCAATGAATGTACCTGCTCTTTCTATGACATTTTCTTTTGTATAAATACTTAAAACATTGAGGCACCTCAGAATTTATCTCTCACGCTGTCCTTTCTTATGAATTTGATGAATATTGTAATTTTTTTTTACGTCTGCCCTGGGAGAGGAATCCCTCTCATGTGGCTCTGTCTGAGGTGTACTCACTCTTATCAAGGGTTAAGGGAAGAAGAAGTCAGCTCTATAAAGACCTGTGACGCAAATTGCGATTCAGGGAATAGGACCTATACAAAAAAATGATTATGGATTGATTCACTGATATAAAACACATTAAAGCAGAGGTCAATTTTCAGTAAGATGTAGAGCAGCCAAATCATGGGATGGCTTCTCATAGGTGGTAGAAGTGTTCTTCTATTAAAGGTTACAAAAGATGAAAAGCAGTTAAACAGACCATTTAACTGTTGCTCTACAATGGATCTTTATGCATTATTGTTTCTGGGGACATGATTTGTAATTACTGTTGATTATTCTATACGAGCTATACATATTATTGTCGATTTGGTGACCCTCATAAAATGTAGAAATTTATCAAAATATTTCAAATGAGCCCACTGACCATTTGCCTCTGCTTGCACTATATTATTATTCGTAATTAGGGCCCGAGCACCTAACGGTTGGAGGCCCTATTGAAATTGTAAGGATTTTTACTATTCATATGATTTCACTTTGGGGGGCTTTTTCAGGGCCTTGACATGCTAAAAAAATCCTGAAACTTTGCAGGAAATTCAAGGTCTATGGATATTCTTGTATTCTGGAGTCATTTGAAATGGCAAAATGGCTCAACAGTGCCCCCTGGAACGCAGCCCCTAGGTTTCCCTTTGACCGATTTTCACACAAATCGTAGCCCAGGTGTATCATGACCAGACAAACACCTGCTGGCCACAGGAAATAAGCTTTGTTTTACAACTATCACACAAATCACGTAAAATGTTCACAGTGTGATGTGCAATTGATAGCGTTGACCGTAATGAGCAATTAGCAGGCAAGATTCGACATCATGTGACGGACGCAGGAGGTGAAGCGTTTATCGTTGCCGCAGTGCGCACAACGCATGAAACACTTCACAGTGCATGTGCTCGGGCCCGTTCAGTGCTGCTTCGCAGTCCTAGTTCTTCTATGTATTTCAAATTCAATCTGTGCTAAACAAAAAAGAACCTACAGGGAAAAAAAGATCAGAAGAAGTGTTTAAGTGTCTTCTGTAGATTGAATGTGATGTTAAATGTGTTTCTTTTGTTTTTCTTCTTACTTTCTTCTAATTACTTCTTAAATATTCAATGTTTAAAAAGCTGCTGCCGAGAGCGAGACACATTTCAGATGTGTCTGGGAATGAAGCTTTATTAATCAACCAATCCATTTATTAACGTATCAATTAGAAAATGTGGTTTTGTCATTCTAACAGCGTATGTGACTTGACTTCAACATTTTCAGAAGAAGAAACAACATTCAAATGAATATCTGACTTCATAACCAGCAACCTTGTTAAATCCAAGCAATACGAATTTCTGTGTAAGTGGCTTCACTGAGTCAGCTCACTGAAGTCCTTACTCTTCTTGACTTATGTAACTTTGTGTAGTAACATTTGCTATGATTTGTCTCACTTTAAGTTTGAATAGACGGCACTGGCCTCCTTTGTTTAAATATGGTTATATTGTATGTTTACTAGAAAACCGTTCAGTTAACTTCACATCTTCAGGATTTGAACTGCTGGACAAAACTAAACAAAGATAATTAACCTGGTGTCAGAAGCAGCTTTGACCATTTTCTGTCATTTTCTAAACCAAAACAAACATTTGAGTCATTGAAAAGAAGTATTCTTGCTTTATCATCAAGAGCCATTTATTTCATTTTCTTTCATGCAGTTTATTTTGTAATGAAGCTTTTCTCTCCACTCATAGAATACAGTTTACCAAGGAGACATATTATGCATTGTCAGTGTTTCTATTCTCCTGTGTTCTATTTGTTGGGAGGCTATGTTATCACCCTTGTTCTATTTGTTTGTTTATCAGCAAAATGTTTACATGATGAATGTGTTGGAAGGATGTGGGTCAGGGGAGAACCCATTCAATTTAGGGTTCCAGGATCAGAGGGTGGATCAAGGATTTCTTCTTCCCTGTCTTCAACACTGTTAGGTAGGGAGGTTTTCATCATTTTCACCATTTTGCCTGGAAATAATAAATGTATCTTGGGATATTTGAAGTGAGAGCGGAGGCCGACATCTCCCAGATATCCAGGAAGTGATTGCCCAATCACAACAGAACGGGCCAACTGGCCAATCAGAGCCGACTGGGCTGTAATGGGTCTTAAAGAGACAGGAGCAAAAACCTGTGTTTCAGACAGAGACTGCAAAGAGGAGCTGCAGCAGAGTGACGTGTTTTCTGAACATTAGGCATGTAAACCTTTTCAAGTCATAACCCAAATCAAAACTATGAGCCTGAATATTAGCAGAATATGTCTCCTTTAAATGCCGCCTTACTAATTCACATGTCTCGTGGAACTCCTACTTGAAAGGGTTCAGTTATTGTTCTGTTTGAGATCTATCTGCCCTTTCTTATCGTAGAACTTGGAGAACTTGTTGAAGATGTTAGTTATGGGCAGAGCTACAATCAGCAGTCCGCAGATGATGCACAGGGAGCCTACAACCTTCCCAGCTGGGGTAACAGGGAAGGTGTCCCCGTAGCCAACCGTCGTCATGCTGATGGTGGCCCACCACCAGCAAATAGGTATGGTCTCCAGCTCCGACTCTTTAGATTCATTTTCCACAAAGTAAATAAGAGAAGAGAACATGGAGATGCCCACAGACAAGAAAAGCACCAGCTGGCCGACCTCGCTGAAGCTGTCTCGCAGCGTGGCACCGAGGGAGCGAAGGCCGGCCGAGTGGCGAGCCAGCTTCAGGATGCGAAACACTCGCATCAACCTCAAGATCTGCACCACTTTGCCAAGGTTCTCCAGCTCTGTGCTATCCCCTTCATCCATCATGTCACAGGCCATAGTGAGATAAAATGGCATAACTGTCAGAAAGTCAATGATATTGAGAGGACGGCACAAGAACCTCCTCGCTGATGGTGCAACAGCCAAACGGAGGATGAACTCTGCAGAGAAGAACAGGACACAGAAGTTCTCAAAGAAATTCAGCACTGGGTTTTCGACCTCTTGGTCGTTGACATCGAACTGGTTGAAGTCCGGCATGCTGTTAACGCACATGGCTACAATGGAGATGATAACCATGCTCAGGGAGGCTACAGCGATTGCTTTGGCTGATGTGGAGTGACCTGGATTCTCAAGTCGAATCCAAATATTGCTGCGGACATCTGCGCACCAGGAGCCTTCAAACATTTCTATGTTGTCCTCCGAGGCTGACAGCTCCTCAGTGGAAGAGGCTGAGCTGTGGAGCTGCACTTCATCGCTCATCTGGTCCCACTGCTTGTCCCCAGCGACCTCCATCAGCTCATAGAATTTGTTGCTGCAGCAAAGGTCCAGATGACGCTCCTTGATTCCCCAGTACTCAATCTCCTGGACGAATGAAATCACACACAATCCATCTGCCAGGTGAATTTTACCCGTGAGGTAAAAGTTGAGCACGTAACAGAAGAAATGAGGACTGCGATCAAAGTAGAACTCCATCTCAGAGGGACTGAAGTCGTCGCAGAGATCCAGGATGGCTTCTTTGGAGCTGCAGCACAGGAGACGCCCAAGACGCGTCTGTGGGAAGCGTTGCAGCACCGTGTGCTCCATCTGCTGTTTGAAACCTCCAACATTAACATTGATGAAGCAGTCACCAGAGCTGTGCTGGGAAAACACCTGTCCATACACCATGGTGGGGAAGCAGCTTAGACACTCATCAGTTGTCCCTGTAGGATATCTTTAGTGGCCTGCACAGAAACAAAGTGGAATTGGTGTCCATCCCACTTTGCTGTATGTCATTTGATCCCGCTGAGGGGCGTAACATCAGAGCCATCCAGGATCAAGTAGCATCTAGGTATCGGTGATGCCCTGTAATCAGAATGTTGGAAATGATGCGTCACTTCTTCTGCATGGTTTTTATTTTATTTTATGACCTGGAGATAAACAGTTTTCATCACATGCTATAAAATACTTTTAGTTTCTATTAGTTTGCACAGTTACACAATGTGACAGTAATATCTAATGCCTGCATGCACAAGGTGTGTGTAAGGTATGCGGTAGGTTTGGTTGCGATGATTGAAAAACTTTAGTTAACTTTTGAAAAATAGCTAGATAGGCTTTATCAGGAAGTGCTTAGGTCTATTTTTTTTTAAACATGAACTGTTCATTAAGTCTGATTGCACCCTGGAGTGCCCCTATCCTGTCAGCAATCTTAAAATAGTCATTTACCAACAGTACTAAAAATATTAACAGTAAATTGTAATCTTTTGAAGTATACAATTTGCTTCAACAAGAGAGAATTTGAAAAGTATACCTTCTATTTCGACAAATTTCTTTCTTTCTGTCTGTATGTGATAATACCTTGCAAACCGTTCTTCTTATCGGCTTCACACTTGGCATGTGTATTGTTAAAGGCCCCGGGAAGGGCAGTGTCTATCAGGCTGACACAGACATTCACAGGTTTTTACGATGTTGATTTTTATTATGGCAACGACATTCATAGAATCATATCCTCTTCTTTTTTCGCCCGTAATTTATCGTTTTGTTGCTGTGATTCCTTTATTCCAGCTAAATTGCAGAGCTTTTATTTTGAAAAGTTGTAATCATGAGTGTTAACATCGGGGCGATGAGTCACTAAAGGGCGAGGAATAACTCTGAAGTAGTTACCACAGTTCATTACCCATTCCTAACAGACGCACTGCACCAGCATATGTAATGATGTGCAGCTTTGCTCAAAATAGAGCTAGTAAAGAAGGACTGAATTAAACATGTCCCTCAGAGAATCTAAAATTCTGCATGGATGTTGGATCTATAATTGGCTTTTCTGTGTAGACTGTGGCCCCTTAATGGCCCCTGGTTTGAAAAAGTCCTAGATCCGCCACTTGATGAACAAATGACTCCTTAAAATAAATAATTCATTGTATTAGTTTGTGTTGAACGCACCATTTGTGTATTTTAAACACGGCTCTGAGAACTGGCAGCCGATATTGTGTACATGCAAACAGTGACTTGGCACAACAGTCACATACACCTGCTGACTGCGGCGCTGTTGGATTGTGTTACGCACGGTAATGTGCTCTGTACTGTTGCGGTTCAAATTGCAGAGACTTGCAAGCGAAGGTCAGATTTGACGCGTTCCGATACAATTGTGATAGTCTTTGAAAAAAGGGAGCGACGAGAAGACGGTGGAGATCTAAAGAGAGAAAACAGACTTTTTGCGCAGCACACATGGAGCAAAGTATCTAAACCTGAGGAGGAAACCAATTCCCTGCAGGAGAACAACGCTTCAAACATCTCGTCGCAGACACAGACAGAGGAGGGAATGATGAAAGTAGCTCACCTGTCCATGTGTGGGTCATGTGTGGATCATGTGCGGATCATGTGTGAGTCATGTCCTGACTCCGGCTGCTGCTCCGTGCGCAGTGCGCAGTGGTGGTGTGGTGTCCGAATCCAGCCTCCGGCGCAAAGCACTGATGTGATGACCACAGGAGACCTGGGACAACTATCCACCAACAGGCTGTACCGTAAAACACCTCCACACTGGGATCATGTGCAGAGGGGCAGCAGTGTGCAGGGGGAGCCACGTTCACCCCCCTTGTCAGTATTATCATGGTTCTTCACCTCTCGCTTTAGAGGATGGGGCGAAGTGGTACATCCTGAAACATACTGTAACAACATTACTTCATATTTAGCTTTTTCTCAAAGTGATGTGTGTTCTATAAAGTATATATTTTAAAGCAGTTACAACAATATTGTTTTACTTTTTTATGTTAAAATATATGTTAAAGATAATGTCAATGTTAAATCTAAATATTAAATGTTAAATCTAAATCTGAATGTTAACTGTAAAATCTACAAGTTAAATGTTAAAATAAAAGTAAAATGTTAACATTCAATATTTAGATTTAGCATTGACGTTATATAAAAAAAAGAAATATGACCAAGTTTACAGATATTCCTGTAAATATGCACAAAAAAAAGAGAAAAATCACTTTTTTAAACGTTTTGAACTAAACATGTTGAAATGGTTATATTCAGCATGCAGCACTTTAAAGATGGTGTCCCATGCTTTCAAGGCTGCTTGTTATTCTCTGTGGTAACTGGCAATTTTTCTCCAATAGCAGATAAGGTCAAACCTTTTGTGGGAAATGAATAGCAGCCCTACATGTATCTATGTAGGTTCTGTGATTGTTTTCTGTGTTTTAGCCCATGTGTCTGTACGTGTGTGTCCCTGCTTGAATTTATATATGAATTTCTCAATATTTCATTTGCTCCCCATCTTCACCAGGACTCCCTGGCAGAGGAGATATTATAGCTCCATGGGACTTTCCTGATTAAATAAAGGGAGAATAACAGTGAAAAATAGAAGTCAAAATAAATCAAATATAGCAGAAGGCCTATAGTGTAGAGCATCAACCTTTGCAAATACATCACAGTGTTGCAGATGCAACATTAGCCCTGTTTGATGACCTTGCAGCAGCACAGAGGGAAGATGTAGTATCAAACAGTATAAACATGCTATATTAGTAGAGGATATACCTGGAAACAGCACAAAATCAAGACTACTTCTCTTTGTGCTACAGTCAGAGGTAAGTGGAAGAACTTAGTAATATAACAAAATATATGATCTATTTAGGGAGGGCAGAAATGCGTGTTAAATACATTTGAACAGACTCATTTAAAAAAAAAAAAACTCCTCTCAGACAAAACTGCTCCTTTATAAGTGAATGACTAAAATTAAAGTGAAGGACCCCAGTGTGATTCAGGCTTGATGAAACACCGCCACTCAGCATTACAGACTCATTAAAGAGCCATTCATCAGTGTCACTTGTAATCAAATCTTTAATATAACATACATCAGCAGCAGGATCCCCTGTTGCACTTCATAAAAAAATACAGAAATACTTCAAATATGTAAAGCAGAGGAGTAACCGATGTGGGACTCATTTATTCAGACAGTGATACCGTGAACTGGCAGCAGGTGGCAGAAGAAGACAGTTGAGACCATCAAGGATGTGGTCCTACATTTACATCATTAATGTTACTTTCTGCAACCATCGGTGTTGTTTGAATTATTTACCATGTAATAAATGCTAGTGAGCAAGTTTGTTTTTTATCACCACATTTAGGTAAATGTTAATATCTCTACACATCAATGAAAAAGTCAGAATATGGTTAAATGCATCATTAAAGCAGTGTTTCTCATCTATTGTGTCCGGTTTGACGACTAAAGTAACATCTGGACAGCAAACATCACTTTGAGAGGCACTTCAGAGGTTGAACATAATTAAGAGCTCCTTATAAATACTATGTTCATGCATGGCACTTGTTAAATGCTGGATGCCAATGCTATTGATTTTTTTGTTTCCAAAAGGACTAGCTGGTGACAATGATTGCAAAATAACCATTATCAAAATAGATTTTTATACTTATAGAATTGTATGTGACTGTTTAAAGTCTATGGCGTTATATGAAAAAAGTTAACAATGCATTGACAGAATATTCATTTGAGTATTTTACAACATTTCATATAAAGGAAAAACATTTTACTCAGTTCGTTATCAGTTCTCTGTCCTTGTTCTGATGGCTTCATAGCTGCCTATTCAAGAACTAACCACAAAAAGAAGTTTTGAAATGAGCTTTTATGTGTGGAAAACAAACTCCATGTATTGAGCCTCAAGCTACAGGACTGTGGCACAGCGGACAGCAGTTGTATTTGCCGATCTCCTGCTCCAGAGCGCAGTGTTTACACACATTGCACATCCAGAACTGGTACTCCTGGATCGGCAGACCGGTCACGATGCACGTGGGTAACTTTCCCTCTGCCCTGAAAGGAGAAAGGTTCAATTAATATCAGTAATTTCATGGTTTACTTTGAATTTTAAAAAAGTGCACTTTACACCAAAGTTATCCATATGTAGCTCCACCCTATATCTGCTGCTTCATACTCTTCATTGCAGAGTATTTATATTAAGTAACAGTCTAAGTTTAAGTGTATGCACGACGCATAGTATAAACTAGAGTTAATATGAAGCATAGACTGTATATAAAGATAGATGGCATGATAGGTGGCAAAGAGCTAAGCCAACTCGTCTTGATCGCCTCCTGGTGGCTGGCCGCAGTATAAGACATCTTTGGCACAACATGGCAGCTTTCGTATCTGGGATATTTTGTATAGTGTGAAAAAGTGGAGACACATCGACCATCTTTATCTACATTTTGTGATATGACGCATATCATATCATATGGGGCTTCCTACCTTAGTGCTTAAATATGTGTTTTAATTATTTGTCCATTGTTATTATTTTCCATTATAATTATTGGTCCATTTTAGTGAGGGACAGAGTTTCAGGGTTACTTCTATTGTCATCTAATGTCGTGGTCCTCAATATGTGCAGTTTGACGTTATGTTGAACAGTTAATTAACTTAAGCTTTTTCTTTTTTAGAGGAGGACATTGATCTCCAGAGTTTAGCTAAAGTTATGGTGGACTTTCAGTCTGCATTTGGGCAAATTAATCCAATAAGACAAAAAAGCTAACTTTCTCTTCTTCTATGGCATTAAAATAACATGATAAATGGTTTTGCAGATGTACAGATCAGGCAGCTGCTCCTCCCGTCAGTGTGTTATTTGAACTCATCGGCTCACCCCTCTGATGATCGTTCCCGCTCCATGGTGCGACTGTCCTTGGGGTTGTGCTTGGTGAAGATCTCCAGGGACAGATCCTCGTACAGCTGCCGCTGCTCAGGCTCTAGACTCTCCATGGATTCCAATTTGATAAAGGCCTGTGAGCATGTGCCGAATGCCCGGTTGGATGCGGAGCAAATGGCCAACAAAGAGTAGATTTCGACTGCTGGAATGATGTCCTCATACTCACGCAGGTGCATGGCTTTAAAAAGTTGAGGAAAACAGTGAAGAGTTAAAACTCCATGTGACAGAACTGACTGTTGATGAAAACTTACAACCTTCTGTCTGATACCATATTTCTGGTAGCTGGTGTGATTCTTTTCCATTTTTGAGCAAAATGTTTGAGATGTTATCAAACAGTAAAAATAAACTAACTTGATTTTGTAATAAACTTTGAGTTATTCTTTTTCTATTACATTTAATCTCCTGAGGGCTGAGGGAATACAAAGTATGAATTTTCATGAGTGGACAGATTAATATAAACTAAACCAATGAGTTGTTAATGAGTCTTAATGAGACTTTAAACTATGAACACAACTGACCCTTGTAAAACAATGTAGTAAGTTGCAGAAGTCCAGTCCCTTTGGGTTTTACTTGGGATTGCAGGACAGTTATGAGACGTTGTTCAAATGACCTCAGACACTGAGGAGGATGAGATGATGTTAAAAGTTAAACCCTGCAGTCTAGGATATTTTAGACCTAATCAGTGGTAATGTCTTTTTGAATTGCCCCTCTAATGAAACATGAGACATTTTGTTAGATGAAGTACTTTCTGTTTTTTTTCATAATTTTTGTAAGGAGGCTGATCTGATGACCAAGTATTGACTCATTTATTTACAGTAAATATGTTTCTAACGTAAAGCGATGATGATGTTTTATTGCGTACAAATGCTACACATGTGACTGAAAACTTAGCGGTCTGGGTAATAATAACATTCACCTGGTTTCCATAAAACATGACTGTGACATATGAGCTCTGACAGAGAGTCATGTAAATATGTATTTATTTAAATTCTACGTCTACGTAAATGAGGATATACTTGAGCTGTAACTTTTTTTATTGCTGGTTAACGATTCTATTATTTTTTTTACAATTCAAATGACCTTTTTTTAAATGTAACTCATCACAGTTTCCCAAAGCCCAATGTCATCAAACGTAAAACTTTGTCTGACTAACCGTCTAAAACACAGAAAAAATAAATGATGACTTATATTCGATTATTTGATAATGAATACGTCTCTGTCAAATGACTAATCAATGATCTGACCTCTTGTTTCAGCCCTAGAGAATACTGCTGTTTACTTGTGACCATGGGAAAGTGTGGTGAGTGATTTGGTACCTGTGCGCATAGCGTTCTCCATATAGCCTCCATAGAGCTGCCTTTGAGCGAGCAGGAAGAAGTGATAGGCCTCGGCTCCACGCCACGCGTTGTCCACAATACGATCGTCTGAAGACGTTGCATCTTCCTCAAGCAGCCCAGCGAGTGCAAATTTTGCCTAATTACAACAAATGGAGGTGACATAGGGAAATATATTTTAGCATCACATGCAATACAATTATCAGATTCTAATGGATGATGCATTTTTGTTTAGTTTCGAAAATGATTCATTAACCCTTGAAAATTATATAAAACAAATTATATATAAATATAACTGTTACCTCAGACTGCTTCCCTTTGGTTTTGCTCTGCTGTGACGTTTTCACCTGCTCGTGGTAATTTTCAACAAGACGCGCCGCCAACACATAGAGCTTCTTCACCCGCAGCGGTCGTGTCCTCTTCTTCGCCTCCTCATCGGCTATCTGCAAACAGCAGCCATTCATTCCACTGCATGTGTCAACAAAGAGGCTGATGCAACAGTTATCACACTTTCATTAAAGGTCGCAGATGTAATTTACCTCATTGTAATGGAAAATGATATCACTATGCCATATGCTTTGTATTAACCACGCTATAAATTTTCTCTGCTTTGGCATACCATTTGTCACTATCAAGATAACCTTAGGTCCCAGAGAAATGCAGACATCAGAGCCACAAATCTGTCAGGGAAAAAATGGGCTCCCACACCGAGACCTTGAGGAGGCTAGGAGGCATGTATCTATGTCTTATCTACTGGGATTTCACTGTTCACTCAGTTCACACGTGGTTCACACAAACACATAGTTCACTCACAGACATACTCACACACACACACACAAAAACACACACACATACACACACACACATACACACACACATACACACACACACACACACACACACACACACACACACACAATTCAACTCTTCACACACACACACACACATCTCTTCACTACATCTGCATAAAAAGCACACGCCAGCAACTGCTTCTCTGTGTTTCCCTCTGCAGAATGCTCATCGCACACTGTATGATTGACTGACCTTCCTTGCAAGGAATAAAATACTCTTAAAAGACTATTGTTCTCTAATCTCTTTATTTCAAAAGTCTCACCAGGTCAAATTTCCATCACATCATATTATCAACCCTGTTGAAAACTAGAGGCTGACCAATATATGTTGTGCTATTAGAGATGTATTGTTAACGGAAAATGTGATATGTGATTTTTTTAATAAAACACAATAGAAAAGCTTTGGGTAAATTAGAAATTGTGTCATCACACAACGTGTCCAGCAGAGTGCGCTCCAATTCCATCGCTTCGAATACACTCAGTCCTCAGCCAGGCTGCTCTCAAGGTGCTGATGACCTGTTGCACTGTATTTCAGGTCACGTATTTTAAAAGGGACGTGAGTGAAGAAGCCATTAATGGTCGATTGAAACAACTCAAAACGAATCAGGATAAAAAACAAGCCTACCTTAAACATGAGTTTGGCTGCATCAAGAAAATGGTGGGCTTTCCGATACAGTTCCACCGCTTCCAGAGTTTTGTTCTTCTCAAGAAGATGTGAGGCGTATTTGGACAGAAGAGATTTAATCTCCTTCATGTTGTGGGTCCTGGCGAGTTCCACGGCTTTGTTCCACTAAAGGAAGTGACAATATTCATTCAAAGACAAAATAACATTGCTATTTTAAGCAGTAGATTTTTTATCATGATATTAAAACATTGTTTATTCTAACTGCTGCATTACTTTAAATGACATGTCACTAATCTAACAGTAATTAAATGAAGTGAAACGATATAACTAGTGAACATGTTGCTATGGGCACATACCAGCTACGACCCCCATCAACATGTGGACGTTCCAACCCATGACTACCAGAAGTAAACATTTTGATTTGGATTTAGTCACCATATTATTTTAACCATCCAATGTAGACTTGCCACCAGCTATGTGATTGTGAAATAATGTTATACGTTACTGTAGAAGCCACGAGTCTGTATGATATCAACTGCATCTTAAGTAAAAACGTATTTTATTCATACTGTCAAAGAGAAGAACACTACCTACAATCCCCAAGTGTACTAGCTACATCTCTGATTGGATGACCACGCATGGAACATTTTAGCAAAACAATCGGTTCAGCATTGCATGAGATTTATCACAGAGCAACCACAATTTCTAGTATGCTGCCTTTTTATAGACATAAGGAAAAGGGTCTAAAGGTGTAAATAACTTCAAGTCAGATAGTGTCTGTGAGTGTGGGCTTCTGGATTCCCAATGGTTTATTGGATGCATAGTTCGTTCACTCTTAAAATAATTACGTACACAGTTTGAACCTTTATGCCCTTTTCCTTTTCCAATATTAGTTTGCTCTGAATCAAACATTTTATGGTATTATTTTCAAAAACGTACAAACTCTTTTAGTTACTTTTATGTATTCATAATTTTTCTAACTCCTTCCTTAATACATACATAGTTACTATCATTACTAGTTAATTAATAAAAATCTATAATTATTTATCGTACATTTACTATTTATTCTTCCTCTTTGTTGATGTTGATATATGTATATATATGATGTTGTTATATTTTTTTTGGTATTTTGTTTTTGTCTGCCCTTGTGTATTTAGTCTCTGTGTCAGTCATTTTTAAAATTAAAAAAGAAGGCGGCCATTCTTACACTATATTATTACATTGACTGTATCTTGCACGGTAGTGTTTGTAGTATCATGGTGACAAAACTGACCTAAAGCAACCTCAGTGGCAGTTCCCACATCAGTTGTCTCCAGGATCACATTTTACCACAATGATAAACAAACAAACAACTTGAAAACAGGCCACACTGTCATGACTGTAGTTCTTGTATAAATCTTACTAACAATAGGAGCTGAACATTAGAAACACTGTATTTTTAAAACCTTCTGTGGTAAAATGGAGGTTTAGTGGAGGCAATTAAAGTGACAGACCATTCATTTGGTCTGTCACCAGTAGTATTAACATAGTATTAACGCAGCAGGAGGAACTGCCAGGAAAAGGGGAGGGTGGTATGGCTAATCACTTCTACTTTAGATGAAGAGGGTCAATTTCAGGACAAATTGTGAGTCCATTAAAGTAAAGCCATCTGTGGCTCAACCATTTTTTTATAAAGAGCAACAGCTGCAGCTTACATAGAAGAGTTTGATGTTTAACTATTGTCAAACAAATCTTAATATTTTCCATCCAGAATCAGTTTCCCCTCTAGCCAAATGTGGAGATTTACACTGGAGCAGTGCACAGTGGCTCGAGAGCAGCATTCACACTCCGGAGCTAAATATCACCCAGGACGAGGACAGGAGTGGGAGGACAGCAGGTGCCACAGTGACTGCTGTTGTGCAAAGCCGTCCAACTGTATGATGAATCTGACGTCCACTGAGGCACTGCCATATGCTGTGCAGAGTTTCAGACAGAAACTCTGGCGCCGTCAGTTTACCGTCTCTCTCTCACCTGGTTCAGATGAACACATGCTTCAACGGCAGCTTTGGGCTGGTTGCACTTCAGGTAGGCGTTCACAGCTTGTTCACACATGCCCACGGTGGCAAACATCTGCCCAATTTCCTACAGCACAGAGACGGAGAACTGTTATAGATGAGACACTGTGGAGTCGGTTTATATTACAGGTTACAGATTTAGAGTCACTGAGATTTTAGCTTTTAAATCCCTACAAGAATATGTAAGAATTATTATTAGTTCATCTTGAACACTTGGCTTACTGGTAAAAGTTTATGATTCTCTGGCAGCACAGGGGTCAGTTTCTCAAGGCCGTCGTAGTCCTCTAACATGTAGTAGCATTCTGCTAGCCTCTCCTGGTTCCGGCCCTGTAGGTAGTACTGCACTGCATTAACCCTGCAAACAGAAAACCATGTTTTAAGCTAAAATAGATCAAAAATGACATCACCATCTCTAATTAATTTGATTATCTGCAGTTCAAGTTATTTAGAATATATAAAAACTGTATTAATGCACTAATGACATAATTAGAAGAAAAAAGAGAGACCAAGTACCACTTCTGCCTGTCAGCAAAGTAGTCTCCAATGGCATTGTACGCCTGTTCCAGCAGAGTATCATCACAGTCCCCGGAGCCAGTTTTAAGCAGCTGAAGAACCCTGAACCAGTCTCCCAGCTTGATCCTGAGGCTAATGGCGAGGTCCCTACAGAGAACAACATGTCCGTTATCCGCCCTCACCTTCATACCTGAAAAACTTACGACAGCTCATCCTATAAAGTTGCCATTCAAAATACCAGACAAAAATTAACAAAAAACAAGAACGAGACCTTAAACAAATAGTACAGACAATTGTGGCTAAACCTACCTGCGATCCATATCGAGGTACATCCGCTCGGCTTCCTCAAACCTGCCGAAGTATGCTGCCACCTCGGCCTGTTTCATGGGCTCGCTCTGCAGGTTGCCCAAGCGCTTGACAAACTCAATGCCCTGGTAGTCTTTACAACGGACGAAGGCCTGCTCAGCTGTCTTCAGATCCAGCTTCTGAAGAGCCGCCTCAGCTAGCAGACGCCTGACAGGTTGTCGGAAAACAGAGAATAATTATTATTATTACCCGGATGACAGCATGAGATTACATATCTATATATCTATATATGTGTAATAATGTTTATATAATGTGTGATAATTCACTGAGGACCTTGTGAGAATGAAAATATAATTTTAATTTATACAATTTAAACAACAATTACAGTTTGAACTTACCAGAGTCTTGGGTGTGGATTGTCTTCAATGAACTGTGAGGCATCTTCAATCCCAACTTTTTCAATCAGTGCTCGACTGTCTCTCAGGGAGCGGATTTCAAAGTTGATGAGATTGTCTTTGTTCGGCCTCTCTGGATCCTATGAGAGAACCTCCAAGAAGTGAGTATTTCAATAATCGCATATCATCACATATCATCAAGACGTTAATAAAAAAAACTAAGAATACTTAGTTTCTGATCATATCCCCATTGTGCAGTTTCTTTAGTTGATATATGTTTGGCTATGTTTTACACATGTGTCACACCTTGGAGATTTAGGCAACTTAAGTGCCACTTGTTTGAAAGGTTTACCTTCATGATTTCATCAAGCAGGACAGATTTTATTTCCAGGTCTTCAAAGTTGCAAATGTATCCAGATGTTTGGATGGGCTCCTGTTTGGTTCAGATAAAACAAATGCAAATGTATAGATCAGGTTACAGCTTTGAATCAGATATTATATGATACTCACACAAGCACTCACCTCTGGATCTAGGTTCCTGAAGACATACATCCTGGTCTTCTCCATCATGGCGAACAGATCAGGGTTGTCATTCGCCCATTTCATGTCCCAGACATCCTTGCGCTCGAACTTTGACGGATCTCCAGCGGATACCTGGTTCCCGGTGATGTTGTCAGTGGAGGCACGAACCTCCAGGTCCAACAGAGTCAGCACGCCTGCGATGTCGATTATCGCCAGACGACTAAAAATTAAAAAAAAGATCACCTGTGACAATACTCTTCCCAATTTCAACATCAAATTGAATTAGCTGTTTTAAGCTAACAATGTATATGAGCACACTCTCTGATTTCTTGTGCTTACCTGGAGTTGCAGTTAATGTACAGATAGTGGGCTCTGTTGTTTAAAGTGTATTTCTGGACAAGACCAACATTTGGGAGACTGTATCTGTGGATGAGACCAGACTCACGACCCTGTGGGCACAAATACACTCATTTTATTGAAAAGAGATGAAAAACTTACCTATAAACCTCAAATAGAAAATATAAAGAGGGAAGTGAGTAAAGGTATTGCAGTGCTGTACAGAGCAAAGGACACTTTAGATCTTGCTGCACTTCATATTTTGTAATGTAATTATTATTATTCCATATTTGGGTTATTGCACTGGAAACATACAAAACTAATATTTCACACTTACAGGAAATAGCAATAAAACTTATAAACAAGGTCAATCTAAGATAATATAACAATAGACTGTTAATCAAGTCACATGTGCTGAAAGATTTAGTTGACTGAAGAATATTGTTGGTTATTCTCTAGACAGTGATTTAAATGTTGACCCAAATATTATTCAATTTAAGAGAACTTATAAAGGAAAACTAATCAAACGGTATGAACTGAATAATATTTATGTTATAATGATGACTATTGACTAATAATTGATTAGTTAGGTGATTTGTGAAATGAAAGGAAATCAAAAAAGAGATTGTCATCTGTATTTATGTTATGTTATATATGACAGGGTCAGGTACTAATAGATGTTTCTTCCTCCAGCTCCATTTTTCATTCATGGATTGTGTATAAGTGCATTGTTTTATTTACACTGAAATAAACAAACTGAACAACACTAAACAAAACTAAACTAAACTAAACTAAAACTAAAATTGTAGATTCAAGGATAAAATGTACATACCACAATCATGGTCTTATCTGTTGCTGTAATACAACAGATGGGGTCTCGAGTTGCCTGAAACAGACAAGAAACATATTTTAAACCATGAAAACTTATCTTCTGAATAAGAAAAAACAATTCATGTGATTTCCATTAAAACTACTTTATAAGATTATTTAATAGTTTCATGGATAAACAATTCAACAGTTATGCTTAAAATGGTATCAGTAAACAGTTATTTAATATCCCAATACTGAAATGACCATAATGAGCACAACAAATGACTCGGAAATATTTTCTCACTTACTGTGAAGGCTTTTGCAATATCTGGACTGCTGTCATTGGTTCCAGATGGACTACTGTCAATGTGATAAACCCTAAAGAGGCAGGAAGTGTAAACACATGAGAAAGAGCTAGACAGACAAACAGTTAGCCGTTCCACTGAGGTGAATTGTGGTTTCAATGCGAGGAAAGTCCTGGCAGAACATTAGCTCATGCCCAGCCTGTCTGGGACCTCAGTGGCATTTTGTTCAGATGAATGAATCCTTTTCACAGAGGTGTCAGTACCACAACTCCACACTGTTACAGTGAGCCAGTACTTTCAAGGTTTCCCCCACTGCCTCACAAAATCTAGTCTTGTGGTTATCAGGCTTTCCTGCAACTTCCCATGAACTGCTTGACATCAACTGTAAGTTCTGATGTGGTCATTCTGTTCCATCCCCATCCACCTGTACCTTGCTTTATTATCTTTATTCAATCAACTTTTAGACTGTTTTCATTCTGATTGATTGAAATGACTTGTTCCAGGGTAAAAAGATTTCCGCCAGAACTTAATTTAGACCCAGTTCCCTGTGATGAAAACATGTGGAGTCCCTGCAAAGCATCCTGTGGTGTAAATGCAGCCATGTGCCAAATTCTCTCACCTCTCTCTGCCTTCCTTCTTAGTTTTGGTCACTTGGTTGATCTCCAGGGCCGTTAGTTTCTTTGCCACTCTGTACTGCCACATGTAGAAAGCCTCTTTGGACGCAGCAATCACATGTGTTTTTGTCATGGTGACAAACAATGGCTCTAAACAAATAAACAAGAAACAGACTTAAGTACAGAGAACAACAAATTAATAAATGTCTGTGAGGAAAGATACACTTGTGTGATATAGGAGAAAATGTATCTTTCTGAACAGGTTTTTTTTGTAATTTGGTGGATCTTGTGTGTTTGTGTGTTTTTTCCCTTTGATCTCATGGTTCAAATGCAGAAAAACGTGGCAAATGTGGCTAAATTCGAAGGAGACAAAACAGTGTTTTCTTAAACAGTTACACTTTAACTAGTCTGGTGGAAAAAAATCACAAGGGCACAAAAGGAGAAACGATCAAAAGACATACACTTGAACACATTCTCAGATTATTTACCAAGGTGGGAAACCTAGTAAAACCCATTCAGACCACTGAGACTTTGAACTGTCCTGGTGTGAGCTCCTCAGCAAACATTTGTCAGTTTCTGTAGCAGAAAAGGAATTCTGAATTCTTGAGAGGCATAAAGACGCCCTGTGCTGACTGTCTATTTGCTATAGGATGCTGTGGGCCCATGAGAGATGAAAGATGTCCCTGTGGGCAGCAGCAGGCCAAGTGCCAACCACCATTTCACACCTATCTATATACACAGGGTGGGATCTCTCACATTGTCTTGAAGAGCCTGCTTCAGTTTAGCCAGCTTTACAGTAAATAAGGATTTTCATCAACCCACAGTTTTGCCAGAAGAAGTTTGTTATAGAGTTCATACTCACTGTGTGCAAAGTTGTAGGGCAAACAACTTATTAGGGAGATAATATATTTTAAAGATGTGTTGAGTACAAGGGAGTGTAATGTGTTAACTGCATGTGCTCACCAATGTCGATGTATTTTGAGTCCAATGGAGTCCCAATGGAGTTGCACAGAATCAGGACATACTGGAAAACACATAGCAGAGCCACATTATTTTACAGGTCAATATAAGAATCTATATCAATTTATCAAAACAATTATTTCTCATTTTGGGAGTGTGGTTTTATGTGTACGTTACCCTTGCATGAGTCCCAGACTCTAACTCAGCATCCTCCTGTGTGGCAATCGATTAGAAAAACAGGGGGCAAGACAACAGAGAAACATCCTTAGCTCACTCTACATCTACTGTATATCTTCCCTATAGTATTTCTCTTTAGTCTAGTGTGTAGAGTAAATATTGGATATTTTCTTATCTTTCATCAAACTTTCTATCAAACAGTATAGTACCTAGAATATCAAATTATCCTGCAAACTTAATAGATTATTACAGATCCTCTTTTTGATCTGTTATGTTTATGTTTGTACCTGAGGCTGGCTCTCATCCGCCTTGCTGGCCAGGATACAGAAGTCCCCTGAAGTGGTGATGGACATCAGGCTCTTGACGTATTTAACAAACTTCTCATTGTTTTTGGTTTCCCAGAATACCACACAGTACTCCTGTCGCTCTGGCTTTGTGTAGGCATACACTACTGTGCTGCAACAGTAGCCCCACTGTTAGGAAACACGGAAAGAGCAGGTGAGATTCACCTTCTGTGTGGGGATTCTCAACCCAATATTTTTTGCACAGATTCTACAAGACGAGCCAGGAAATTGTATTAAACTAGTAAGATTCCAGTGTTGACCCAGTACAGCGGTGGGTGGTCTACCTCTCCACTCAAAGGGTCAGAGTCTATGACCCTGAACAATATTAGCCTGATGAGGTTTGTAAGACTAATTAAAATTACTAAAAAAAGACGACTGGTATATATTAAATGAAGAACATGTAAAAGACAAAAATAATGGCTAAAACAATCTACAGACATTATGACACTTTTCAAATATATTTCAAACAATGTACTGACGTATCTAGACAGATGGGGTATATTAATACTAATGTGACATACTGTTTATGTTGATTTGTTTTACTTGATGTGGTTTTGTTACCTTTGTCCTGATAAATAACCTCAATTTGGAACTGGTCAGCTTTTGAACTGTACTCATGTGAGATAAAGTGAAGGTTTTTTTGTGTAAGAGGATGGTGAAGAATAGTTTTCTTCAAAATTACTTTAAAAGAAAAGCAATGGTTTATGGCATTTACCTTGTAATCTGGTCGTATGTTCGCAAAGTAGATGTAGGAGTCCACAGCCAGGCCGATACGTAGCCCTCCTCCTTCCCAGGAAACCCCTGTCATCTGCTTCCCAGGAACTTTGAGAGTTCTTATATGCTGTTGAAACAACAGCAACAACAAACAGCATATGTATTGAAAAAATGTTTATTGTGTTAGCTCAACAATGTTGGTTGGTGGACACTGCTTTGTTAAAAATCCTCTTATTTTTACATTTTCTTTATATGTTTAGGGCTTTTTTGCCAATATTTGGTAGAACTGAGAAAGTTCAAGTTACATTGAAGACTTTTTAAAACCTTTAAAAATACATACTGAATTAAATTTAAGACCTATGTTGAGTACGATAGATATGAAAGAATATCAGAGTAGCAGAATTGCTTACACCTCCCCATAATTGAATTGAGAATAACCCTAGAAACACCATATTATAAGAACTACATACAGAGGCATTAAAAAATATGAAAGCTTGTATTAAACAATGTGTATTTAAGGGAACAGAATCTCTATGCTCACCTCTCCAAATGGTGTGTAGAACTGCACAACGTTGAATTCTTTATCCATATTTGAGGCTTTGAGAGAACCAGCCACTGCCAGAACACTACCACAGTGATTCCACTGGATACTGACCACATTCATCAGAGTGTCGATGCACACTGGGTCTGCAGACCAGGGCAAGAGCACAGCCCATCATTACAGGTAAACATTTTGAATTAAGTGTAACCTGAAGAAAATATCCCTGAAGGCATTTTCCTTACTTTCATCATTCTCATATCGCATGATCTGGCATCTTCCATTGTCGAAACAGATGGCGAGACATGGGCAGTCTGCCTCCACATAGCCCCCAGTTCCTGCATACCAGTGGATACCTGCGATACTGATACCTCCAGCTGAATTAATGAGGCAGCTTATGGTCATTTTCGTCTGAAACATTATACAGAGTTTCATAAGTCAGCATGTAATACTATGTCATTAGTTAAAGCACATTCAATTTTTTATGATTCAGAAACAAGACAATATCTCACAATGTTTTGCTCTGCGGTCTACACTCTGATTGGAGACTGTATGTCAATGCAATGTTATGTGGATATATATAATAACAAAATAAACTGACATTTCAATTTTCTTGAAAATGATACACTCACTATGAAGTTTCCTTGATTATCATAGATTTGCACTTCCCCATTGGCCATGCCAAAGAGGAGAATTTTGCTGTCAGGTGACCATGCCACATGTGCAAGTTGATTTCCTTTCAGCTCCTTTCCCCAAATCCGGTTACCTAGAAAAACAAGGCCTTTGTGAGCCACTCATTTGCCAAGTATGTAAACAAAGCAGTCCTTGTCAAGGGAGCTAAATCTGCCTGGCGGACTACTGTGATTTCTTGTCATTTGTTAGATTTTAAGTAATCATGCTGTGAAGCTATTTACCATCTACAGATCCAACAATGACAGCTCCATCCTCATACACAATGCAGATCTTTTGACCATCCGCGTTCCAGCTCATGCTCCTGACCACTGACTTGTTCCTGTTGTTGATCATCTCCTCGTACCACGCTCCTGAGGGAGAGACAACGACAATAAAACAGAATTCCCAAATTTATTTCAAGACAACATTTCTAGTTTGCAGAAGCACTAACCTTTGTAGAGCATCCATACGATGATGAGTCCATTCTGGTCACTGGTTGTCAGCTTTTCATACTGTTCATTCCACGTTACCACTTGTACTGCACCTGTAAGTGTAATCATTTAGAAAAGTCAAATCATTTTCTTATGGTTCGCTTAAGGTCTGTGGTGTCCTTCCTTTTGTGGACACTGGCTGTTTTTAATGCACTATAATGTTAACAGCAGGATATAACTTACCACTATGTCCCTCTAGTGTCTGATTCATTGACAGATTACTGGGTGCAGCCAGACCTTTAAGTTTGGCATCATCTGTTGGGAAACCATAGTGAAAAAGAGTGTAAATAACAAGCTCTTCTCAAGCAAGAACTGTCAAAAAATATTGTTTGTTTTTATTGTTTCTTCTAATTGACTGTTGAGGATTTTGGACATTTGTAAACATAATAACATGAGGTCGCTCCAACAGACGGAGAGGGCAAAGTAGAAGCATTTCTCCTTCCAGTGACTGGACGTATGGGTACCAAAGCAGAGCCAAAACGCTTATGAAAGATACTTACACGCTGTTGGAGCTGTTGTGAATAGCCCTCAAATCTCAATCACATGGTTGTTAGATAACAGCTTGGCCTTGGACAAATAAACGTCAACACATAATGTTGAATGGGCATGACAGTATTTGTCGTAAACAGAACAATTTTTCCAGTGTCATTTAATTACCTCCATCAAGAAGGTTATGTTTTTACCCCTGTCCTGTTTGACGTCGGCCTGTTAGTTTATTTAGTTGTATGTATGTTACTAAGCAACATAACATACAAAATACTGGACAAATTACAACAAAGGAAGGTAGTATGTGGTGTTCGTCAGGTTGGAGCCTGTTCAATTTTGGTGTGGATCTAGATCAATAGATCCAGGAGTTGTTTTTTTTCCTTTCTTTAACATTGTGAGATAGGGGCGCACTTAATGGATCTTCATGAAAAAAAAATCTGACATGTTTGGGGGACTGATATTTATTAGTATGTGCAGTTTGGTGCAGATCCAAACAAAAATCCAGATCTATAGACTTTAAATTTGGTTTCATCTGGGGCCTATCGGGCCGTTAGCAGTATGTACTTCACTGAGTACAAGTCGAGTTGATCATTTTTATTCGCCTATACAACAAAATAACAGAAAACATAAATAAATAAGTAGAATGTTTTAATGTGAACACACAGGTAAACGCATGTTTTAGTATAGGACTAATATTATCTGTATAACTTTGAGCTGCATTTATGTCATATAAGTATTATTATAATGTCATCCCACAGCTGTAGAATATAGATAAAGGCTTTTTGTTAAACCTCAATGAGTTGGTCTTCAGACACATGAGAGACATTTTGGACTTAGTGACAGTATTTCAATCAGGGTCCATTTTTGTTGAGTACATTCCCACAGAGTTACACCGTTTAATGATTTCAAAAGTCGAGTGACAATGTGCTTTTGAACTGTTTGGAAATTATACAACTTGTGTTTATGACTACCCAGTCATTCATCTTCGTCCAGGAATATATTTTTTACCATGTGAGCTCCAGGTGAAGCAAGAGGTGGCCTGTAAACACGACCTGCAGGGACCTTACCTGTTTGAGTTTCGAGCTTGAGTACCCTGAGGAGACCGTCGTCCCCCCCGCAGGCAATGAAGCCTTGGTCTTTGTTCCAGGAGACACATTTTAGGTGGATATTGTTGGGGATGGCGATCTACAAGACACGGGAAGTTGTAGTCACGAGTTGACAACGTTACCTGACGCATTGATACGTGTTGGGGTTGATGGCTGAGCCCAGGGGGGGGGGCGAGGGGCACTCACCTTCTTGCTGAGGTAGATAAACATGGTGGTGGTGGTGTTAATCACTTAGAGATGAACTGTTTCCTGCGCGGTTGCACGAGTTGACATAATGAAGAAGCTAACCTCAGTTAGCAGAGCAAGCAGCAAAGTGAGCTAACACTGCTAAGGCTAACTGTGAGGTTAGCCTGCGCCGTTAGCTTTGCTAATCGCTCACAGCCAAAGGCGACCAGAGTTATTTCGTTACCATGATAGATACATTTAGCCAAACTAATTCCAGGGTTGAATACGAGTTAATGTATCCCGTTATCAGGAGTGTTGGAAGAGTAAAGTTGAAATGCTCCGTTTCATTCTCGGTGTTAGCAGAGTCCAACGGATCCAGAGGCTGGAGCTTCCCTCGGTCTCCCGTGGTAACCGTAAACCGGAACTCCTGGGTCTGGGGTCTGTCTGGGAGTTGTAGTCTTTCATTTGGCTGATACATGGGATCAGATGAGTAAAAGTAAACACTTTATTTATCTTTGCTGTGTTTATTTATTTTTTAACCTACAGCAAAAGCAGGAGTATTAAAAACCAACACTAAACAAATCCTAATAATGCAGTTCATTGGGTTTGCTAATACACAACAATCTCAAGAAAAGGAATCATAATCATGCTGATAAAGTTTCATATGGTAGTTTTAATCATTTACAATGCGGCTTGGTAACAAGTATAAAAGACACAATACAGCAGATATAACATATTAATTGTTTTAGAGTGTTTATTTTCCATGTGCAACGTCTCTGTAGAAAATACACAGACAAGTTCTTATCAGCCACAAAAGCACCAAATCATTATAATGCACGCATTTTTCTAAAGTATTCCAACAGATATGACGCAGTGAAAATACAGTACAAGGAAATAAGTGTGCAGTGAAGAAACTTAATTCTTATCTTAAAATCTGGTTTCAAAACTTGCATTGAAATTAGTGTTAATGTCCATGACCATCCGTGACGTGCTCCAGGCTTCATAATCTGCTCCAAGCTTCCTGAACTCTACCTTCCACTCCAAAAAGACCATTCTATCACAAACACCCCCCAAACAATTGTCAAATCAATGTTGTGCAATACAGTTGTAGAGATATTTCAGTTCAAAGAAAAGGATTATAGTAATTCTGTGATTTAGCATTATCAGGGGCCAAATGGATCAGATTTTATTTTGGTCTTTTCTCCTGTTATAATGCTACAATAGAGGAATAGCAACAAAGCTATTGTTGCATAAGAGATTAGTTTTTGCAATATGGTTATGGATGGAGTCTTTGTGTTCAACCAAGAGCACTTGACCAAGAAATGCTCATGGACAAGTGAAAACACAACAAGAATGTGGTACAGCATTTTTTACAAGAAATTGATGCTGATTTCTTCAATTTCCCTAATAATCTTACAAAGCGTGATTCAGAACTCAATGCAACCATGCTTACAACTACACAGGTATATGTCGACATTTACACCAGATTTACCTGACTGTCAAAGTAATAACAGTTAGAAATTCAAAAGGCAACATCTCTGTCAAATCTTAGACATGTACCAGACAAGAGATTTTGAGGATTACAGTCAGGAAAAGTGAATATATTGCAATTCCTTAACATGTTTTCGCCAGGAACCGCTGCTCTCAATACTGCTGTTGATCTTCAAAGAGATTCACTTTATCTGAAAGTTCATCTAGTAAACAGACAGTCAAGGAAATCATATTTCTTTTAAATGCAGTAATTAACAGTTAATTACGACAGCAGGAAATTATAGAAATATACAACTGTAACTCTGAAACTCAACTAAGTGTAATCAAAAGTAAAAATGCGAACAAAAAAATCATTGTAAAACTGTAAATATTACATTTTTAAATTGAAATCAAATACTTCTATCACATAATATTCACAGTGAGAGTCTCACAATAAAACTGTAGATCATCCCAGGCCTCAGCTTCTGAGATGCAAAAAGGATATTTTTTCTGCTCAGCTCCTGGATAGCTGACTGTACTTTTTTCTGGAACACAATCTGAGCTTCACACATGCAGGCATCTTGGGTTATTTCAGCTCTCATTTCCTCTGAAAGAGGGAGAAGAGATATGGAGAAGGTCAAAGCATGTGAGTGAGATTTCCCCATGTTGAGTTTAGCTTCTTTACTATACTTAAAATGGTTGTTCGGTAGAAAAAAGCAACACAGCTCATTAATCTCTTTACAGATTTGACAGTAGCAACGGACATTAATTGTAACACCCATGCAGTTTGGATGTTCAATATGACCCTTTTCTTATAAAACTATTTTTTGTTTCAAACAAAAGAACCAATCACAGTTGACATTGATTAAACAGTAGAGCTCGGATAGTGCAATCACTTTTTACTTTTGTAATTGATGTTAGAAAATGTTTTAAAAGTTTTAGTCATGTCAACTATTAAATCACAATCTAGGAAGATGTATTAGGTCAGGTGTCATAAGCTTAAAACACATGTAAATCACTGAAGCACTCACAAATGTGTTATATACAAAATCACTGAAAATATACAGTCATAACAGACAACAGGCATTTTTGGGGTCGTTTTGGACCAAAGTTGTGTTAAGGTCCTCCCTTTGTGTCATTTCTTTCACAAGCACAGTTCACTTAATGTTCTACAAACTGTGCTGTGAAAGGCTGGAACCAGAAGTTGGCTGTATGTCTTATTGCTTGACACTGTAGCTCTGGTTGCTGTCAACTACAGACTTTTCCACCGCTGGAGAATGCAAAAACAAAGACATAAAATGTATCATAATAGTGACACATTCAGTTTCACATCACAATCCTCAACCTATTCAAAAAGGTGAATCACCCTATCATTGTTAAAAGGGCTATAAACTTTACATAATTTTCATGTATATCCTGATTTCCTGCTAATTTCAGTATCAAATGGTCTAGATAGCCTACCCACCATTTTGTTTGGGTAAAATATGACATGATATATATGAATTCTACATTGAAACGGAGCTCACCTTAAATCATCTTGTGTAGTTTAGGATGGTTTCAGAATTGCTCTTGTCCAATGAGGCACATAGAGCTGTTTGGCTGATGCAGTTGTTTGGGAGACTCATGGAAACCATGTCCATGTATGTCAAAGCTCTTTGTAGGTCAGTACCAGTCTGGCATATTTGCTCAGTCAGGCTGGGCTCAGTACTTGGTGCAGTAGATATTAATACTTTCTAGCTCAGGGTTTGGTGACAAAAGCATGGCTATGAAAACCTAATATAGACAACCTACAATTCAGCACACTGGCACAATTATGTTTGTTAAAGAAAGCCATTTCTTACGTGAGCATGTTCTCTGGTCTGCATTCAACACATATCCTACATGACAGTTGCAGTTGTAGGAATCCCCATTGTTGATACAAATATGTTGGCAGTTATGTCCTTGTGCACATGCATCCGAGCCTGAAAAGAGACATTCCCACATCTAAGAGACCTTGTAACTTGTTGAGCAAACTAACCATACATGTGTATAGCATAATAAATGTGCCTCCATAGTTCCTGGAAAGTTATAGAATAACACAAAAATATTGTGCATTATTGTAAAAAGGCTGAAAGGAAGAATTTTCTTACGTGAGCATGTTTTCCTATCCATGTTAAGGACATATCCCACTCGACACTTGCAGATGAATGAGTTTCCCTTGTTGACACATATGTGCTGGCAATCATGTCCCTGGGCACAAGCATCCAATCCTGGAACTGAAAAGAAAAGCTCACACCTCAATGACTCAATCTTTGACATCCTACAACCATGTCACATATACATTCAAACATACCCAGTCTCCCATGTCTCACTTATGCAGACCTAAGTTTTGAACAGCTCAATTCAATTTATATTGATGGATATTTGGTGTGTCCATAAGAGAGACTGCCTTTACACCCAACAAAGACTCCTATTATCTGGAGGGAAGCTCCAAATTTTGATTGAACCAGTCCTGCTTAGATACGTCAAAAGTGTGGAATACCTGAGATGATGGATGACACCAAGACATCAAATAGGCATAATGAAACAATTCAGTTCTTACCTGAGCATGTTTTCTGGTCTGGATTCAATACATATCCCAATCGACACTTGCAGATATACGAGTCATCATTGTTGACACAAATTTGCTGGCAGTCTTGTCCATGGGCACATGCATCTGAACCTGAAAAGAAAAAACTTCCACATCTAACTGACTTAGTCTATCAGTCAATGACCCCTTTATCTCGTATGAACCCTCTGACTATTGCCATTTGCTCAATTTCTCTAAATGTATCACACTGAGGTTGATCAGGCTGACCTCAAGCACTGGGCTAGACTTACAAGAAAAAAAACTATTTAGGCATTACTTTGTATTGTTCCAGTCTAGGAAATAACAGTGACATCCCAAGAAAATTGATAGGAAGCTCCAATTCCTTACGTGAGCATGTTTTCTTATCAGGATTCAACACGTATCCCATTTGACATTCGCAGATGTAAGAGCCATCAGTGCTGACACAAATATGTTGGCATTCATGTCCCTGGGCACATGTATCTGAACCTGGAAAGAAGCACCCCCACATCTAACTATCAGGTAAATAACCTTTAATAATTAATAGTACATTTGATAGCAAACCTTGAGGCAAAACCTTCAGCCATTGCAAAGAAAGGTCTAAGTTCTTACGTGAGCATGTTTTCTGATCTGAATTCAACATATATCCCACTCGACACTTGCAGGTATATGAGTCCTCATTGTTGATACAAATGTGCTGGCAATCATTTCCATGGGCACATAGGTCAGAAACTAGAAAAAGAGACATGGACATCAAAAGTCCAAAGGTGTTATGACATCATACATACAGAGATTGGACTGTTGGAGCCTCTGTCTGGCCTTTGCTCCTTTTGTTACTGACGACATCTGTCTCCTATGTGTCCAACTTATTCTGGCAAACCAAAATTAGCTGGCAGTTATATCCAAGGGGTACATGAATCTGAACCTGAAAAGAAACCTTCCACATCTGACTGACTTAATCTATCGTATCAGGGCCATTGTGAACCATAAACTATGAAAAGAAACACTTTCACATCTGACTGACAATCACCCTTTTCCCTTCTCTTCTATTTCTTGCAACAAAATAACAGTGAGATCCCAAGTAAATCCGTTAGAAAGGTCAAAGTTCTTACGTGAGCACGTTTTCTTATCTGGATTCAACACATATCCCACATGACACTCACAGATGTACGAGTCATCATTGTTTATACAAATGTGCTGGCAATCATTTCCATGGACACATGGATCAGAACCTGAAATGAGACATGGACATCAAAAGTCCACAGGTGTTATGACATCATACATGCAGAGTTAGGACTGTCATAGCCTCAGTATGGCCATTGCTCCTTTAACAGTTGATGCAAACTGTCTTCCAGCATCAGAATTATTCAGACAAACACATAGTTACTGGGAGTCTTGCTCATGGTCAAGTGCATCCAAACCTGTAAAGAAACACTCCCACGTCTGACTGACCTACTCTGTCATCTAAATGAACATTTGTGAACAGTTGTGAACCCTATGACTGTTCTCATTTGCTTCTGTTCCCTCAAAGAATCAGGCTGGGGTTATTAACAAAATAACAATTAGATCCTAAGATTTTTTTTTAGGAAAGTCCAAATTCTTACGTGAACACGTTTTCTGGTCTGGATTCAACACAAATCCGATTCGACACTTGCAGGTATACGAGTCATCAGTACTGACACAAATATGTTGGCAGTCATGTTCCTGGGCACATCTATCCGAACCTGTAAAGAAACACTCCCACGTCTGACTGACCTACTCTGTCATCTAAATGAACATTTGTGAACAGTTGTGAACCCAATGACTGTTCTCATTTGCTTCTGTTCCCTCAAAGAATCAGGCTGGGGTTATTAACAAAATAACAATTAGATCCTAAGATTTTTTTTTAGGAAAGTCCAAATTCTTACGTGAACACGTTTTCTGGTCTGGATTCAACACAAATCCGATTCGACACTTGCAGGTATACGAGTCATCAGTACTGACACAAATATGTTGGCAGTCATGTTCCTGGGCACATCTATCCGAACCTGAAAAGAAACACTCCCACATCTAACTAGGACAGTCAGTCAAATCCTCATGAAGTCACAAAACCTATGATGGGGAGTTGTGGTAAAGCACTAATAAGGAATCATGCAGCAAACCCTTGAGCACATTTCAAAGGAAGTCTATAAGTTCTCACGTGAGCATGTTTTCTTATCTGGATTCAACACATATCCCACTCGACACTTGCAGATGTAAGAGTCATCATTGTTTATACAAATGTGCTGGCAGTCATTTCCATGGGCACATGGATCTGAACCTGAAGACAGACATGGACATCAAAAGTCCAGATGAGTTATAACATTACAGATACAGAGATTGGACTGTAGGAGCCTCAGTCTGGCCATTGCTCCTTTTACACTGGATGCTATCTGTCTTCAGTGTGTCGGCTAATTCATGCTAACACAAATTTGCTGAAAGTCTTGCTCACAGGGACAAACATCTGAACCTTGTCAAAGTTAATCAAACAAGTTAGAAATTACTGTTCCATCCTACGAAATAACGGTGAAATCCTAAATAAATCGCTTTAAAAGGTTCAAGTTCTTACGTGAGCATGTTTTCTCATCTGGATTCAACACATATCCCATTCGACACTTGCAGGTGTACGAGTCACCAGTTGTCACACAAATATGTTGGCAGTCATGTCCCTGGGCACACATATCTGAACCTGAAAAGAAACACTCCGGCATCTTACTGTGACCAACAGTCAAAGATGCCAGTAACAAGCAATAGAAGCTATGATGGGGGACAGTGATCAAGCACTGGTAAAAAACAATTTTGAAGCAAACCCTGAAAAATTCTACACATCTTAAAGAAATGTCCAAGTTCTTACGTGAGCATGTTTTCTCATCTGGATTCAACACATATCCCATCCGACATTTGCAGATGTACGAGTCATCAGTACTGACACAAATATGTTGGCAGTCATTTCCCTGGGCACACGTATCTGAAGCTGAAAAGACAAATTCATACATCTAACTCTGACAATCAGTCATTGAACCCTTACTAAGTAATACAATCTATAATGAGGTACAGTCAAGCATTGATAATGAATCTTGAAGAAAAGCCTTCAGCAATTTCAAAGAAAGGTCTATAATTTCTTAAGTAAGCACGTTTTCTTATCCGGATTCAACAGATATCCCTCATGACACTTGCAGGTGTATAGGCCATTGTTGTTTATACAAATGTGCTGCCAGTCATTTCCATGGGTACATGGATCAGAACCTAAAAGTAAGACATGAAGTTTAAATGTCCAGCTAGATTATGACATAATACGTGACCGGACTGTTAGGGCCTCTGTCTGGCTACTCGTCCCTTTAAATTAATTATGACCTCCAAGTGTCTTATTTAGGCTAACACAAATTTGTTGACAGTCTTCTTTATCGGCACATGCATCTGAAACTTAAAAGAAACACTTCCTCATCTTACAGACTTCATCTATCATCTCAAGGATCCCTTTATCCATTGTGAACCCTATGATTATCACCATTTGCTCTGTTTCTCTCATCGCATCACATCAGGTTGATAACAAGGAGCTCGACTTGCTAAGCTAATTCAATTAAATAAGTCAAGCATTTCTTTCCTTTACTGTTTCAGGCTACAACAAAATAATGAGATCCCAAGTAAGTCAATTAAAAGGTTCAAATTCTTACGTGAGCACGTTTTCTTATCTGGATTCAACACATATCCCATTCCACACTTGCAGATGTAGGAGTCATCAGAACTAACACACACATGTTGGCAGTCGTGTCCCCGGGCGCACATATCTGAAGCTGAAAAGAAACACTCCCACATCTAACTAAAACAATCAGTCAAAGAACCTGAAGTAAATAACCTATGATGGAGGATCATGGTCACGAAAGATAATAAAGAATTACAAGCAAATCCTGAACACTTAAACACATCTGAAAGAAACTTTTAAGTTCTTACGTGAGCATGTTTTCTTATCTGGATTCAACACATATCCCTCTCGACACTCACAGATGTACGAGTCATCATTGTTTATACAAATGTGCTGGCAATCATTTCCATGGGCACATGGATCTGATCCTGAAAAGAGACACTCCTATTCATAAATGACTTAACAGAATAAAATTTGTCAGGAAGCACTTAGTCTGCCGGACTTTACTCCCAACTTCCTGCTCATTCAAAATAATTGACATACGTACATACTGTATTAATGTAGAGCAGGTATACAATTAGGTTCTTACGTGAGCATGTTTTCTGGTCTGCATTCAGCGTATATCCCTCATTACACTTGCAAAAGTAAGAATCACCATTTGCGTCACAAATGTGCTGGCAGTCATGTCCGTGTTCACATATATCCAAACCTGAAATGAAACGTTTCCAGCTGACACCGTCAATCACCACTAAGTACTACCCGAATTAAAGCCAAATTCTTTAAGCATTTTTCTTTCTAAGCATCTCCATTCCTTTAGTAAACCAATGACACTGCACTAAGGTTTGCGGATCATAATGTCCAAGGTCTTACTTGAGCATGTTTTTCGGTCGGCATTCAGTACATATCCCATTCGACACTTGCAGATAAAAGAGTCCTCATTGTTTTCACAAATGTGTTGGCAGTCATGTCCATGGGCACATTGATCAAAACCTATAAAAAGAGACAGATCCACATGAAACTAATATCTCAGTGAAGGTGAGCTTGGTCTGTTCCAAGCTCCATTCCTCTTTTTTTATGAATCAGCCTCCAAAGTCTATGAGTTATTACCTCTGCCAAGGAGGGTATGTTTTCACCCCTGTCTGTTTTATTTGTTGGCTTGTTTATAAGCAAGATTACACAATTGAATAGTTGAATGGATTTCTGTGAAACTCATGGTATGGGTCAGAGACGAACCCATAAAACCCATAAAATATTGGTGTTGATCTGGATCAGGGGGTGGATGCATGATGGGGTTTTTTAAACTGTCTTTCACATTGAATAACGTTACGGCAATGGTGTTTTTCAACATTATTACCATTTCCCTCGGAGAAGATGCATACTTCTTAAAACCTAAAACCTAAATGTGTGAAATTTGTTGCAGCTTGATTCAATTTAAGGGGACAATTGGTATGCACTCTATCGAATACCATTCTTGTAAAGGCTGGGTTCAACAACTGACTGTGTGAAAGTCTCCAAAACAAACCGTATTATAAATCACATGAGGAAAAGTCTTTCTCTCCAAATTCAATTCAATTCTTGGTTTTCACAAAAATAGTTTTTACTTATTTAGTAAACCCAGTGGATTTTGTATTTAACGAACCACATTAGCAAGGCTGATATAAACAACATAACATGGCTCTAAGAAATCAATTCTCGTAAGACCTGTGTTGTTGTCTGCGTGTGATTTGACAATTAATCTGAAATGACAAAGCTGCTTACGTGAGCATGTTTTCTCATCAGCATTCAACGAATATCCCCAATGACATTTACAGATGTAAGAATCATCAGTGTTTATGCACATATGCTGACAATCGTGGCCCTGGGCACATGTAGTTGAACCTGAAATCAGACACTCCCTCATGTAACACACACAGCCTAACTACATCAGTTAAGCACATTAAAGCTAAGACATTAATGAGTCATTGACTATTTAAAAATACTTTCAAAATAATCTTTTTCTCAAGATGCATCCATTCTAGGTTCTCATTCTCTCGGCAATTCAGGAAAAAGTTTTGAAGCTGCTCAGGCAAACTAAACTGTAGCTCATCTGAGCTCCACAGACTGGATTCTACTGTTGCTCAACCACCAACAATAGTTATAATTTTTTCAAATCCTCGTAAACCCATTGGTAAAGGTTCTTATTATGTGATCATATATCCCTCATGACACACACGGAGGTAAGCATCGCCATTTTTAACACGAAGCACTCTGCCAGTCAAGTCCTTGGACACATGAGACACACCTACATGAACCGATTGTAACTGAGCTCAACAACAAGCTATGGTACACTTTTCAGGGCAAGATCGGAAAAATAGTCACATAAGCTACACTCTGCTTGATCCGGTACAAATTCCAGCTGAATTGAGACTTCACTTCCCCGCACTTTTCAGAATAATCCAAATCCAAACAGCAACTACCACAACTGAAACTGAGACAAATGTGGAAGGGCAATTTCTTCAGTTTCTATGATGGCACCACCTTCTACTAGAAGGGTCCAGCTTCTTATGAGGTTAAGTTATTTAGTTTGTACAGGCTATTCCATTACACACTACACAGTTGTACGAATCATTGTGCTGACACAACTGTGCTAGTGGTCATGTCCCTGGGAACACTTATCCCAACACGACGAGAACAAATTTACTGATACAAAGCTCTCCTCATGCTCTTATTATGGAGCTTTTGATTAGAAGTTCTCAATGTGCCAGCTCTAAGTCAAGCGACGGGCTACGGTGACTGGCCAGAGTTTGCTTTATAGCTATACAAAAGGTTGCAGCCGTACTTAAAAAAACTGAATTATTTAAAGCTTTGAAGCCATAAAAGATTGTTTTAAATCATCATACAGAACATATAGAGAGTATCTGTGGAACTGGCATGAAAAACAAACAAGCAAAAAGCAAATTTCATCAGAAATATTGTGTTCTTACGTGAGCATGTTTTCTGGTCTGGATTCAACAAATATCCATCTTGACACTTGCACATGTACGAGTCATCACTGTTTAAACAAATGTGCTGGCAGTCATGTCCATAGGCACATGGATCAGAGCCTGAAAAGAGATACTCACGTCTCCCCACATCTGACTGATACAGTTTTCTAGAGGTAACAGTTGTGGAGGCCTTTGGTCTCACCAACCCAGGCCTTCATCATCTCCGGCTTATTTAATTCGTACTCAATAGCGCTCTAATTTATTTAGGTCAACACAAATCATTGCTTAAAAAAGAAGTCATGCAGTCTGACCACGAAATGCTTCACTAACTGATGTTCAAAAGCATATGAAGTTGGATATATACGGCTCACTTTAAGTTCTAATATCAATGTTTAACAAACTTGACATTTCTACCTCTTTTCCCATCCTATTTCCAAACCAATGCTTTTTCAACCATGTTTTTTCAGATCATGCACAAACAAATAGGGATTTCAAGACACTGCGAGATTTGACAAAAAGAAAAGACAAAGATAAAGTCTCTTACGTGAGCATGTTTTCTTGTCCGGGTTCAAGACGTAGCCCTGGCGACACTTGCAGGTGTACGAGTCGCCATTGTTGAAACAAATATGCTGGCAATCGTGTCCAAGAGCACATGCATCCAAACCTGAAAAGATACATTCCAGTGTCTGATTGGCTTATTGTCTTGCTAAATCATTGTTGTTACAGGTTAGTTAGTTGTAAGTAAACATTCATTAATTGTGCATTATTTTTATTTTACGTGGCCACATGCAGATTAGTTTGCTTGATCTCTGTCCAGCTATTGCAATGTAGTGATTTTATGTTGTTTGTTTCAATTCCTGTATTATCTGTGAAGGAAGAGAGATTAAGAGAGTTCTCACCTTGAAATGTTAAACAGCCCTTTGAATTTTAGTCACCTGAATATGTATCCATTTGAATGTTCATGCAGCACAGACCATGCAAACACAAAATCGAATGCAGGGAACATTCTTTCACAATAACACAGAAACCGTCTTTAGTAGTGACGTCACTTTTGTGGAGGACAGAAGTGAAACACAGAGGTCAGTTGAGCTCATTCTTCAGGCTCAATCTGTTATTCAAAAGCAAAGTTTTGAATTTAACTGAATGGAGGCTAGTCGTGATTTCAAAATGCGGTGCTATGAGTTTGAACCAGCAACAAGGTTATTTTAAAGTTGGTAGGCGAAATGTAAACAATGATCATTTCAAATCCAATCTTAACCTAGGTCAAATTACTGAACAAAGGTACAGGTCCCAGGAAAGTCATGGTGGAAATTTGTTTTGTCCCACTAAGTAGCTGTTTGCACAATACCTCTGATCTCATTGTTTTTGTGTTGATACCACAAATTTGAAATAACTTGTTAACTAAGCTTTAAATGTGCAGATTTTTGTGCTGATTTTTTCTTACCTTCAAACAGATCCAAGTTAGTTCTGCCTCTCTTCTTTCCAGTGTCTGTGCTAATCTAGGCTCATTAGCTGTTTGAACAGGCTTCATATTGAATGGACTGACATGAGAGGGATGTACATACTTCTCACCAATATTGCCTGCTGGAAAGCAAATAAGCTATGAATGTATGCTTTCATTTAATTTTAAATAGTACAGTGGATGTTCTAAACGTGCCTGATTTGAATTAGCTATTTATTTCTCGCTTGTTTTCTTGGTCTGTGTTAAAGATTTGGAACTACTTAAGAATAATTCCTTGTCATTAGTCAGTCCTTGTCCAATAGTTCTACAATATACTGTCCCTTTTTATTGTTTGTGTGCTGGACGTTGTGTGCAGACCTTTTTATAAAAATGTTATTGAAAAGAGTGAAGTTAGAAAACTTTGTGCTCATCCTAACTGGTTTGTCTACAATGAAGATTGATAACATAATGGTTCTGCATCCATTCAGAGGGTAATACTGTATATCTAATTATACAATGGAATGTTTTCATAAAAAATTACGTGAATTAAAATGTTCCACTCAATTAGTCGGAATTTGGGTCCCATTCAGCACAAGCTGAATTAGTTTTTGCGTTGCGGGATCAGTGGCCGTTAATGTTGACAGAAGCCTTGAACGTGGACCTGGGCAGCTAAGCATATTTTCTGGTAACTGAGCGGAGCACACGGCATGAGGCATAAAATGCAGCGCAGAGTGCAAAGAGCAGCGCGCTTCCTATGAGAAGTACAGGCAGCATCATTTTAGGTTTCTACCATTTTAAAGTATTTTTGTATTTAGGTTTTTGTTCTGAGTCAGAGTCTACAAGTGATCAGAGAGTTGTCTTCTTCTTTGGGTAGGTTAGTACATCCACTTCAACTATTGTACATTTTTAATGCTGACTGCATTAATAATACATTTTTTTTAAATCACTGTCTGCATGGCAACTGTTAGTAGAATCCATTTTGGTGGAAATGCACTCACAGACATTGTTGTTAATAATATCTACAACGTCTATAGAACACCAAAGAAGAGGACTATTTCCTTTAGAATGGAGATTCCCTCTATGGTGCTACCCATAAAATCACAGGTTAATTAAAAAAGATGCGTCTGACATACCGTTGTTTCCTTTATCGTCATTTTCATTATTTATCCCACTAGGGTTTTTTCTGCCATAATCATCAATTCCACCATTTAATGAAGTGTCCGCACTCCCGTTATCATCATCCTTACCACACAAGGTTTGCCTAAATTTGGTAGTTAGCTTCTCTATGACACCATAGGTCTCGACATAGAAGACATGGTCATCATGTGGGGGGCTGGCCATGAGGCGGAGTGACATCATATCAGCTCTGTCCACTCCCACTGCATAGATCTCAATCCCAGAGGCACGGGCTGCGGCTGACACTTCGTCCACCTTGTCCTGGGGCCTCCCGTCCGTCACTATGAAGGCCACTTTGGCAATGTTCAAGGAAGTGGCCCGGGCCCCTGCCTCAACAGTAAATGCTTTCTCCATAGCAGTCTTTATGGCCATGCCTGTCATGGTGCCTGAGGCGAGGGGCTCGACTCGGGCCAGTGCCTGCTTTAGGGCAAACTTGTCAAAATACGTCTTCAGCAGGAATTCGATCTGCACTGTGCTGGCATAATTGACGAGGCCAACTCTGGTGGCATCGTACCCAATCTCCAAGCTGTCCACCATGTCTTCCAAGAAGTCCTTGGCCTTCTCAAACTCAGCCGGACGTACACTGCGGGAGCTGTCTATGATAAAGACCAGGTCTATGGGCCGATTTCTGCAGTTGGATCTTGTTGCTGTAAAATATAACCAACGTTTCACATGGATGCAAAAGTGTATTTTTCAATGATTTTGCAAGGCATAGTATAAAATCTCCTGATATTCTTCCATAGGTTCCTAAGTTGTGCCTACAATGTGCTCTGAAGCGGCACTATAGCTGAAGTGTGCTGCAAACATTGAACTAAACTAAATAAGGACTCTAAAATCTGTGGCTCTTTTTTTTAGAATAATGTATGTATATATATATATATATATATATTATAATTTCTTAATTACCCAAAGCAACTTTTTCTGCATTTTGCGTGGGGGAAAAAAATCAATATATTGGAAATTATACATGCTGGTCAACAAATTGATTTTACTAAATGCTAAAATAACATGAGCAATGATAAACAAATTCTAATCATAAGATTGACTATTAAGGCTAAGGTGTCGAAATGTAAATCACCTTAAATTCCCCTTTAACACAAATATTCTGTCATTTGTCACCTTTAAGCTTCCTTCTAAAACATCAATAAAATCAACCTTGAAAAGAAATAATATTTGAATTAGAACATGTTATTTTTTGGCATCTCCTCCTTCATCCATCGATTCCCCAGATATGATTACATAGAGATGATGGCATCATTGTGAGATCAAACTATTTTTTATGAATTCAACTTAATACCAGTGAAAGACAATCTTTTTTGAAAAAACAACATTATATTTAATTTGAGAACCAGGAAGCACAATCAAAACCCCCCACAGCTGTCATTTTGGGAGCAACATATCAGTGTGTTAGTTGTATGGCTACCTGCAGCAGTTCTGATGGATGCAGCAGAGACACCCAAGTCTTTAGCAGGCTGCCGAGATGTGAATGGTGCAGGATTGAGTTGCAGCGGTGCAGGCAGCTCCCTCTTTGGCAGCAGTTGATCGGCAGGCTGATAGCGAGACCTGGAATTACTGCTGCCAGCTTTGCCAGGGGGAAGAAAAAAAATAATTAGAGCAGAGGCTTAAGAGCCGACTGGCAGACATGCATGAATGATAATTAGCTTAATAACATCGTCGATGGAGGGAAAGGAGTGTGCAGTAAGAGTTCACACACAAACACACACGTTTGTACTTTTGTCTTACTGAGAACCCTCAACCTTAAACTAAACTTATTCTAACCTAAACACATTTATTATTCTAAAAACACGATGAAATTACAATCTGCTCAAAGTTTTAAATATTATATTACATTTTCAATTTTCAAATAAAATAACACTTTTCTGTTGTGGGAAAAAATGAGCAAGTAGATGTGTTTCCATCCCTTGGTATAGTAAATTAAGTAGAATTTAGTTGAATATGCATACTAATAATAATTGGTAAAACATAGTAAGGTTACCCAAGTCAGAACAAACTCATAAAACAGATTAACATCTCCACATCATCCATTCAGGTGGATGTAGTCCTCAACATGCAGTCTACTAACCTGCCCTGTCACTCCTCCATCTCTCCTGCGCCTGGAGGCTGCTGACTCCTGGCCGGACACTCTGCTGCTGCTGGAAGCCTCGGTCAGTGTAATCACTTTCAGTGCTCAGGGCTTCGTCAGAGATTTGCTCAGCAGATTTGATATCTTCAAACCACTGAGAAACCCTTGCGTGTACTTTCGGGGACGCTCGTGGGATTATTGGACTACCTGAGTGGATCTGTCGGTGCTGGGTCCGAAGCTGTGGGTAAACTCCCTGAGCACCTGATGCCAGAGAGCCGATGAAGCAGATCAGTCCCCACGTTAATGAAGTCATGTTGCCTGTAAACAGTTTCCTACGCTGGGTGCCCGCTGGGTCTCCAACACTACACTGTTGAATGCAGCCTACTTATACCCTCTGCTCCACGGCCCACAAGGCGTGGGGAGCAAGAGGCCCAATCCACAGATAGTAAGAAGAAGGAGTTGCTCAAGTGAGGCTGGTTACACTGCAGCAACAATTGCATTACTTTTCTGTAATGGCTATATTTAGTGTTGGAATGTAACTAAGGCGGCTACATTAATTAAGTACTCTATTCTTAATAATAGTTTAGAGATTATCTGCTTCTACAATAGATTTCTTTGGCAAATTTGGTACTTTTTAAAAACTCTATATTTACATAATGCACTGCTATAAATAAGTCAGAAGTAAATTAGCTCCTCAACCATTAAAACGTTGAAGACAAACATCAAGATAAAGCTTTTGAATGCAGTTAGCTGCTTCACGTACACTTTTTCTTTGGATACATTTAGCTGATGATGTCAAAAGACTTTTCTCATCCTAATTATTCATGTGTTATTTATAATAAATTGTAAAGTGTCCTTTGGTGTATTGAATGCGTAGTAATTTGAAATTATTTTTCATTATTATTTAGTAAAGTTACACATCTCAATACTTTTCCACCACAGACTAAATCACTTTTCCTGTAAACTTTTTATTTATTTGAATCCTTGTTAAGAAGATAAACAGATTAACATTTGTAATAAGTTTTATAAGTCAGACCTCTAATGACATAATAAGCTATAAATATTCAAAGATGGTTTTGAGGTAGATGAATAATTGATGACAGTGCAGAAAATAATATCGAAACTAAGGCCCACTTAATTTGTTCTGGCGTTTTTGACCATATCACATTTATTTTGCTCAGTTCTCAAACTTCTCGTCTAATTTAGGACTTCTGACCACATTTATTAACCTTTTATGTAGATTTTTTTAGGGAAATAATTATGTATCAACAGCAGTATCTCTATGGTGAGTGAATAAATGACGTGTAGTTCCCTATACGAAAACAATTTATATATTTTTTAATAAAATGTGAGTGCAGTTACTTTGTAGTACGCTGCCCTCTCGTGGCCTGTAGTGCAAACTGTGTTCCAGAGGTCACTGGTCTGAATAGAGGGGACATTTCGTGACTCAAAATGAAAATGAAACAAAGAAAGCTACTTTGTCCCAAAAAGTTTATCGGCTGAATATGGAAGATCGGAAAAAGTTTTCTTCTTCTGTGAACAATTCAAATAACCTGGTTGTTTTCATGTAAATCAGGTGTTTTACGACATTTGTAAGTGTATCAAGTTACAGACTGTCTGACAATGCAAATGGTCCTTTTTTACTTGTCACAAAGGGAAGTTATATGTTTGTGTATATATATATATATATATATATATATATATATATAGTATTCATTTTTCACCATCCTGAATGTAAACAGGTAAACAGAGTTGCAGCCAAATTCAATACAATTAAAGCAACTCCTTCTTCAAATGTAAAAAAAAACATCAGGGAAAAAACTGAAAATGCCTCCATCCTGCTCCTGTGGTGTCATCCAAATGTCTATAAGCCCCGCCATTCAAATTCTTTATTATTTACACATTTATGTGCAGTTGTGGCTCAGGGGGTAGAGCGGGTCCTCCAGTCATGAGAAGGATGGTGGTTCGATCCCTGCTGATCCAGTTTAAATAAACTACACCTTTAAATCTATGTTACATCGAAAATTAAGCACCTTATTTTAAGATGTCTTTTTCAAAAGCTCTTTATTTTATTATTAATGAAAACCTTATTTTTACTTGAAACCAGAAAATAACACTTATTTTATAGACTACCTTCCAGTTCAATGTGGAAATTAATAATAAACGTTGTTGACTACATACTATTGAATCAGTTTGTTTTACTTCAAACAGAAGATGATACAATTTGGACACTTGAAAATATATTGCACTGACTCATAATGCATGTTAGCCATTTAGATGTTTCGGATCTTTGCTTCAGGAAATTATCTCTCACTGCACCCTTTTTTAATTTAATGGAATTTAATTTCCCTCTCCAACCACTGAATATGACATTGAAAGATTCTGTGAACAGCTTTCAAAAGGTCGATAGCGGCTTTTTCAAGTACTTAAATGAGGTTGTCCTATTTTTTTAAAACATAATTGGCCCTCCACCTACTGTTTTATTTATTAAAAGAATACAATACTTCTTAAAGTTACCACAGGAAAACTAAATCAATTACCAATACAATCGTTAACGTATCTTATGTATCAAATGTATGGTTAAATAGATATGAATCCTGTGTCAATTTCTTGAATGCTGCATGTTATACAAAATAAAAATTAAATAAAAAAGGGAATGGGTACAATCTGCTGTTTGATTCCCTGTATTTTAATAGTTAACCGCCTTGTGAGTTACTAGCCAGGAATGTAACTTAGTTGCATCATAAGCTGCTCTCTAGGCTGATACTCCAAACAGGTGGAACTCCTCTGCAGGACCTGGCATCCCCTGCGAACTAATCTGCTGGATGTGTTGCCTGGAGAAGACAAAGCAGATAAAAGTTAGATTTTTCACCCACTTACGACCACATATTGCTGCAGTAACATCACTCACCAAGCAGGACGGGACATGACATAGTGAAGGCCAGGTCTTTGGAAACCATTGAAGGTGGAGGAGACACTCACGGTGTAGGCACCCATGTTTTCAAAGACCAGCCAGTCGCCCACCTGCAGGTCAGGCAGGTAACACTGCTCAACAATGCGATCAACACCAGCACAAGTTGGGCCCCAGATACTGCAGGCGTACATGATCTCATCTGGCTTTGGCTTCTATTAGTCGTAAGAGGTTTGGAGAAGAAAGAAATAAGACATTCATCTTTGAAATTATTTTCTTTGACTAATATCTACGATGAGTGCAATTTATCTCGATGGTTTTCCATCACCTTATACAGTGTTGGTAAATTTGTAATATAGAACAAGGCTGAAACCAAGAAAGATCCAAACAGTCCATCATTGACATAGTACATCATAGTCTTGTCTTTGGGTTTTTCTTTGGCCCCTTCATCTTTCTCTGTGAAGAAAGAATAAATAATTAAAGCTGCAAGCAGTACTCGCACCTTTATGCACATCAGGGGCGATGCAGATGCCATGCCATCATCATAAAACATCTGAGGTGTGGGTCAAAATCGATGCTAGGCATGCTAGGCACATCCAATACAGCTTCCTGTTTCATGGTGAATATGCATGATAATGACTTTCAGAGGAGGGGCTCTCATCATTCTTGTAAAATGTTTTAAAGAAGTGGGTTTGTAAACAATGCTTAAGTTTTTAATGGCGAAGGATAAAACGTTTACCTCCATCGGAATAAATACAGGGAGTCGCAGAGTTTAGTGCATGACAGAAAGTAGCTTTAGTGTCTTTCTGTCTGTTGCACAATGTCGACTATTGGTAATCCTATCAAATTATTATAATTTACAAAAAGAGATTGTAAATAGAGCCCATACCCCCTACAGTCTATTTCTTTGTGACAATGCTATGCACCGTCCGGTACGTCCATTTTGAACAGGCAAATATTTAGTAATGTTTTCTAAATCAGATGTTACCATCAGAGGTTGAGTCCATGATGACCTTCTTGGCAATGATGTTGACAACCAGTGTGAAAGCAGAAGCTACATAAAAGCGTCCTGGCTCAGCGATTATCTTTACCCCAGAGTCAGCAGGGAAATACTTGTCCAGGGCAGGGTGGATTACATCCGTGATCTAGAAAGGGCAAAAAGGGTTGACACATAAACAAGACTGTAAAAACATGTCTCATGCTAGTACTCACATATTTAGTCCGAAAACACGTGTAATATTGTGAGGCTATAATGGACCACCTAATTAAATTAGAAAAAAATTCAGACAGCATCTTTCCTCTTCAAATTTAGGTCCACCGTCATCACAACCAAGGAAACCACCACCAATGTCCAAGAGATCCATGTTGAAGCCGAGCTCATCCTAGAGGGAACAAGATTCAGTCCATATTGACTTTGGTGGAAGAAAACCCTCATAAAATCAGAAGTATATTGTGATGGAAAATCATCTTGAGATTTGAAATAATGAAATTCTCAGACTGGAGTTGCCTTTGAGTCTTTATAATAGTAAGCTCTGCAGAATTTACACAACAAGCACGGGTGCTCAAAATGGAACAACTGGCCGCAAGTACAAGAAAGCCAGAACTAATACAAAGAGGTGCTTTATAAAACGTAATTTGAAAAAAGACATGAAATCATCATCTGTGTCTGTCTGCTGTGTCGGTCCGCTGTAGCAAGTTCCCTGTTTGTCGAGGTCACAGGAGTGAGACACCTGGTCAGTTGAATTTTTCCCTTACAAATGTATTTAAGTCACAACTCACGCCCATATGGAAAACACAGCGAGCATCAGCGATGGCCTCCGTGTATGTCTTGGCATCAGTACAGCCACTGCCAACATGGAAGCTGACACCAATGACGTTCAGTCCCAGTTCTTTAGCCCGCTCCAGAAGACCTCGACAAGATTTGAGCGGGGCCCCAAACTTCACACTCAGACGACACACTGCCTTTGAGTCATCTGTGGCAATACGCAGCACCAGCCTGGGCATAAAACAAAATCAAGTTATTCAAAAGGATAAAGATTCAGAGAAGGAAGTTAAATACATATAAAATACAAAAAGCCTTGTAAGATCAGATGATAAAGAGTCGTACTTGGCATTGTCATGAAAACAGGCCACTTTCATGAGTTCCACTTCGCTATCAAAGGTCATCATCTGGACCCCATGGGCAGATGCATATTTGATGTGAGAAATTTGCTTACAGGGGTTGGCATAGATAATTCTGCTTGGATCCACTCCCAGAGACAGAACCAGCTCAAGCTCTGTCTAAAGTGGAATATAAACAACAGTAAAAAAAGAAAAGCACAAACCGTCAAAACCATTTCCTTTATGATGATCGTAAAAACACACATTACATTACATTTCATTTTATTTGATTTTGTGAGTGTTTAGCTAGCAGTGAGGGAGCAACAAGCCTATTGGCAGATGACGAATGGAGTGAATGGGCTGAATTTAGGTAGACCTGCCAGGAGGGACTTGCAATAGTCTAGGCGTGAGATGACCAGAGCCTGGACCAGAACCTGCGCCGCCTTCTGAGTGAGAAGGTGGCATGTTCTCCGGATGTTGTGCAGCATGTATCTACAGAAACATGTTGTTGCAGTAAGGTTGGCAGTGAGGGAGAGTTGACTGTTGAGTGTCACACCCAGGTTCCTAGCAGTCTGGGTGGGGGCTAAAACAGAGATGTCAAAAGTTATAGTAAGGTTGTCAGTGGGAGAGCCTTTCCCTAGAAGGAAGTGTAGTTCAGTAAAATTAAGGCTAATTTTCAGGTGTTGTGCGGACATCCACTGAGAGATGTCAGTCAGACAGGCTGAGATTCCTGCTGCTACTTATGTTTCAGATAGGGGAAAAGAGAGGATTAGTTGGGTGTCATCAGCATAGCTGTGGTAGGAAAAGCCACCTGAGTGATTGACAGAGCCGAGAGAGTTGGTGTACAGAGATAAGAGGTCGGGACCCAGAACAGAACCTTGAGGGACCCCAGTAGTGAGAGGAAAAGGTTCAGACACAGATCCTCCGCAAGTTACCCGGTAAGTGCGGCCGTTGAGGTAGGAAGAGAGCAGGGAGAGAGGAGAGCCTGAGACACCCAGGTCCTGAAGGGAGGAAATAAGAATCTGGTGCTTCACTGTGTGAAATGCAGCAGAAAGGTCTGGAAGGATAAGGACAGACGAGAGAGAGGCTACTCTAGCAGTGTGAAGTTCCTCAGAGATAGCAAGGAGGGCAGTCTCAGTTGAGTGGCCTGGCTTGAAACCAGACTGGAGAGGGTCAAGAAGGCTATTATGGTGGAGATAGGAGGAGGGTTGATTAAAGATGTCTCGCTCGAGAGTTTTGGAAAGAAAGGGAAGAAGAGAGACATGTCTGTAGTTGTTTACTTCAGTAGGGTAGAGGGTGGCTTTCTTCTGGAGATGGTTAACTCTTGCCTCCTTCAGAGAGTTAGGGAAACAGCCAATTGACAGGGAAGTGTTGATAAGATGAGTGAGAAAAGGAAGACGGTCAGGAGCAATAGACTGGAGAATGTGAGATGGGATGGTGTCAACACACCTTGCTTGCACAGTCAAATCCAGTTCCCAGGGACGCCAGTGTTTTTAAGACTGCCCGACTGTCATTGCATTTGACAGCATAGAAAGTTCTGACAAGAGGCAGGGCCCTCATCCAGCGCAGATGTTTCTCAAACACATCCCCCAAGTCACACACATAGAAGGCCTCTCTATCATCCTGTGCATGAAAGGGACACATGCATTAAATATTTCCATTTGTAATTTAACAATATTCACAATTATTTGTATCATCACGGACTTGAAAGCCACATGAGAAAAATCCAGACTACACAATACCTGAAAACCCAACAACTACAGCATCCTGTTTGCACCAATCACTTAACAAATTGGGTCGTTTGTGTGTCTGCTAAACAAAACCAGCCCCGGACCCTTACCGTCCTAGATGATTCATTGATCTTCTGCTCAACAGTATCGCGGAAAGAGAAACCATCCTCCATGAAAGAGAACTCAAACTCAGGGGAAGAAGCACTGTTCATGGTCCCAAGTCCTTTTGATTTCTTATTAGTAAACTATAAGAGAGAGGCAGAGAAATATCTAAATTACTTTGGGGTTTTACAACTATTTATAGTGACACTGTAACTTCAACCCAAATAAATACTTAGTGCAACCAGCAGGAGTAAAAATATGCAAAAACCTGGTGTAGTTTTGTCTTATAATTTCTGGCTGGATGGGTTTATTCAGTTGTCATAATATCCTAACTTAGAACCTGAAATCCCTGCACATAAAAGTATTGGATTAATACTAAAAGGAATATTGTAACTCATGCATGAAAAACTAAGACTAAATCACCCAATATTGTGAAATATTTCATTTTGTAAAAAATAAACGTCACTTACCACTTTCTACGATGTCAGGTGAAAGTTATGTAGGTCAGTCCATCTGTTTCAGTAAAGGTGTGTGGACACATATAGAACCCCTATAACTGAAAGGATGATTCTAAAGTCTAACTTCACCCTGAAGTTTTGGCTGAAGTGCTTCTTCATGGAAATTAAACACGTCTTAAGAACGCAGTGCTGGGAGGCGAGGCAAAGAAAAGACTCCCCCTCCCCATATTTCTCACACACACACACACACACACACACACACACTCACACACACACACACACACACACACACACACACACACACACACACACACACACACACACACACACACTCACACACACAAATTACTTAACAACTCCAATATCAGCAGATGAACGGGGGACATGAAGGGGAGGACATCTCTTAATGGTAGACAATAAATACATATATCATACAGAGGATGGTGTTAATCATCATAAATTCTAATTTAGTAACATCCATTTTAAACCTGAACAGATCTCATAAGCCAGAGAAATATCACAAGCTACCCTAATATATTTTTTAGGTTTTTATAGACAATCAATTCAACCATCATTTACCGGTGAACCTGAGTGCAGTGATACTGACTATGTCTGACAGATCAGATGAAACTCAACATCCCACGGGTTGAGGTGGCTGTAATGAGTACATTTGTGACTTGTCATCCTGTTGTCATAGCTCTAATTGACAGCAGTTATGGATGGTTTAGCAGAAAATGTTGAAGAAATTCTGCGCAAGGGGATCTGAAGGATTAAGTACAGGATATTGGCTTCATATGTCACATATGTACTGCAAACGTCAATCTCTCTGCGCCACTAACCTCACAATGACACACCCAGCTATGTTCACACAACCTGCAATGACAGATGTCTTAAAGGATATATTTGCGTAACACATATTGATTACTTCACTATTTGATGCCTTCAACAAGTTGATAAACAATAAAACATTAACTACAAGATACAATAAAATAATGAAACAAGAGCAGGGTCCCACTGCAATACATCATATTCCTTTCATTGGTCTCTTTGTATTCCTCTGTAAAGAAGGCATAAATCATTTTATTACTGCTGGAAGAACTTGATTTCAGAATATACTTTTTATAAATAACAGTAATCCCACTGGTAAATAGAGAAATCTTTTTTTTATAAATTGAATCTATTATCCCCAGCAGTCTAATTTGTGATAATACTTTGCAACATCAGGCAAATTTATAGTAATGTTTTTTTAAATCAGCTTTTACCATAAGAAGTTGAGTCCATTATGACCTTCTTGGCAATGTTGTTGACAACCAGTGTGAAAGCAGAAGATGCATAAAAGTGTCCTGGCTCAGCGATGATCTTAACACCAGAGGCAACAGGGAAACAATTGTCTGGGACAGAATGGTTTACAGCCGTGATCTAGTAAGGGCAAAAGAGTCCACACAATAAAAGCTTGTCTTGTGCTACAGCTAATGTTGCTCCAGATAAATTCATAATTTACTCCCTTTTTCATTTAATAGAAAGACTGAAATTTCCAATCTATATTGGACCACCCAATTTATTTAGAAACTAGAATTACCACACTGTGTCTGTATGCCTCCACTTCGCAGTGCAGTTTCCATCTTGATACATTTGTTTTCCAGATTCATAAATGTCACTATGACCTATACACTTTACAACTAAATTCAAATTGGTTAATCTTTGAGTCAAAGAGAGAACTGATCAAAAGTTGAAAGTATTTCAAGGTGGTCTTAAGTTACTACAATAGAGGGCGAGAAATATGTTTGGTGAGGCCACTGTGACTTTGAACTTTGACTACCAAAATCGAGTCAGTTAATCAGTAAATACAAGTGAACTGTTGTGCAGAGTCTGAAAGCGTTCACTAAAGAACTACCAGAGACATTACATTCAGAACCACCAAATTTTAAATTAGGTCATCCTTGAGTCCATCTAAGCTTGCTTACTTGATGCTTACTTGGTGTGAGACATTTCCTTGAAGGGGTTGGCAAAGATGATTCTGCTTGGATCCTCTTATATTGACTGAATCAGTTGAATATCCGCCTAAATAACAAAGAAAACAGTCATTTAAAACACAAGTTTCTAAAGTGAACACCAAGAGATCTTTGTATTCTGGTGTTTAGTATTTGGTGCTATGGACAGTAGTGTAGTGGAGGGGTATATGGTATACCACATATACAAACCAGTGTGCACCAAGTCAATTTTTTCCGAAGGACAGCGAAAGCATGACCTGCCTTATGCTGCATCTCATTGGTTAGTACTCGTAGCCTTTGTTGTTTGGGTTGGTTGGTTGTCGGTTCAAGTCCCAGTGTGGGTGGGACTTAAACATAGATCTTTGTCTTTCAGGGGGAAACTGTTGAACTACAATGTGATTGGCTCTACATCAGATTCCTGTATTAGTGTATGAAGTGATAGTGGTCGGTGTGAAAATTAAGTTTTAGCAATCGCCCCAAAAATCCTGTAACATGATCAGAGCCCTGTCCTGAAGAGATCGATGAGTGTGTATGCAGTCTTAGCGATAGCGCCACCTACTGATCAAGTCTCTCTCTCTCTCTCTCTCTCTCTCTCTCTCTCTCTCTCTCTCTCTCTCTCTCTCTCTCTCTCTCACTCTGGATCTTACTATCTCTCTCTTAAAGCAGCCAGTCTTTCTGTATCTCTTTCTTTCTCTTGTATACCAGCCATTCTCTCTCTCTCTCTATCTCTCTCTCTCTCTCTCTCTCTCTCTCTCTCTCTCTGGGTCTCTCTCTCTCTGGGTCTCTCTCTCTCTGGGTCTCTATGTCTCTCTGGGTCTCTCTCTCTCTCTGGATCTCTCTCTGTTTCTCTCTCTCTCTCTCAAATTGACACAGTCTGTCTCTCTTCCCCCATATTTAGTCTGGAACCGGCAAATTCTAGGCACCCATTCAAAATTTCTCAGCAGGAGGAATTTTCTAGGTTAAATTGGTCTTTGGCTGACCTTTTGCAGTCTGACATTTGCAGTTGTATGTTCTTTACGCATCTTTCTGTGGCATTTGTTTTATTGTTTTTCAAATATTGGCTAAGGAATCAGCGTCCATTCCAGATGATCCTTATTTGCCTTGCCTGAAATCAATCAGTAACTCCTCCTGTCTCAAAATGACCACTGTTTGCTAGAGGGGCTATGAGTGAGGATTATAGGCTTATCAGTCCATCTGCGCAAATTTGTTGTGCAGGTAATATATGTCAGCTAGTCTGACCTTAATCCCACACGCAGCCAGAAATGCCAATGAGTGACATGTACACTGCTGCAGGCAGAAACACAGACTTACGTACATGTAAAAATAGGCAGGATGACATATGCAAATAAGCCACTGAGCTGTGATGCTGAATGTCATCTTTGCTAGTGCTGTAACTTTTACAATCTTTGAATCTTACTTCAATAGTATTCTCTAAATGAGACATGAAAAAAACAACAGGATTAATGGGTAGTTTTGTTTACAAATGTGGCTCATTATATATGATTCGTTTGAAAATAATTGCAAGATTACACGAAAACCACTGCACTGATTAACACCAGACTGGGTGGAAGGATGCAGAATGGGTCAAAGGAAAGAATCCGTTGGGTATTGGTGCTGTTCCAAATCAGAGGGTGGATTTTTGTACATTTTCACTGACTAGACAGGGAATAACTAATGGTTCAGGTTTTTTATTTTTTTATTTGCAATATTTATTGGGCTGATTCACGGAGCCCCTGATGTCCCAAAAGGTAGTATTTGTATCTTGTACGCACAACATATTTATTTCAAGAAGACGTTTGGGTTTTAATCGGTCCGATGCACACATCCAACAGATTTGTACCACAGCATGGTGAAAACTCAGCTAGTCTGTTTCTTTTCATCTGGTAATCAATGAAATTCTTGGTGATCTTGCACAGAGACACAGAATTGTCAGCAGTCATTTGCTGTGCATATTGAAGGAAAGCAGGCTCAGTCAATGGATATACTATGTTTCAATAAACATATTTGAAAAATCACCAAACTGTATAAATAAAACCAAAGCAACAGTATAAGCACAAATTAGTGTTGTCTTCAAAGCTTCGACCAGGCATGTCTTTACGACGCAGATGTTAATTCTGTGTAGCCTGACGTTGTCATACTCATAATTCTAGTCAGAATATGATTCTGATACCGCTACATTGGGCTGTGATTATGGGGCGTGTTTCAACCGAACCAGGAAAAAAAAATGCCTCTTCGTTCAATTGGATAGACCTACAACCAATCAGAGCACAAGTACAACTATGCGTCGTATGTTAAGCGACGCATAGTTGTTGTCAACAGAACTCAACTGCACGCATGCTGGAAGAAGTAGAAGAAGAAGAAGAAGAAGATCAGTAAAAACGATTTTTGCCGGTGTTGTAAAAATAATTTAAGGATACACGGAGAACTTACCAACAAGATCAGCAATTTTGAGAGAAACTGCTACAACGGGTTCACACCGGACTCGGAAGCGACGCCAAAGCGCCGCGCTCGCTAGTCCATAGCGCGCCGGCGCTTGGCTGTTCACACCGGACACTGATAATATCACCCGTTGATCCAGTAGTATAAAAGCATATACTTACTTGTTGCTCCAACATTAAGCAACAGCGTTCCAACATTTGTCTTTTTTGGTGTTGTCTTTATACGACATGTTCCTAGGATCATACAACTCACTGTACTTCTCCACTTCAATTATTAATTTAATGTCATCCATGTTGAAGAACTTCTCCGCTGTTTGCTCCGTTAAATGTCGGGTGTCGAGGGTAAATTACTTATTCTCCACTCAAGCCTATGTGGAGAATACGTAGCCCCCCCCCCCCCCCCTCTCTCTCTCTCTTTTTTTATCTTTATGACTGCTTGTGTGGCTGTAGTGGATGGGCAGAGGGGGACATTTAATAATGTCATTGGTAAAATTGGTAAAATCAAAAGGACAACAGATGGGGAATTCAAAGTATGGGATGCATATTTGATCATTTAAATCAGTGGTTCGCAAAGTGGGGGGCGCGGACACTCCAGGGGGGCGCAATGTCACAGACAAAAAAAATAAATGATAGAAAAAATAAATTAAAAAAAGACCGACCACTTGTTAGTGAAAGCTCCCTCATTGGTGAACTGCTAGGGGCTGGACTGACAAACAAATCAAATACTGTTTCGTTCCTGATCCACCAATCAAAAGAGGATTGTTATCATTTGAACGCGAGTTGCTCGTACGCTTCCGAGTATAAAAGTAACTGCAGGCATGGTCGGCGCTCACCCTCACTGAGACGACACCCTGCAGAGTTTGTGCGATTGCTCTTGTTTCCTCGATAATTCAGATATTCATTGCTTTATCACTCCTTCCTTACTAATACCTTCCTGCACTTGCAGCAGGCCTATTCGTAGTCTAATCTAAGGAGTAATTTGCTCCACAGTCTTTTTTAGAAAGCTCATAGCCCCATAGGGGGGGCAGCTTGCAAAACTTTGAGAACCCCTGATTTATATCATATAAAATATGTCATCAAATCATTTAAAATCATTTTTCAGTGTGTTTCCTGTCGCGATACACTCGAGTCAAGCGCCAAAAATAGACTCGATGCCGAAACGATCGCTGCACGGCGCGAGTCAGCCTTGGCGCAGCGCGGCGCATCAGCCTCCGGTGTGACCCGCACAAAGGTTTAACATGGGAGTGGATGGGAGCCAGCTGTTATTTAAGGTTGGCGCTGTGCTTACGCGTCGCTTTGGCGTCGCTTCAGCGTCCGGTGTGAACCCGGCGTAAAGGTGAATGCACGTAGAACAAGTTCTCTGTTTAGGATTACAACTCCACAACACATCAAACAAATCGTATCACATTTGTCAGTCCTGTAAGAACTTAATAACACGGTTGGAACGCGACATTCCCGTGTTTAAAAAATGGACAGACGACGAAGGAGACCAGGCTGAAGAAGCGTGTTCATCTGAGGCATCAGAGAAAAGAGACCGGGGTCCAAGCGCTCTTTGGTGACGTGGTTGATTACGTAACTGTTGATCATCTGTCCATCATCGTATAAAGCCTGCCCTGACAATTTGATTGGTCCGAACAGCTTCTGTTCGGGCATAGCTTCTCCCCAACGGAGCAATGCCAGACCGAACTTCCCGACCTCAAATGTTGTGGGCGGGGCTAAGTTTGTCTGGCATCCAGGCTAAATTCTGTGTGAACAACCAATTGATGCTTTAAAAACGGGGTGAAACATCAAGATGGACAAATGAGACTCTCAACTGAGCATTACTGCACAGACTCCAGGCACCAAATGACATCACCGGGGCAGGATGGTAGCACCCCTGTCTAGTATATTTTCGCCGCAGGTTTGTTAAGTGAGAGTAAAGGGGCACTTCAAATGCCCTATTAACTCACAAAATATGCATCATATACGCAACAAATCAAATAGATTCAAATGATTTCTGCCAGTCCTGGATGTTTTGTGTCTCAACCATGGCCGATTGCATCGTCAAACCGAATGGGGTGGAACAAAGGAGAACAAGCAAAAGCAAAACTTTAAAACAATAAGACACACTGACTACGATGTCATGGTGTTACAACCCTGAGGTTGTGTGGATCTCTCTCTCCCTCTCTCCCTCTCTCTTTGATGTGATGCTTGGGTGTGACGGGTTTCAGGTGTGTCTGGCTCTACAAGCGACTGAATGGATGAGTGACTGAGTGTGTAGGTGTTTCCAGGGAGCTGATTGGTTCCAGCCCAAGCTGGAGGATGGCTTCCCACAGCTCCTGCGGTCTTTCCTTTTGCCACTGCCAGCCAGACCTCCAGCCGGACTCACCTTGTGAAGCATTGTGTAAATTGTTCTTTGTGAACCAGCCCGGTCTTGGTAGGGGTGGGTAGCATTTCTGTTTTAAGCCATGTTTTCTCAGGGCAATAGGCTGAATAAGACACTGCCATGTGACAGGTATTTTCTGAATACCTTAACCTGAATAAGTTCAAAATCGGAACAAGCAATAAAGACGTGGGGGATTCTGACCTTACTGTCTTAATTGCGGTACATTACGCATGTTGTTCAATTGGGGTTTTCACTTCATTTTTCAACATGAATGGAAGCTACAACTGCTGACGTCATAATCAGACGATGATCTGTAACAATAGACCGTATAATAAAGTCTGTAACATTTAAACAGGATTAGAAATGTAATTTTCAATTGGCAATTCATGGAAACATCATCCAGATAATGTCTTATTCACATTAAGGTCAACAGTTTGAATGCGGCTGTCTAGGATAGGTATTTAAAAAATGAGGGTGAAGTTATTTCGGTTGAGGTGGTCTCTCACAGTTCACTGCCTCAGTGTCCCACCTTAAAGGGAAACTGTGTCCATGTTCATCCTGTTTTACATCAGTATTTGAAGATGATCAATGTTTGATTCCCTTCATGTTACTTGCACCCTGAACTACAATTATACGAGTATGAGGCCCAATTTAACAAGATAAGGAGAGTAAGTTTGTAATAAGAGCATAAAAGAAATATAAGGAATGGGCAGCAACATGTTATGTCATAGGTCAGGTTTTACCAAAAATTTAATACTTTTGGCAAATCAGTACCACATCATCATCATCAAGTAAATGGGTTCTCCTTGCTGCTTATTTCCCCAAAGAAGTACTCAGAATATATAATATAATGTTTTCTTATTAAATTGCAAGGTTCTTCTCGCATTACTATAGCTTTTGTTCTAATTAAATTACATTATTCTGGTCAAAAGATGTGTCAATTGAATTAGGACTATATTCTTGTAATATAACTTTCTTCTTAATTGTTTTCTTCAACGGGGCCCTAATACTCCTTCCTACTGAACTTCACTCACATGTTAGCTCATTGCTGACTTTGCCAGAGCTCAAACAATCAGGGTTAAGATATGACCCAGCACACCTTTTAGAAAAGGAGAGGCCTCTATAGCCCAGCAGGGGGCAGAGCTGCGTGACATTAACCTCACTTAAAGGAAAAGGACCAAACAACCAACACAAGCGTGTATAGTCTATACGTAGACTATAAAGTGTATCCTCTCCTGAACACCGTATCTGTCTTTATTTATATCCATTATACAAAAAAAATATTTTACCGTACAATATTATCCTTACCTTGCAATCATTCTGTGCCACTGAACTTTTTTCTCATACTTTCTCTCTACGTCTGTTTGAAGTTAAAGGTATTGTCCTATATTAAATTAATATCTCCATATGTATTATATTGTAATTTATAGTTTTTGGTATACTATATATTTGTACTAATTGATTGCTTTTTTCAATTTGTACTTTCACTTTCTAATTACACAACTACATTGTGTTATCAGTGTATAGTCTCAGTCTATTGTAATGTTTTGTCCATGACAATTACATATGAATACTATGTATCAACATGATGCCATGTTTAAAGACATGACAGATTAAATTAAAGTTAAAAGAAATAGCTCTTTTGTAGATTAAAGCCGATTGACTATTTTATGTAATCCAGCTGTTGCATTATGTAAAATTCGTGATAGTCAGAACTGACCTGAGATACGATGGGTATATTTATTCCTCCTCATCAGATCTAGGACGTCGCATTTCTTTAATCACTGATATGAAGAATCAATTGTTTGTCAAAGGCACATTTGTGAGCAGGAAGCAGACAATTTGTGTCACAGCTGGTGAAATTTACTAAACAAAGCAGGAACTGTAATTTCCTTCTGCAACCACTAGGTGGACTCTGAACATACGTTTTTCAAAGGTCGATATTGCCTGCGTAAGAACTGAAATGACTGTATGTGGTCCCTTCTGCACCAAACACACAAAATCCACAATTGGACTCGGCACCTAATGTTCATTTATTAAAAAAATACAAAACTTCCAAATGTTTCCACAGGAGAGCTCAATGAAATCACAATCCCATCTCTTTTGTATCTATGCCATATGTGTGGTTAAACATTTTATTAATATCACAAATAGATTTCTTGCCTTTTAAAAGTTACAAAACATAAAAAGAAAACAATAGAAGAGAAGGGATGCAGTCTGCTTCTTGAGTCCCTGTATTTTAAGTGTTAATCTTGAAGATTGGTGTGGCACCTGATCCAATAATTAGGAAAAATAGGAGGATATGAGTGGCTGAGATGCCAATTAAGTGTAAGTATCTGTATTGTTGCTTGAGTAAATAGTTTCATTTGCTGCAGGGGTTTTAGACCACTCAAATCATATGGTGTTTTTACATACAGAACAGGATTCATGCACATATTTACAGGTATTTCCTGTTAGTATACACAAGTAAATGGCGATGAGCAACGGAGAAGAATTTACGAGACATTAAATATACTTGATGCATTAACATCTTAAGGATTAACACTTGTGGAGTTCTGTTCAAAAGTGGAGATCATGGAAAAGATAAATATTAACATAGCAGCCATTTAAGGAATTAAATCACCTCTCCAATCACCTCTTTGCGAGTTACTAGCAAGGGATGTGACTTCAAGCAATTTTATATTTTACCATTATAAATTAAAGAATCAGTAAACCTTGAAAAAAAATTTCGTCCAAATGTTGACCAATGGTTATGAGGAACCTTCAAAGTGGTTGTGATATATTTAGCAATCAACTTTTTCAATTCAGCAGATTCTTCAAGATCTAATTCACACAGTAATTTCCCCTGACTAGGGCAAGAAGGCTACACTAACACATTCAAGTGCAGTGTTGCCTTTTTTACACCCAGAGACATTCAGAGTGTGATTTAGCCTCATTACTTTGAGTGTTGATCTCCAGCTTCTATACAGAACAGAGAAATGTGTACAACAACATGCCCCTCTCATTATCCTGTCAAGTAACTGGCCTTAAACGATCACATACATTTGGGGAGAAAGCAGAGGAAACCCCCCCCAAAAGAATCTTCTCCAATACTTTAAAACAAAAGATGCTAGTTATGTTTAAACCACACGGGCCTGGCAAGGCTTGGTAGGCATCTCCAAGCTGCTCTCTTGGCCACAGCATGCAGACACCTCGAACAAGCGAGACTCCTCCGCAGGGGCTGGCATGCCCTGCAGACAGATCTGCTGCACGTGTTGCCTGCAGAAGAAGGTGAAGTTGAAAGTTGGAATTCTATAACACAAGCAGCACTTCAAACTTGTATATGTTCCTAAAGTAATACAATAACAAACTAATTTGGCTACAGTGACATCACTCACCAAGCAGGACGGGAAATGACATAGTGAAGGTCAGGTCTTTGGAAACCATTGAAGGTGGAGGAGGCAGCCACGGTGTAGGCACCCATGTTTTCAAAGACCAGCCAGTCGCCCACCTGCATGTCAGGCAGGTAACACTGCTCAACAATGCGATCAAGACCATCACAAGTTGGGCCCCAGATACTGCAGGGGTACATGATCTCATCTGGCTTTGGCTTCTGTTAGTCGTAAGAGGTGGGGAGGAGAAAGAAAGAATACATTTATCATGTCAATGCAATTCACCTTTCATTGACCACGAATGATGAGTATCTTGTTGGTGTCTTATGTTACCTTGTGCAGTACTGGCAAACAATGAGCGTGGTCATAGAGTATACAGTTGAAAGATCCGTACACTCCATCGTTGACATAGTACATCAGAGTCCTGTCATTAGTCCCTTCGTCTTCATCTAAAAAGAGAAAAAAATACCTTTAGTACTGAGTAACGGAACAATACTGCTCCCAGAATAAACAGTTTTAGTAAACCATGGTAATTTTTCTAAATTAAGGCCGTTACCGTCAGAGACTGAATCCTCATCCATTATGACCTTCTTGGCGATGATGTTGACAACTAGTGTGTAAGCAGAAGCTACATAAAAGCGTCCTGGCTCAGCGATGATCTTAACATCGCAGTCAGCAGGGAAATACTTGTCCAGGGCAGGGTTGATTACAGCTGTGATCTAGAAAGAACAAAAATGTCCATATGTAAATAAGACTGAAAGAGAACTCATCTTATGTTACTACTACTGATTCCCCGGCTAAATTCATGCTGTACTTTTTTCTCCAATATAATTAACTCAAATAAATCAGTTTGATCCTGTTGTACAGCAGCCAATTTATATATTTGAAAAAAGATTAATTTAATTTTACCTCCTCAAATTTGAGTTCGACATTGTCTGAACCAGGGAAACCACCACCAATGTCCAAAAGATCCATGTTGAAACCGAGCTCGTCCTAGAGGGAAAAAGATTCAGTCCTTATTGACTTTGGTGGAAGAAAACCCTCATAAAATCAGCTGTCTATGTATTTAAGTCACAACTCACGCCAATATGGAAAACAGTGCGAGCATCAGCGATGGCCTGCGTGTATGTCTTGGCATCAGTACAGCCACTGCCAACATGGAAGCTGACGCCAATGACGTTCAGTCCCAGTTCTTTAGCCCGCTCCAGAAGACCTCGACAAGATTTGAGCGGGGCCCCAAACTTCACACTCAGACGACACACTGCCTTTGAGTCATCTGTGGCAATACGCAGCACCAGCCTGGGCATACAACAAAATCAAGTTACTCAAAAGGACGAACATTTCGAAAAAATGGCACACACATTAAAAATGCCAAAGCCTTTGTTTCATGGATGATAGTCTTACTTGGCATTGTCATGACAACGGGCCACTTTCATGAGTTCCACTTCGCTATCAAAGGTCATCATCTGGACCCCATGGGCAGACGCATACTTGATCTGCGAAACTTGCTTACAGGGGTTGGCATAGATGATTCTGCTTGGATCCACTCCGAGAGACTGAACCAGCGCAATTTCCGTCTAGAGAACAACATTCAACAAAGAAAATATTCGTTCAAAAACTAAATTTCCAAGTTATCAATTGATCTTTGTATTCTAGTGCTTTGCATTTGGTGCTATGGACACTTTTCCAAAAACCCACCTTGCTCGCACAGTCAAATCCAGTTCCCAGGGACGCCAGTGTTGTCACGACTGTCCGACTGTCATTGCATTTGACAGCATAGAAAGGAGTGATACGAGGCAAGGCCCTCATCCACCGCAGGTGTTTCTTAAGCACATCCCCCAAGTCACAGACGTAGAAGGCATCTCTCTCATCCTGTAGAAGAAAGGAGCATATGCATTAAATGGAAGCAGTCCTTTCCATCCATAACTTCACAAATGGGGCACTGTGTGTCCCCGGAAAAACCCAGCACCAGACCCTTACCGTCGTGGATGATTCATTGATCTTCTGCTCAACAACATCCCGGGCAGTGAAACCCTCCTCCAAGAAAGGGAATTCAAACTCAGTGGGAGCTGCAGTGTTCATGGTAACAACAAGTCCTTTTGTTTACTCACAAGTAAACTAGAAGAGGGAGGGAAAGGCGTATTGAGATTACATTAAACTTTGACAACAGTTTCTTTTGTGTCCTTGATTACAGTCTCATGGGAAAGTCTCAAACTGTGTGGGTAACACTCAAAACACTGTAACTGAATGGATATGGATTTGATTGTATACATGGAAGATAAGAGAATGTTTCACTTACTTTATTACAAACAAGATGGTTTTTAGTGCTGCCGTTCCTCAGGTGCAGAGAAGCCAAGGGGGTTCACCAGTGAAGTTAAAATCCTTCAGATAAGACTCAAGGCCAGGGCCTGCTGAGTAGCCAGTGTGAAATCTCCTAGAGTTATGATTCTGTGGACAAGACAAAATGTTAACATACTGTTCTTCTTCCTCTGGTTGCAAAAATAAGTTAATAAGTCACACAACTATTTATAGACCCTACTTTAACGAGTTCGAGTTGTCTTCATTTTTATTAACAAGTTACAGATTATTCTATCAAAACCACCACGGCCCACGAAAGTTCATGTATTTCAAAAGACACAAAGTTGTTAAGACATTATTAATTCAGTCTCAGCAACGCTCCATTTTATAACAGGACAACTTGACACCATATGTGGAAAATCAATGAAATGCCTGACGTTTAAACCCCGCCCCTTCTATATATCCTCCAATCACAGACAGGCCCGCCTTTCAACGTAAAAAACCGACAAACAGGCGGACCAATCATCGACCTAGAAATGACACCGACGTAGAAATGCCGGTTCCGCTTGGAGCGCTTCTTGCCATGAGGTAGTTTGACGTTAGGACATTTCGCTTGATTCTTGAATTTTCGTAATTCATCCGAAATGACCGGTTAAACTGGTATCAAATGTTACCACATTAAAGTCCGAGATCCTGGAGATTTACGTGCGCAGTTAACAGAAATAAAATCGTTTATAGCCAACCAGCCGTCCAACATAACGGCCACGTCGAGACGTTCAGAAACACTCTCTCCAGCTTTGAATGAAACTAAGGTTACTGGCCGACTCTTAACCACCCTTCATTGTCCTTTTTTTCAGCCGCCATAACCGAGCCGGCCTGCTAGCCGACCTCTGCTAATATTACGTGACTAGCATTGAGGCTAAAACGTGACGCCTCAAGTGTAACGGCGTCGAGCAAAAACGTCCCCTCTTACCTTAAAAAGCATTTACAAAGAGTTTGTCCATTAGACACAACCGCCGGGATTAAAAAGAAGCAGAGTCCCTCTGAATGAAGTCCGCTGCAGGAGGAGTAGCTTCTCTGACCCGGACTGAACGATGAGTACGAGCCGGCGAGGGATCCCGGCGGTATTTATAGAGAGCGCGTTACCACGGCAACGCAGCCAGCTGAAACCGGCCCCCAGTCCACGTAGGAACCGGTTTGGTCTCGTCACCTCATCCACATGGTGGGAAAGACAGAGGAGGCTTCTACCAACGTGGATTACTAATGGTAACACAGCTCCTGTCTGTGTCAACGCTAACGTGGTCAGGGCACCAGACACATGGCTGCTCAGGTTCCATCCCAACTTCAAACAAGACCAAACACTGGGTCTGTAAATGTCTCCTTTGTCCAACTGTTCTGACTTCGCGGTGTATTTAATCCTTTAAGAATCAACATGTAAGTTCTTCAAGTTGGATTCTCACCAGATTCATGAATTGAAATAAACCTGTCCCCAGATGTGTAGGAAATTAATAAAACATTCAATAACGATAATAAAAGATATATTTATATACATTAAGGGCTGTTGTATAAACTCATAGGGGCCTCAAATGTGAGGATATGATGCCTTTCTTTGTCACACTGTTTATGAAAGTAAGTGAAAACTCTTTTCTTGTATTTTAACTTTTTTTTAAGACTCATTAATAAGACATCACAGACAATTCAATTTCACAGACCATTAGCCATTAAAGAAAAAAAGAAGTGGTTATATTTGATAAAGAGGGGAAACACGAGTTGCAATCCCCATGAGCATGTTTTGTGCTTTAATCTGACTTCATGTTGTTGATCAAAACATTTATACAAGGCCAGCTGCGATGGAAGAAGCCTGTGCTGCCTTTGTGTTAATCCCAGAGAGACTCGGTCACGCTGACAGACTGCAGACAACACTTTGCTGGCCAGGGCACGGCCTGACCTGACATCCGCCTCCTCAGTCTCTCTCCGAGTGTTTGACCTGCCTGATGAGATTAAAGGGGATTGCAATGTGACACGAGAGCATCAACACAAGCACATGTGTCACAATAGCCCAGCGAGATAAATGCACTCACAAATATTTATTCAGGAAGTGACACAGTAGCTTAATTTAGTAAGATTCTAAAAACAACCGTTTTCCATGAATCCAAAATCCAAAAGCCTGTCATGGTGTGAATACTTTTAATCAGAAGCTATTTCTCTCTCCTGTGGTGTGCCTCAGGGTTTTGTATTTGCCTACTTCCCAGTTTTTTTTGCTCTGTACATATTTTCCTCGGGTTATATTATTGGTCAATATTAATATATCACTTATCATTCATATGCTGATGATATCCAATTGTATATCTCATTGAAGCCGGATGAAACTAACAAACCTTGTGTCTTGCTCAACTGTCTGACTGCCATTATGGACTGGATGGCAGGCAGATTTTTTAAACATTCAGACAGAACTGTGGTTCTTTTCATTGCTCAAGAAAATATAATTTCGAAGGTTTCTCAGTGTATTGGGTCTCCTTCTTAGAAATCATGGTATCATTTTTTATCAGCACTGCGCCACACAATGTGAATCCATGGCTCCGACACTATGGACCGCCCATCCTATTAGCATAATACCTGCTGCTATCAGAAGCTAAAAACTAATTTATTCTAAATGGCCTGAGCTTGTTTTTACTTCTTTTTTTTTATTGTGTGTGCCAATGCTTGACTCCTTTATTACACTTTTGTTAAGCACTTATATATACATATATATATATATTTGCAACTTGTTTTTGAGAAAGGAGCTATATCAAATAAACTTTTCTTACTTAAGAGAAATAAAATGCTTTTATTCCAGCATCATCAAATTCCTGATGGCGATACCTTCAACCCTTACTGCACAGGCTCATCAGTCCAACTGTTGCTTTGTTAGACATTTGGTTTGCAAGCAGACATTACCAAACGGAGGAAAATTAAGAATCTGGTCAATCCGGCCCAGCAGTACATGTGGAAATGTTGCACAGGCATCAGTTCCAGGACACTAACAGGAAACTTTTGGGCGTCGTGAGGACCACATATCTGTGGGCTTAGCTTAATATCTTTTCCAGGTCTCGAGGCCACCATCAACATGGCATTTTACTTTTTGCACAAAAGTTTCCAGTAAGATCTTCTGCAGGGTTTAGTGAATTAAGTCACTTTTTTCCAAGATGTTCTGATACATAAAAAAAAAAGTCATGTCTTTTCTGAATTGATTGCAGAGTTAAAATGAGGATGAGTATTTTACTGATTAGGGGACAGAATCCACAATCAGTCTTATACATTCCAGCCTTCCCTATAGCCCTGCCCAGAATCTGAACTTGTCCTAGCAGGCCTCCTGTGCCTCTGAGGCAGGAAGTGGGCTCACACACTTGAGGACTAACTCGGTTTACAAAGTTCAAAATCACAAGATCACGAAACGCTTAAAATATATTACAGAGGAAACCAAATAAACAGTTTCTCCTCCCTCCAGTCATTTCCCTTTGTTTCTGTTTTTGTCTCTCTTCCTCTAAACGTCTGTTTCCACCATCTCCTTCACCTCCTCTTGTTATGTCTGTCTCTCGCTCCGTGTGGACTTTCCGTTATCATTATTGTGACCCCCACATTCACAAAATACAAGGATGATGTGTTCTAGTGGCCTACCAAAACATACAGTGCAGTGAATGTGCCTCTGTGACCCTTGTTGTGCCTTGTGTATCTGCCGTACATGGCATTGTGTTTCTCTTCACCTCTTTTTTCACCATTTTATCAACTTTATGTTCCTGCACTATCAAGCTCAGGGTGAATAACATAACTTGTAACAACAAGCAAATGAAACGAACCAACATTTTCCTTGACATTTCTCAAGAGGATAAACTGAACTTTATTTCATTTGTATCAAGATGAAGGAAAAACACCTGATGTTGAAACAAATATCTTAAACACATTCGTTCTGCTTCATGCTTTGTTTTGGTGAGACGTGATCTAAATGGTTCCATCTACTGAGCTATGATAACCATTTTAGTGGCACCCATTAGTTATCATGTGACGATATATACTGCTTGTAAACAGTGCCTGGCAGTTACATAGCACAGTAACACAGTCACACAAATAAAGTATAACCTGTTTCCCACAACAGCAGACGATTCTTTCATTCATGTTCACACACTCTTTGATTCAAAGAGCTACATTTCTATGGGCTCAGCACTGCGGGATTGCCAGTGTTTAGTCTTCACAAGAAGGCTTGATCTCAATATACCTGAGTATGTCTGTCTGGCCCAGACAGCTACTTATGACACCACAAATCTCCCTGTTTCTCTTTTGTGGCCTCAGGCACATATGAGCAAAGCACAATACATTGAACAAAAAGTGAACTTGGATGACTGGGTTCATCCATAGTTAGTTCAATCTGTAGAAGGATGTCTCACTACTCCTACTCTTTGACGTTATGTCAAGGGAATCTATTTTTACAAACCATGTACACACTATCTGTACCACACATACAGGCATGCTCGGTCTGAACTGTACTCTTAACTTTGCACAATGCAGTAATTTATAGGCCTGAATGGTTCATAACCACCAATAACGGAAACACTCTTTAAGGCTTGCCATTGTATCTTTCGTTTAACAGTGTCAAGTGAAGCCACAAGTTGTAATTTTGGGTGAATGATAAGTTATTAATGAACTCAATTTGTGAAAGGAAGCATGTGTTACTTCTTATGTAAAGTCTCAGTCCCAAGTGGCAGCTGTGGCCCATGTAACCCACAGGGTTAAGACTAGGGCCTGCACTTCAGATAACTCTGAAACTTAAAGCGCTTGTTCCACATGTTGGCTGGCTCAGACAATAGTCAGAAATGTCAGCTAAAGATACAATTTGATAATTTTTTCAATAAAGTTAACAAATAAATCAAAATTGCATTTGGAGTACAGTTCTTTTGTGGTGTAATGCAGTGAACCCCACTCTGTTCCATTTGTAAACTGCAATAAGATGATTTTAGACCATACACAAAACGTTGCACATGGCAACGATGTGGTGCTTATATGCCAAATGCAGGAAACACCATCTCACCTGTGATACAATCTGCACACGCTCAAAAACAAGAGATGGATCAACAAATACATTTTGCAGGTGTTGCAGCTGCAAAAAATTATGAAAGCCTGCAGTGTTGCTTTGAAGTTTAACACACAGACATTTGCACAAAAATGCTCAAATATTATAACATTTGCAGATTAAATGAATGCTACATATGCGTCAAATAGATTATTTAAATTTAGTAATCTTATCACAATCCATATGAAAACAAAGTCTTCATAATGAAATTAGCCTTTGACTGTGTAGCTGCTCCACTTGACAGCCCTGTCCCTGAAGTGATGAGAACAGGGTTTGTTTAATCTGGCTCTGCGCTGACTCATCACTTCTTCTTCTTTCAAGGTTGAGTTGCCCAGAGTTAGTCCAGAGACCTCGGTAAAAAAAGAAAAAGAAAAAAAGTGTGATATTTTCACTAGAAGTTCTTTTGTGCCCTCCTGGATTGGCCTGAAGCAGGACAGGGCTGCATCAGCACATTTCACTCTTTTGATCCTTTTGGAGAAAAAAAGGCTGAAGAGAAGGCTTCGCCTCTTCACATGTGTTAGGTGTCATGGTTCTAGCGTTCACACGGCTGTATTTGATCTATGACATAAAAAAATGTAAGGAGTAGAAGTGAAAGGGCATGCCACTGTTTATATCTATACCTTCCCATGATGCAGAGTGGCAGCAAGTTTGCATGCAAAAAAAAGTCCCCAAAAGTTGTTGACCTAGTCAAAGTCAGAGGGCTTGATGACACCTAAAATCCGAGTTTCATGCTCTGAAGCTTTTAACACATAAACGTTATCTCACAGGAGTTCAGATGATGTACAAGCAGATTCATATAAACCACATAGTTTGGCCTGTCTTATTTAAAGTAGACGTCACAGCCTTGTTAGCCAGGCTCTTAGGGATGGATTTGTACATGTATGTATTTGAGTGCTAAAACCAGCACATGAACACAGAATGCAGGTATAACAGTTAACAGTAGAAAGGAACAGATTGGAGGTCATAGATAATGTACAGGCACATTCATAAAATTATTTGTCCAATATGATTTTTAAGTAGATTTAGCAAGGCTCTACTGTGGCCTCGGTTTTTTTAGGTATTTAATGTGAAAACCAGCACATTAACAAGCTAGCGTATAATTAGCATGTTCATATTTACTCAAGGCACAGAGTGGAGTTCATAGTGTTCAAGCACATTCATATAAGCATCCAAAATAAGTTCAACAATTTCTTTGGCCTCTAGATTTTACAGTGGACCTCACAGCCATGCTGGCCAGGCTCAGCGGCTGGATTTTTATGCATTTTAATGCTAAAACCAGCACGTAATGTTAATATTGGCTCATTAGTGTTAACACAAAACAGAGCTGCAAGTATAACAGGAAACCAAAGTACAAGACAGAAATAATATAGTTGAACACTTTTCCTGAGGACATGTTCTGGTAACTCTGGATAATCCTCACTATGAACAGTTTCCAATCAAGCCACTTTCTTACTATAGGAAATAGCTATAATGTTGAAGCACAAAGCTTGATCACATACTTTGATTGTCACATTAAAAGAGGCTAGTTTCTGACTCTTTGTTTATACTTCATTATGAAACCGTACGATTTTCAATTATGCTCTGTCCTGGTGTCCCACTGCGACCGTGTTCCGATTTGCACTGACGATAGTAAACCATAACTTAGATGGTTTTATTTCAAGTGAAAACATGCATATATAAAGTCCAAAAGGCAGAAATCTACCACGAGGCATACCGTGGGTCTACCCAATGGTTCGTCTTACAAGATATATCAAATAGCGCGTCCTTGTGTCTGTGGAAATTCAGTTTCTTTCCTTATTCTTTGTGACGGCCCTGGTTGACCCACTTCCTGTGGCCTGATTGCCAGTTGTCATGGTGAAGTCAAAGCACTGTGAGAGGAAAAGGGGCCAAATTGCCTGGAACCAGGATTAAACAACTATACCAGATGACACTTTGCTAAATGATGTTTTTCTTCTTACAGTGGGACTGCGTCACTGGTTTCTCAACACAAAGGACTCAACTAGGATAGAGCTCTGTCGTCGAGCCTCAGCAACACAGTTGATAGAAATCACTCCGATAGAAATCACTCTTTAGATACTTGGGTAAAAAGCTCCCTTTTCATACCGTTAGGCTTTGTACCAATGGATTTCCTCTTTGAAACAATGACCCTGATCTATTGGGTACAAAGTGAAAGGGTCAGATGAGGTAAAGCAAATTAATAAACAAGGTTTAAGTTCGTGGAATTGCATGACATTTTCTTTAGCATTTAGATAAGATAAATAATATCACCTCTTATATCTGTATGATAAATGGGTGAATATGAAGCTGGAGGCTAGTTTGCAGATGGTTGGCTTATAGCTTAGCTTAAACATTAGCAAAGTAACAGAGATCATTGCGATAAGAAGTATTTCAAATAACAAGACACAATCTTTGGGGGAAATGCTTTGGACATTTTGACAATATCCCATCCACAAACATGGAGGTGGCAAGATTTATGATGAATACTGCAGCCAGCGACCAGATAGCGATCTACTCGCTTTGGTTTCACTTATGGGAAGCAGTCATGTTGTCCACCCTTTTCCCATAACAGTGTACTTTCATTTTAAGGCTTACAGTGCTGAGAGCATGCTAGACTCTTGCAGCAAAGCATAACGAAGATATTTGTGTCTAATATGTTAAACCCCTCCTCAGAGATGTGTAGTTCATACGGTCACAAAAATCAACTGATGGGTCACGCTGAAATAGCAAGGGGACATCAAATTAGCTCAAATGAGCCTGGGGGCCGTTGGCATGTTGAGCGCCGAAACGCACCTCCCTCGCATTTGAGACAGGCCAATGCAGGAGCAGAGGGGGTTTGCACACCATCAGCACATTGGGGGATGGGAAAGACACCCAAGCAGTCCCTCTTCCAAGAACTGCAGTTGTTGGCTTGAAAAAAAAAAAAAACTCATTCACATTTGTTTCCTCCTCTCCCTTTACTTCTGACACAAGTCACTTGTAATTCGCTGCAAAGGAAACATTCTCTACTGAGACTGAGTAATAAAACATTGACATCATTCTGGCACATTTTAATTTTCAACAATTAAAAAAGCAGAAGATCAATGTACCAATTGCAAATACATTGTTGGCTCAACAAAATGCAATAATAAGAAAATTATAATTAGACAGATCTTTTCTCCAATCCTTTTAAATGAAATAATAGGCTCCACTGAGGAGCAGTAGTAAGAAACTAGAGGCCTCAGACAAGGTATGTCAAGTCAAGTCCTTTCAGCTCTTCGTGTCTTTTACTCCTCCTGGGTCCACCCTGCTCCAAAAATATGCAGTCAAGGTACTTTTGAATAATGGCATAAGAATTATATGTACAAAGGCAGACACATCGCTAATCTTTTTAAATGTGCTAAACACATGGCTCAGCCCACCCAGGAGCAAGACAACCTCACCCGTTCATCATTGTCTGTCTCAGCTTTGTGCACAATGTCTCCATATGTCCATAGAACATAAGAGCGGTTTTCTTGAACACAACTCAGAGCTGAAACTACTAAACTTTGATTTGAATGTGAGGGCTTTTGCAAGGAATGCCTCTGTTGTCCATCCAGGATGAAGCCTCTGACAGTGGACTATATTTCCCGCCTCAGTAGTAGCCTCTTCCTCTTCCTCTTCCCCCTCCTCCTCTTCCCCCTCCTCCTCCTCCTCTTCCCCCTCCTCCTCCTCTTCCCCCTCCCCCTCCTCTTCCCCCTCCTCCTCCTCTTCCCCATCCCCCTCCTCCTCCTCCTCTTCCCCCTCCTCCTCCTCTTCCTCTGCCGCCGCCCCAGCCTCTTCCCCGGTCACTGCTCAGGTGTCCTGCCGAGCGCCGCAGCTTCTTCCTCTCCTCGTGGTGTTCCCGCTCCGCCTGCAGCTGCTTCCTCTGCTGCTCCGACTGCAGAGAAGGACAGAATTATTTATGCTTATCGTTACCTCTGCTTTAGACTGATGACTTCCAGACAAGATCAGAGGAAGAGGCACATTCAGGTGGACAACCATAACCTACTCAAATCAACAGTTGTTAAATACAACATTTACAAAAAATGTATTTAAATAAAATATAATTTAAGCAAAAGCAATAGGGTCCTCGCACCGTCAGGGTCTAGGCCCTAATTGGAGTTTTTTATATGACTGAGTGCAATTAAAGTTCACTTAGACCTATGTATAAATATTTTCTAACATAATACTTGTATATTGTGTGTTCAGTGCAGATTTATAAAAGGTATTTAGAGGTTTTATGCTCTTTACTATTCTGTTTCTGAACTGTAGTAACTTATCCCCTACAGTTCAATTAGATTGTTGTGCCTTTATATCATGGCAGTTACTGTAATCATATTCTGCTCTTCCTGTTGAATTGCTGACATGACTCCACCTTGGAATATTTTTATCATGCTGTTTAGGCTTGTTATGGGAACGAGGATAAAGGCCACTTTAGCCAAGGCTTAACTTTTTATTGAATTTATCATGGATGACAAGTAGAGTTGCCTTGGACAATTGGGGCATCCGTTGGTTTTAAAGCAGTTAGTGACCTGACTTGTTGTTGTTCTTCATTGCTTTGGAGAAAAGGAGAAAATCCATCTGTTAAGGGATTTATTTGACTTCCTTTGTCTCCGGATGAGTCTGAGGAAGAGCCTTGTGCTCGAAATGTCCTTTAACAGGAGCTAATATTGGTGCAGATTTTCTTTTGTTGATCCGTCACCGATGAAACATTTACTTTACTGGAAGTGAGCGTGTTGTCTTGTGCTTTGAACAATCAAGCGACAGAACACATGTGAGGTGTTTACCTTTTTGAGAGTGAAGGTTAACTGTTTGCTGCCAACTGCAGCGTCGGTCACGTTGCTGGTTCCAGAATTTTCCTCCAGCTTCAGACGGTCCTCCAGTGAAGCCCTGCAAGAACATGCACATGTTAATGCCACATAACGCACAGTATACATCCAGGAACACAGTCAGAGTTAGGTTCTATAATGTGCTAACCTACAGCTGTTAAAATTGCTATGAATATTATTTCTATAAGTTTGTAAATGTATTCTTTCAGAAAAACCTGCAGCTCAAAGCTTCTTTAACCACGATACAAAATAAAGTGAACATCGGCCATCAACAGCTGCAAACCCTAAAGTAAACAATAAACCAGCACTTGTGTAAGAGTTCCATTTAATACATTTCCAAAGACGTACTTCTGTAGTTTCTGCTTGCGGGCCATGTCGTTAAAACTTCTGAACTCCTCGCCGGCTTTGATTTGATAAAACTGAGGCTGATTTGTCTTCTTGCTCTCGGCCATGTTTGAGGTTTTCTCTCCTCCCTTCTGTTCCCTCAGCAAGACGGTGTTGCGGTCAGCATCCTTCCTCTCCTGCCGCCGGCGGTCTCGGCCCTCCTGCCACAGCAACCTCCGCTGCTCCCTCACCTCCTCCACCCAGCTCTTGTCGTCATCTGAGCTCTCCTCCTCGGAGCTTGCTCGCCCCTCAGGCTCCTCCTCGTTGTCAGCCGCCTGGACAAAGACGTTAAAAAAAATAAAACATTTATTGAGATATTACAATATTCTTTCAGGGATCTAGACACAGGCCTGACCATTCATCCCAAATAGTGTCTAGAAAACACAGTATGACTAAACATAGCACGCTCCCAGAGGCTTGTGAACAAGACAGAAACAGATGACCGTGTCTTGAAGGATTATGGAGCACCGCAAGCTGGTATCACACTTAATACTCTACTTCCAGTACAAGAAGTGAATGTGGAAAGCCACGATTTAGTTATTATGCCACTTGCCTCCAGCCCAAACTAATTCAAACCCCTCACAAGACTTCCTTCCTTTGTCACATAGAAGCAGTTCAAAAAGTGTTCTCATACTCATACTTCTCATTTCAAAAAATCCTGCAGTCAAACATCACGAGTGGTACCTGTGCTGAGTATATTACCTGTTCGGAATCTGCAGCCTGCTGAGCCAGTAGACGCAGCTTCTTCTTCCTCTTCAGTCCGACCTTGGAGACGATGGGGTTGAGCAGGCGGAACTCCTCGCTCTGCTCGTCTACCTGGTACTCAGGGTTTTCGAACATCATCTTGAAGCGGTCGTCGCCCAGGATGCTGGGGATGGCCTGTAGTTTTGGGAAGTTGAAATGGTGGAACTGGTTAGGACCAATGCATTAGAAGAAAAGATACAGAGATTGCAAAGTATTTTAATAGATGCTGTGGTAGGAAATACATGCAGCTCATGAGGCACAGAAAGCTTAATTTCATTCAATTTGTTTGATAAAAGTTTCAACTGAGTCCCATTTTATAAAACACAAAGATCACACTTTTATGAAGGTGCCAAACTGTGCACGATAAACATAAATGAATTACAGTTTTATTGTGATGGAGACAGCATCTTATCAATTAAGCACAAACAGACACAAACGCATAAACATCTTGATTTCTGTAATTGCAACCTCAGTTATCTTACCTTGCCCTTCTTTTTCCTAGAAGCCAGCTCTGCTTGGTCATCACCCTCCTCCATCAGCTTGAGAGCCAGATCCTTGTTCACCTTGGGCAGCTTCTGTTTGGGTCAGAGACAGTCGAATATTTCATTAAAAACACACAGGAAGCAGGAAACACGATCGAACCAGTTTGAATTATGAAGCAAGTTTTTATTGATATAAAACAGTCACGAGAGGTTATTTGTTTTTCACTTTGGAAATGAAAAATACACTCACCGTAACCTGCACTCTCTGAGTCCTGGACTCGTCAATCTTCTGGCGGATCTTATCCTTGCGATACTCCTCATATGCAAAAGGATTAGCCATGCTTTTGACCTGCGGCAAAACCAAACAGCAAAACTGTGAAATCGGAACATTTCGCTTCCACAATAACAACAACAAGTTAGTAAGTTTTGTCTGTTCAGCCTGAACTCCACAACTCAGCTAAATAGTCTAGATATGTAAAAGAAACATTTATACAGCATTAACACCGTACCTTGTGATAAAGCCTTATGTCCATGAAATAGCCGTGCATGTAGGCTCTCAGGAGAGAGGATCCCACCAGATGAGACAAACCTGACACAAAGTAATAAACAGAAAGATGAGTAAATTAATATGAAGCAGAGATAGATCAGAACTAAAAGGCAAACTCCTCTACTGGAAATAGGAATGGAGTCCATTGCCTCTTTTTTCCAGATTTTAAAGAAAACCTGCATATAACCACTAATTATGGCGTTAAAGTCTAAAGGTCAAGATTGAATCATTTAGCGATATTTCAGTGATTATTTTTACAGACGAATCCCACTGATCACCCAAGAATCTTAATTCTTGGGTGATCTTTTTCCAGAGGTTTTCAGGCGAGGTCTAATGATGTTCTGATCATGTTCTCATTCTTAACCAGTGGTTCCCAGCTTATGTTGAACACTTTATATTTACATTTATAAAGGTGTCTCAAGATTCTATTTGCTGACAGTGATACTCTGACCAGGTTGGGATTGTTCTCTACATGGCCAGCTGTTGAGAAATTGTTTTATTCACAAAGAATTTGGTAATCATTATCTTTAGTAGTCTTACATGCTCTTCCAGGCCTTTTGTTGCTTCATGTATTTTTAAGAATGTATGAAGTTGTTGCACACTTGAGTCCCTGCAATTAGTCTTTTTTCAGTCTATCATGGTGCCACTAATTTGCATCTACATTTCTCTGAGGGTTCCCATTACCAGCTACTGAAAGTAACAGCTGTTGTTAGATTAGCTGTTGTACTGCAAATCTAACAGCAGCTAATCAAGTTAAGAGCTTTTATTTGCTTGAATTAAGATAAAATGATGAGGGAAGAGTTCAAACGTGACCAAGAACCTGAACCCATTGGGCAATTGCTAGTGGGCTTCTGGAAATTGAGGGATTGTGTACAATAATGGCTGTAATTCCTAAAAATAAGTGACAGTCTTTGTGTTCAACCCCCTTGAATCAAAGTTGAATCTTAACTTCAACCACATCTACAACTAAATAAATTGTGATGGTGCAGTGAGACATTATTATTAAAAAAAATGTGACTGTCCAAATACTTATGGCCCCAAAAGTATGTGAAACTAGTATTAGTGTAATCAATGAGGAGTTACACTTTGTCAAATATTTCACCAGTATTTAGTCTATGAATGCAAATGGTAGAGGAAAACCAACTTCATTGACCTATAGCAGTGGTTCTCAAAGTGGGGGGCGGAAATAGTAAAATAGTAATAATAATCGTCTGTATGGGCCTAACAATAAGAATAGCCTAACCTTGACATGTCAGGCCTATCAATAACAATATGCTATCTATCTATCTATCTATCTATCTATCTATCTATCTATGGTGGTGTAGTTGAGGGCGGCGGTGGCGGGCGGCGGGGGGTAGGGGGGCCCCAACTACCCCTAACCAGCATTAGGGGGACCCAGCTTGCAAAAGTATGAGAACCCCTGACCTATAGCATAGATAATATACAAATCAGTTCTGAGAAATGTGTTGAGTACTGAGGACTGAGTTGTGGTGACTATAAAACAAAATTTATTTGCCAGAGTGTAGGTGCATGAAGTTAAACCGGGCGCAGAGAGAGTGGAGTAAGTTACTCTTCCCAGGATCTTTCACCAGATAAACCGGGCTGACTCCGGGTTACATAATTGGGCCACGATACGCAGCTCCTGTAAATCAACACCGCTGTTCCCCCCCGCTGCCTGCCCCCTCCTCTCCATCTATTCCACATTAGCCAACCACCTTTCTGCTTCTTGTCATTTGATCTCTCTAGTGCTGAGCCTGCATTCCAATGTTCATTCAACCCTTCAAGTGTCCACTCCCCCGTCCCTTCTTTCTCCCACCCCCACAAGCCTCTCAGTCGTTCACCAGAGCCATGTCTACGCCTGTCTTTTAGATACGTGTCCTGATCTGATCACAATTTGGCAGCTTTCAGTTCAGGTATGAAAGCACCAGAGACACATTGAGGAAACGTTTGAGATTCGATCAACCATCCGGAGGTGGTCTGCGACATGTGGCCAAATTCTTTTAGCTGTCTGTGCCGGGGCCACATTGCAGGGCCGCCTACTCGAATGACGTCTGACATGCTACAGTTACATAACGAACCAAAAATATTTATAGATATAGTTTCCCTTCGATTTATTTATTCCATATCAAAACTGCGCCACATGTTAATTTTCCAGCTTTATTTTCACAAAAGTAAAATCTTATTCTATCACAGAGCTGGCCTGCTCTTGCTATATTTCTCTAACACACATGGAGAACAGACTTGTCCATCAGAGTCAAGAAAAATATGGACTTTCTCCTTATCTTGGGAGTATGTATGGACTTTCATTTCGAGAGCAGTACTTCTTTTCAGATTTAGTAAAAGTCCCCCCCCCCCCCCCCTCTTAAACAGCCTCTGCTCATGTACACATTGCCACGTCTCTTTCAGAACTTTATCTGCAATCAGATAATTATTTTTCAGCACAAATGTCTTGTGCTTCAATTTGAGTCCGTCTCCTTTTGCCCTGACTGCTTCTTTGCGCATGTGAACCTTCAGCTCTCAGATTTCTGCGCTCGCTCTTAGACTCAATGAGCCTGACGAAACTGATTATAAAGGACTGGGTGCCAAAGAAAGGATTTTCTTTAATCTTTAATTTTTAACTAAATGCAAATTAGACTTAGGTTTTCATTATTGATTCAGACAGCTTCCCCAGTTACTCAATGTATTGGTTGACTTTCTTCTCCTGTAGAGTCTAATCTTAGAAAAACCTAGTGATATACAAAATAAGTGATGGTCTTTGACCATTATATCAAATCATTGACCTGTAGTGGATTTTTCCATTTAATAAATACTGCCATCCTCAGGACCTTTGTTTCATCAATGGGGCTACAGACGATTATTCAGGCCTTTGTTTTATCCCATTTGACCGACTGCAATTAACTTTACTACCTGTCTCAAGCTACATCCGTACTACAGCGTTTTCATCCAAACTAAAGCGATCTCTGTCCACATGAGCGTTTTAGCTCTGTATCAGTTTAATCCCTGTCCATGCCATAAAACCGGAAAACACATATCACATGGACAATTATGTACACTAACCGTGCACGTGCCTGTGTTAACAGAAACCTTTTGTTTGTTAGCTGCAGAAAGAGCTAAGTGAGATGCTTCGCAGTATCTGCAGACTTTCTGCGCCTGGCTTCTTAGTATTAAGTCAGTAGAAATCCAGGGGGATCCCCCACTGGACTCTCAACGAGCGAATAAAAAAAGCGGTGAAACATAGAAAACAGTGGTGTTTCTGTGTTGTAAAAACAAAATCATGGGATGTTCGCATCAGGGTTAAAATGCCAATTCCTGCCACTGTCTGCTGAACCACCTCTCGCCTGAATAATGGGGAGGATTTGTTGCTGTTGTGAAAGCGAGACTGCAGGTTAACTCTAACCAATTCTCAGAATTTGACCTTGTCTGAATGCTTTGCCTTTAGAAAAGACTAAACTGATACTATAAAGCTGTTGTTCAAATTTATTTGCAGATACAGTGATGAGAAATGGAGGCAGCAAGGTCTCACCCAGATTATCCAGGTCCTTGCGGGTGACAAACTTGTAGTCATCGTACACTGTGCTCTCTGGACTCTCCTCCAGCTCCTCTGTCAGGTTGTCGAGGAAGGAGCACCACCGAGGTGCAGGGCCCAGAGCCTAAACACACAGACACACACAAGGTTCAGATTTAGAATACTGAGTAAGTACTAAACCTGTTGTGTATTTAGGGAAACAAAAATAGTCTTTACTGTACAAGATTCAGTTTCAGTTAGAAATGACTCAGCTGCTTCTGTGGACTTGTGCTGAGCCAACACTGGTGATAGAGCAGAAGCATCAGCAAAGTACTGACTGCAATCATTGATGAGCAGTTGTTTTCACAGTGTGCACATCAACAGTTTGATTCCACTCTCTTGACAATGTGTGCTTTAAATCCGCATATGCTCATGTTTAGAAACACAGTCGTATATAGTCACCAAACCAGGAATTTCATTATGTCCATGTCACAATCTCATACAGAGCGATTAACAGGAAGTAATAGTTAACATTCTGAAAATGTATTAATCATTAAACTTGTTTAAACAAAATTCCAGACAGTCTCTCGTTCCAGCTTGTCCACTCTGACCATCTGCTTCTATTCTTTGTACTAAGCGATAGTTGAGTTAATATCTTTGGATTTTTGTCTCTCTGTTTGGATCAAATAAGCCATTATCAACTTTCTGATATTTTAAACAGTTCATTGATAAACCAAGACCGATTAATCAATAAAGAAAAGGATTGTTTGTCACAGCCCCAAATCCAACTCTCTGCAGGTTTTATCATGTCTGAAAACAGATCAGGTGAGAGGTGGAGTAACCGGGCGAAGCAGGGAGTGAAAAATTACCTCCGCTGTGCAGATCGCTCGGGGTTCGTATAAGATCAGCACGATAATACACAGCAGAAAATAAAAATACAGAGCGCTACACAACTATGTGTCTCTTTGAGATCTTTGTAAATTACTGGATAATTTCACATTTAAATCCATTATTAAATCATTCAAATGAAAAATACTGAGGAGGTATAATCAATTTGTTGTTGAGCTGGTTAAAACCCTAGACTGTATATAAAGAGGTAAAAACCCATGGGCACATCAGGTGTGACGAGGCGTTGCCAGTGGCTTTTGGCTAATCAAAGTCGGTCTTCCATTCAACACTATCAGTAGCTTCTAACATGATTTTTCATTATAATATTATAATAGAGATTCATTCTCTTGGATTGAGATATTGCATTACAGAGGTTATCGTTTGATGTTGGTTGTTAGGTGTTGAAATAGACATTTATTAGTATAAAAGATATGGATTTGTACTGAAGTATCCTGTTACTGAAGCATTCTCTAAAAACCTGTGGGGAGGTTACAGGTGGAGTAAGCACTGTTACAATAAAGTGACCCACATACCATGAGTACCATGTGTTATTTGTCCCTTATCGGGATGTCTGGGATTAACCACTTAAATTATCTTCTATGTAATTCCAAAAGATCTCTGTCTTTCTGGCTGTGGAACATGCCTCTCGCAAAACGTTCTATTATTCAGGGCTCAAAGAATTGCAATGTTGAATTTGGTGCGATTCGGACACGGACCACATTTAATATTGATGACATTTGAATAAACAGGCGACCGGTGCTCTGTGGCAGCAGCGGCAGGGAATCATCAACATAAGTGATTTTATCAATCACGACAACAGCAACAACAAATGATTTGATCTCGTTCGTGGTTTTGCAAACCGATTGGAGCTTCACCCAACTTTGAGCCAACAGGTGAGGTCACTTCAACATTTTTGGATTCTCAAGAGCAAGCTGAACTGCCGTCAACAAAAATGACAATGATGATAATAAATGTTAAAAGCAGACACTTTGTATTTAATAGAATATGATCTCTGGAAATAATCCCCCTAAAAAAACTCCTTATCAGGATGTACATTCAGACATGTTTGTGGAACCTGACATTTATGTTGATATTCATGTGTCTAACGTCCTACGCTCAGACGTCACCCCCTGACACAACACAGACTATCTGCGTAGGAAAGCTTAGAGGTATCAGGTATCGGCTCATTGATGAAGCTAAAAAATGACAAGGTGCTGGAGGCCGGATTCTTTTGACTTTGTCCCCAGTGTGTGACACAGCGTGACATTATCATCTCTGTGGACTGAGTATATTGCAAAGAACAGGCTGATATACTGAGTTCAAAGTCGGAGCACAAAATGCTGATGACAACAGCCTTTGCCCATCATGCAGTAGCTGTGACAACATGGACAACAGAACTAATAATACTAATATTGAGTAAATCAGTCCCTTAAACCCCTCCTCTCCCTCTTAATCAGCCTCTGCTCACGAACACATTTTTCTCAGTTCCTTTTCAGAACTTTGTCTGCAATCAGATATATATTTTCCAGCACAAATGTCTTGTGATTCAGTTTGAGTCCATTTCCTAGTGCCCTGACTGCTTTTGTGCGCATGTGAAACTTCAGCTCTCAGATTGCTGTGCTCGCTCTTAGACTCAATGAGCCTGATTATAAAGGACTGGGTGCCAAATAAAGGATTTTTTCAAACTAAATGCAAATTCGACTTTGGTCCTCATTATTGATTCAGACAGCTTTCCCAGTTACTCAATGTATTGGTTGACTTTCTTCTCCTGTAGAGTCTAATCTTAGAAATACCTTGTGATATACAAAATCAGTGATGGTCTTTGACCATTATATCAAATCTTTGACCTGTAGTGGATTTTTCCTTTAAAAAAAATACTGCCAACCTCAGGACCTTTGTTTCATCAATGGGGCTACAGACGATTATTCAGGCCTTTGTTTTATCCCATTTGACCAAATGCAATTAACTTTACTACCTGTCTCAAGCTACATCCGTACTACGGCGTTTTCATCCAAACTAAAGCGATCTCGGTCCATGTGAGCGTTTTGGCTCTGTTTTAATCTCTGTCCATGCCATAAAACCGGAAAACACATATCACATGGACAATTATGTACACTAACCGTGCACATGCCTGTGTAAACAGGAACCTTTTGTTTGTGAGTTGCAGAAAGAGCTAAGTGAGATGCTTCGCAGTATCTGCAGACTTTCTGCACCTGGCCTCTTAGTATTAAGTCAGTAGAAATGTCAGGATGTACGTTCAGACATGTTTGCGGAACCTGACATTTATGTTGATATTCCTGTGACTAACGTCCTACGCTGAGACGTCACCTCCTGACACAACACAGACTATCTGCGTAGGAAAGCTTAGAGGTATCAGGTATCGGCTCATTGATGAGGCTAAACAATGACAAGGTGCTTGAGGCCGGATTCTTTTGACTTTGTCCCCAGTGTGTGACACAGCGTGACATCATCATCTCTGTGGACTGAGTAGATTGCTCAGAACAGGCTGATATACTGAGTTCAAAGTCAAGCACAAAATGCTGATGACAACAGCCCTTATATGTCATGCAGCAGCTTTGACAGTATCAGATAACTGACAGAGAAACTTGACAGCCCACACCCTGTTTTGTTAACTCCCACAAGTCCATGAAGATCGGCTGAGTCACCGGGGGACACACCAAATATTATTTATTGCTCCATATGGCTTTTTTCTCAGATATGAGCCTGATATCCGAGCGCCTGTTGACTTCATGGTTAGGGAATGTAAAAGCCTACGTACTTACCGGGATGTAGAAGGTGTTCATCTTGGGATCTTCATTGGCAGTGAAGAGCATACCTGTCAATGACATGGAGGATAAACGCAACACAAAGAGCAAAGAGAAAATATTAATGGAGATCATATCTGGTGTAAACCAGTACCACCAACTTTTGCACTTCATGGACCCTTTAACTGACACAAACTAGAACCCGGACCCCCATTTGACACGATATTTGGTTTTAGATGTTTGAGTCAGTTAGGTGTATGAAATTTACAACCAAAATAGTCGTACATATATTCTCAATGCGTTTCTTGAGAGGCAACTGAAAGGTAGAAAAGGAGAAAACAAGATGATTTGTAATTTCAGGAATTGTCTTTACTTCATTCCTCTATAACAGACTAAAGGAGGAAAACTCTTTAAAAAAATCCCTTATCTAAAACTAAGCAATGACTTTAATGTGAATGTCACCCTCAGTTTTTTATCTTGTGTATTCTGACTGGCATGAAGTGACCTACAAGATTAAACAGCAGTCAAACACGTGTTTGTATCCGACTGTGGGACAGCGCCACCCGTTGGTTGAGGAGAGCTGCAGGAAAGCTAGAGGTTGTGACAAGGATGCAAATCTGAAACAGTTCTCAATGAACATATTTTGACCATCTTGTGGTTTTTAAAGCAAAGATTTGAATAAATCTTGCAATTCTCATTCTATGACATTTTAAAAATGTTCATATTATAAAAAATGCCAATAATGCTCAACATAAAATCTAAGTAATTCCAAGAATATGATGTATTTTTTCAATACAAGAGAGCAAATATGATACGAGCGGAAATTGTGTGCTAAAAATGTGTTCTGTGTCTCTATTGTTGGGGTGAAATTGTTGAAAAATGCCAATATAACCTTAGAAATGTGTAATTCTCTTATGTTTAAAAAAAAAAAGAGATTGATTTACAACACTATTAAAGGGATCCAAGTGTGAAGGATTTTTTCGTTGAATATTTATGGAGGGTAGCTTAATTCTTGTTTTGTTAAAGAATATATAAGCATTTGCTCCTGCCTGAACCTTTTCATTCGCTATATAAAATGGTTTAGACTTTGTTTAAACTTATTGCACATTGTGTAATGATGACCGATGAAATAAATATATCATTCATTTTTTTATTTATATTCGTATCTAAATATATATGATGTTTTAGTATTATTATCTAATTATTTTACTTTGTATCATTTTAAAGTTAAATTTTGATGAACCTGTTCTTACGTTTTTGCTCTGGTAGTTTCTCTACATCGGGACCAGTTAGCTTTATCTTATCCTGTGATGTTGCTGAAGTCATTCTTACCTGAATTAGGGTACATGCACACATCATTAATGTTGGCCTGAGGCTGTATGGAGGAGAACACCTTGCCCTGTGGAGGACAGACAGAATAGGTAAGAGATGATGAATGGTGTCAGAAAGAGTCAAGACAGATAATGAGACAGTCCTGTTTTGTTTGTGTTCTACTTTTGAAAATACACATAAGCAAAGCCTGCATGATGAAGAGTCTCTGATGAGTGACAACATAGTTCAATATTGCGATCAGATATACAAACAGATTATCAAGTGTGCATATACATTCACTATGTCTTCCTCTGTGATGATGCTAACTAATCTAAAACATTTCCTTTCTGTGGTGAAGGAAATCACAGCCTAACATCATTTGAAGTTCAACTTTGGTGAACTTTGACCTACGATACTCACATGTCATGTTATGGCAAAAAAACACTAGAACAAGAACTGATTTGTATATATTATCATAATAGTGAAAGGATGCTAAAAGCTTCAAATATTAAAACATGAAAAGAAAACGTCACACACTTCATCATCATTCATGTGCAGCACAAGTCAGGTCTTACGTTGTCTTTGTTCCAGAATTTTATAATCTTGGAGTCAGCAGACACAACCAGGTCGAGCTGATCGTGGAAGTTGAGCGCCTTGATTGGCAGGTTGTAGAAGTGGTCTTTAACCAGCAGCGGTTGGTTGGAGCGCAGGTCGTACAGCAGAACCTTCAGAAGACAGCACAAGGGGGGGATAACACCAACGACATTCAGAAATGTATTGTATTCCAAGAGAATAAAAGATTCCACCAAACTCTAACTCAATATTTAAAAGTTAAAGCTAAATTACCCCAACAGAGTTACGACACCTGGCTGAACATTTTCATTCCAAAAAGCTTTTATGCGAACTTTCAAATTGTAGGAGAGTCCGGCTCACTTCAGTATATTCATAACAAGTTAACAAATGAGGAAGAAGTGGAAATTCCAACCAGACAGGCAGCTGAGGGTTTGCAATGGCATCAAACAGAGGGGAAGATAACAATGTAGCCACAGATCTCTGATACTGGGGTTACATTCATACAAATATGTCTTCAGTTTAAAATATCCATCAAATCTAAAGCGATCCCCGTCCAGACAAGCTTTTAATCAGAAGTAAACTTACGAACATACATAAAGAAAATTGTGCGAAGGAGAAACGGCATTTGTGAAAAGTTAAGAGCAGGGAATTCCTTTCTTGGACAGAGGATGAGGTGGAACTCTTACTGACATTAAAACCATTTTCAGACATAAACTCTGGAGTTTGTGCCCGTCACATATGAAGAACACAGCCGGAGATCATTTTGTGTCCACTTGCTCGGAGTGAAGGCTCCAGAGGATCTCCTGCTGTGTTCTCACATGGAATCATTCGGACATTATCTGGACCTTTTACTAAGAGGGATGGCAGGAAATATTGTGGAGAAAGTCCGGAGACTCTGACTCGGCCATTTGCGTCCGGATAATTTGAGGATATTTGGAGTTCAGTTCATGTCTGAAAGCATTTCAAGTGTTAGCAGTGCTTTGTGACTGTATCATTTCCCCCCAACATCTGAGATGATTTTCTGCCTGTTCAGACTTAACGCAGTCCTGAGTTTTCCACCTCAAATGTTATCAGCAACATTTACAAACATCTCCGTTAGGCCCCCTAAATAGTGGTGTGAAAGACAAGCGTAAACGTAGAAACTGAAAGTTAAAGAGCCTGAGACTGATATTTGCCACCATGAAAATCTTGTGTTGTACACTGATTTGAATTTTTAACACCAAAACAAAGTGGATGGATGGAGTAAAAAGCAGGATATCATAAAAGTGTTTCAGCTGACCTGTCCTGTGCTGGTGCCGACTGCCATGGTGAGGGAGCCATTAAACTTCAGAGCACTGATTGAAGGCAAACCTTGAACTCTGTTGAGAAAAACATCAAAAGAATAATAAAAGTCAAAGCGAGACACAGCAGCAAACATAAGTTGTAATGACAGAGACAATGTAGCTTTGCGGAGACAGGAAAATAAAGCGACTGGGATCAGAGAAGAGCTGGATATTTCCACACTACACCAAAATGATGCAGAGCTTGCACTTAGTGTTTCCATGCAGCTCAGATACAGCAGGGCTCCGGACTAACTTTTTTTTACTAGGAGTACTGTAGCCCTTTACTGAAAATTATTATTCTAATCAGGAGCGCCACTGTTTCCACATGCAGGGAGACTCGGACATCACATTAAATCCTCCCTTGTACCAAGAATCCTGTCACATATTATTCTGAAATTGGCTATTTTGCACTTTTACTCTAATTACATGCTGATTAGGGCTGGGACCACTGATTTCCCAAATCTATTTGATAACAACTCACAAGGTCGGGATTCGATTCATTATCTTTATTATCCATATTTCAGTGTACAATATCAATTTTGCTTGGATATGATAGCAATTATCAGAGAATTTAAACTGTAATCTGTGAAAGGAAACCTCTCACTTGGTGCATTATTTAAAATATGAAGGAAGGCCTGTCATGATAACTTATTTTGTTGGACAATATCCAATGTCCCAGATATTATTGTGATAAATAATATTGTTTTCATACCACTGAAAAAAGATTAAAATATTAGATCATAATCCTGCAAGTACACCCTTTCAAAGAGCAATGAACGTTCAATTCTTAAGAATATTGAGTCTGACATTTGAATTAGAATGTCTTAAAATATTTGTAATTCTAATTTAGAATTACAAATATTTTAATATCCTCAATAAATAAACCATAAATAAAATAGACCACACATACAACCAATATAATAAATGACATTGACTCTCTGGCTCTGTTAACAATAATTGCTCTTGGATAAATATTAAGCATTTGGCCAAGAGCATCGGCGTCGGCAGACCCTTTTCACCGGGGCACGTGCCCCGTTGTGGATCTGCGGTGCCTGGGTATGCCTGGGGCACTGATTTTTTAATTAATTAATTTATTTATACCTTTAATTTTTTTTTATTTAAGTCTGACTCATCTGGCAATCTACAGAATGCATGCTAGCATTTTTTTTTCTTAAAATAGGCCTATAGACTACCACTTTCGTTAGAATTTAAGTCCGACATACGGACAGAGTAATTAGAATCCACTTGCGGCCACTCGGAGCATGTTGCAGCCGGAGAGTTGCCTGTAACACAGAGCCAGGAGTTGTCCAGCACAGCGTCAGCGACCATTCACTCCGGCCGGCGTGAAGTGAAGTGAAGTAAACAGTAAGCGTTACATTTTTATCCTCTGGAAGCATAGAATGTCTAACAAATGTGTATGCCTTTCATCAAATAAGGTGAAGGGGCGTCTCTGAAGTGGTGTTATTAGCTAATGTGGTCACGTCTGTCGTTATGCTATAGTAGCCAGACAGTTCGCTAATATATTAAACTGTAGCGATAACTGTTTAAGCTGGACCTGTTGATCGGAGAAAGATCACAAATGTCGGGTTCACACTACATGCCATCTTATGGTGTTTCTCGATTCTTTACGTTCATGTTTTCAGGGGGTGATGATCCCGTGATGGGGTATCCAAGTTGTCTTGTCAGCTTAGTTAGCTAGCTATCGGCATACTGTATAAGACATCTTCTCAAGTTGCCTGGAACCAATGGCACCGATGTTATACTAGCGCAATTTATAACAGAATACAACACTCGGAGGTGGAAGCTGTTTTGTACGCTGTTGCTTTTAAAAATAGCCCAGTGCATGCTTAAATAAGCAGGCTGGCTTAAGCAGCTCAAGCACACGTTGGTCTCAAAGTTGAAAATGAATGATTCTGAAATTATTCTCATTCTGGTGTTTTCTGCTCGAGTAGGCCTACAGACAAAAGCACAGACATTAAGGGGGCATGATGACATACAGGTGGTTACTTTCAAGACAGTAGAAACATAATGTAGAAAAAACAAACAATTGATAGGTATCATTCATAGCATGCATATAGACGAATGTCCTGTTTTTACTATTCGTTTTTTTGGTGTGTCAGGTATGTAGAGAGTTATGGAAGAAGTATGTTGTACTAGTAGGCTATGTTATTTTATGATCTTTTGCTGGCATTGAATTATTTGTTATCTCAGTGACCGGAACTAGATATAACAGCCTACTGTATTAGTTATGATTTTGATCTCAATTCAACTCAAACAACATTGTTCTTGTAGATGGACATCAGAAAGTTATTCGCTCGGAGCAGGGATAAAGCAGCAAGGAGAAATGAGAGAGCTACGCTAGGTAACAAGGCAATGCAAACCACTTTTAGGTAACAACCCAGTTGAGTTGACCACTGGTCACTAGCCCAAGCCTAACAGTTACATATCTGTCCAGACAAAGAGGAGCAGCAGAGTGCCGGAGGAGGTGACGGAGGAGTTGAAGGAAAAGGTGAAGGAGAGAGGGATGTTGATGAGCACGAGCAGAGGTGATATGACTATTACTTTCATATTAATTAGGAATAACAGCAAACAGGTTATACACAAGTAACTTTACATATGCATATATACAAATCTAGATAGTGAAAATGCAGACAGGAGACTGTAATATGTTCTTGTTGCTTCAAGACTCAGTGCAGCAGAGTGCAGAGGAGAGGAGCAGATTGAAGGGACGCAGGTAGAGTTGGCATTGAGAGATGACACTGACAGGTGAGACTCAGCTTAGATTTGATTAATTTTATTTGAACTTTTAATGGTTATCTGAGGTAACCATTGATCATATGATTTTTTGTATGTTGCACCAGACAGGAGAATCAGAGGGCAGAAGAGAATGAGCTGGTTGAGGCAGGGGAAATGCAGAGAGAGAAGGAAGGACAACAGGAGACAGACAGGCCAGAGAGATCACACCCCAGATATGAGACTGAGAAAACAGTTGCCACAGTGGCAGAGAACATTAGACTGGGGGCAAGAGAAAAAAGCAGTGTCCACAATGTTGAGGGACATACAAGTGATCTTGGGGGAAAGGAGTCTGGCCCAAACCAAGTTAAGTTGTCAAAATATCCCCAGCACAACTTTGGTGCCAAGAATCGATCCTTTAACGCCAACTGGTTTGAAAGCTTTACATGGCTGGAATATTCCAAGTCTAAAGATGCAGCCTTTTGTTTTCCCTGTAGAATATTTGGGAAACATTTGAAGAATGACACCTTTGTAAACACTGGCTTTCAAAATTGGAAAAAAGCTCTGGATGTCTATAGAGAGCATGAGAAATCACCAGCCCATAAGGCAAGCATGGAGTCTTGGTGTAGTTATAAAGCCAGTGCGGCTCATGGCAGTGTTGTCGAGCAGTTGGATTCTGCAAGTGAGCGTGAAATCAAAGAGAGACGCGAGTACCTCAGCCGGGTTGTGGCTGTTACCAAGTTTTTGGGTAAACAAAATATCCCATTCCGTGGCCATGATGAGGGCATGTCCAGCGACAACCAGGGAAACTTTCTGGAGTGTATGAACCTCTTGAAAGAGTTTGATCCTTTTCTTCAGGCATATTCACCACCATCTCACAGTACATACTTATCACCTTCATCCCAAAATGAGGTCATTCAATGCTGTGCCTAAGAGATAGTAAAAGCTATCAGTCAAGAAATAAAGGAGGCTGGAATGTTTTCAGTAATGGCAGATGAAGCGAGAGATGGCACCACTGAGCAGCTAGCTGTGTGTGTTCGTTATGTTGCTGGGGGGAGTGTGAAAGAGCATTTGCTAGCCATGACAGATTTGAAAGGGTTTGACGCAGAGTCCATTACCACTGCAATTGAAGATCAGCTAAGATTGAATGGCTTAGATCATGTGAAGGTGGTTGCACAGGCTTATGATGGCGCCTCAGTCATGAGTGGGACTGTTGGAGGGGTCCAAGCTAAGTTCAGAGAGAACCATCCCATGGCCATTTATGTGCATTGCTATGCACATCAATTGAATTTAGTGCTGTGTTGCACATGTCAAGCCATACCAGAGGCCAGGAATTTATTTGACCTCATGCAGAATGTGTATACATTCTTTTCAGTCTCCCTTGTTAACCACGACAAGTTTAAGGAGACCCAGAAACAGCTTGGCTTACAGCCTTCTGAGCTGGTACAGCTGTCCAAGACCCGATGGTCGTGCCAGCTGAGGTCAATCAACGCTATGATAGAGAATTTCCCCGCAGTTCTCACGTGCCTGTCCAACATCAGCAACCCCACGGCTGTGGGTTTGCATGCCAACCTTGCCAGGTTCACCACAATTTATCTGTTGATGGTCTTCAAGACTTTTTTGTCTGTGACAGAAAGTCTTCACAAATACCTGCAAAGTGAAACTGTGGACCTGGCAAAAGCAGAGGAGTTTAAATGCGCTGTGTGTGCCACTCTAAAAGAAATGCGCACTGACCCCAAAGCGACGGAGGTACAGTGCCTTGCATAAGTATTCACCCCCTTTGGACTTTTCTACATTTTGTCATGGTATAACCACAGATTAAAATTTATTTCATCGTGAGTTTATGTAATGGACCAACACAAAATAGTGCATCATTTGGAAGTGGGGGGAAATATTACATGGATTTCACAATTATTTACAAATAAAAATCTGAAAAGTGTTGAGTGCATATGTATTCACCCCCTTTACTGTGAAACCCCTAACAAAGATCTGGTGCGACCAATTGCATTCACAAGTCACATTTGCAAGTCACATAATTAGTAAATAGGGTCCACCTGTCTGCAATTTAATCTCAGTATAAATACACCTGTTCTGTGACGGACTCAGAGTTTGTTGGAGATCATTACTGAACAAACAGCATCATGAAGACCAAGGAGCTCACCAAAAAGGTCAGGGATAAAGTTGTGGAGAAATATGAAGCAGGGTTAAGTTTTTAAAAAATATCCAGAGCTTTGAACATCTCTCTGAGCACCATAAAATCCATCATAAGAAAATGGAAAGAATATGGCACAACCGCAAACCTACCAAGAGGAGGCCGTCCACCCAAACTGAAGAGTCGGACAAGGAGAAAATTAATCAGAGAAGCAACCAGGAGGCCCATGGTTACTCTGGAGGAGTTGCAGAGATCCACAGCTGAGGTGGGAGAATCTGTCCACAGGACAACTATTAGTCGTCTACTCCACAAATCTGGCCTTTATGGAAGAGTGGCAAGAAGAAAGCCATTGTTGAAAGGGATCCATAAAAAATCCCGTTTGGAGTTTGCCAGAAGCCATGTGGGAGACACAGCAAACATGTGGAAGAAGGTGCTCCGGTCAGATGAGACCAAAATTGAACTTTTTGGCCTCAATGCAAAACGCTATGTGTGGCGGAAACCCAACACTGCCCATCACCCTGAGCACACCATCCCAACAGTGAAACATGGTGGTGGTAGCATCATGCTGTGGGGATGCTTCTCTTCAGCAGGTACAGGGAAACTGGTCAGAATAGAGGGACAGATGGATGGAGCCAAATACAGGGAAATCCTTGAAGAAAATCTGATGCAGTCTGCAAAAGACTTGAGACTGGGGCGGAGGTTCATCTTCCAGCAGGACAATGACCCTAAACATACAGCCAGAGCTACAAAGGAATGGTTTGGATTAAAGAATGTTAATGTCTTAAAATGGCCCAGTCAAAGCCCAGACCTCAATCCAATAGAGAATCTATGGCAAGACTTGAAGATTGCGGTTCACAGACGGTCTCCATCCAATCTGACTGAGCTTCATCTTTTTTGCCAAGAAGAATGGACAAACCTTTCCATCTCTAGATGTGCAAAGCTGGTAGAGACATACCCCAAAATACTTGCAGCTGTAATTGCAGCGAAAGGGGGTTCTACCAAGTATTGACACAGGGGGGTGAATACTTATGCACCCAACAGATGTCAACTTTTTTGTTCTCATTATTGTTTGTGTCACAATAAAATTTATTTTGCACCTCCAGAGTACTATGCATGTTTTGTTGATCAAACGGGAAAAAGTTTATTTAAGTCTATTTGAATTCCAGTTAGTAACAGTACATAATGGGAAAAAGTCCAAGGGGGGTGAATACTTATGCAAGGCACTGTATATGACCGTGCAAAGGCCTTGTGCGAAACGCACCAAATCCCTGAGTCATGTGTTCCAAGACAAAGGCAAAAGCAAAGACGCCTGGAGGAGTACATAGTCGAGTCTAGTTGTGGGGCAGCGAGTGACCTAGGCAATGCTGAAAAATTGAGAACAAATGTCTACCTACCTTGCCTAGACAGGATGATTGCGGAGCTGGAGCAACGCTTTTCATCTCTGAACAGCGTTGTTCTGAAGGGTGTTCAGGCCTGTAACCCAGGCTCGAGCACCTTTCTCAAAGAGGAGGACCTCAGAGGTCTCGCAGATCACTACAATGTTGATCTTAAACAAGAGGAGGTGTGGGTAGCGAAACATTACCTGGACAGAAAGCAGGAGAGCCTGCCAATTACTGACATGCAATGTCTTTTCGGTTTACTCGATAATGTCATGTTCCCTACACTGACACAGGTCATTAAAATATGTCTGACCATTCCTGTGTCCAGCTGCAGTTGTGAAAGGACATTCAGCGTACTGAGACGCCTTCACACTTGGTTGAGGAGCACAATGGGGCAAGATAGGCTTCATCATCTTGCCATCATGTCGGTTGAGCGAGGAGAACTCTCCAAATTAAGCCAGTCACAATTGATCGACAGCTTCGCAAAAATGAAGCAGAGGCGCTACCGTTTACTGTTAAAAAAATGAACAGCTCCCCTATCTTTCTGGCCATGATATACACACCTCATAGGATCATCACCATCACACATAGGATGGTCTGAAATAGAAATGATAAACACAGACATGTATGTATGTAGAGGTGTTTTTTTGTTTTTCCTTTTACAGTTGCACATTTCAAGTTTTCAGTTTTCAAGTTCATGTTTGCTGACAGATATTTATTCATGTTTGATGAAGATACGCTTTATGATAATAAATAAGTGCTATAAAATATTTGCTTGCGTGCTTGCATTAATTATCTGTGCCCATGCTTTTTTTAAATAAATAATTGCCCAAAATTTTTTTAGCTCGCGCGCTTCGCGCGCTCACATTTTTTTTTCGGTGCCCTATTGTGCCCCTGTATGGTATTGGGTGAGCTGACGCCCCTGGCCAAGAGTATGTGTAACCAGCTCGGTAAACAGGACGGCAGGATAATGATTTATCTATGGTGTCCGATCAATATATATGCAACTAGTTATTAAATGTAGTCCCCAAAAATAGTCGCAAAAAATGACGAAATGGTGGCCATGTGGCGCCCTGTAAAGACAATGGAGATGTGGCTTCATATGCATCGTCACGCTGATTTCAGCTGAAACCATTCGACATGTCAATGCGACAGCTTGGCACTTACTCTGTTCCCTCAGTGAGGCTGCTCAGGGCACAGTCCAGTATGCCCACTCTGTTCCGCACACGAGGGTCCCAGCATTCCACCCTTCCCTGGTGACCCAACAGATGAACCAGTCAGTTAACGGTGGGTTTTTACCTTACACCTCAAGGCTTCACAAAACTGACTGCAATAGAATTCAAAGCAACACTTGGTAGATTTAATCACTTAGAATAACAACTTCAAAATGACTTTGATGGTACAGAAAGTTATATTAGGGAGACTGGAAGGTCATTAACTGCCACAGTGCCCCCTGGAGGCCTTAGAAGTGCAGTAGGCAACTGCTGGAAAATTACGAGCTGCTTTCCTGATGAAAAGTCCCAGGTCTTGGTTTGAAATAGTTGAACTTAATATGAAATTTACAGTATGTATATAGTACAATGTATATAATAAAATTGAAGTCTAAAGTTTTTACAGAGGCAGACTGTCAGACCATAGACTATATCCACAGATGAAGGTTGTGACTGCTTCCTAAAATGAAGCCAAAACATCTTGATCCTGTCCTGGTGGCTGGCTGTAGTATAGGTCATTGGCGCCGCCTTGGGGTTAGGTGTTTCCCAGGGAGTAATTCATTCATCTTGTTTTTTTTTTAAAGAACATAATATTTAAGGAGGTGATATTTATGAGTGTGTGCAATCTGGTGCATATCAAAATTAAAATCTGGAACCAGCAGATAGAATGTGGTTTTTCAGCTGCTGTGTGTGTAAGAACCACAAACGTGTTGCAAAAATAACATTGTGTCCTGAACTATAAAGATAGTTTGTATTTAAGGGGACTGTGGCAGCAGTATTTGCTTGACCTAGTCTCAAATGCAATTAGCAAGAAACAGCCAAAGACTGTTTTACTTGCGTCTACTAATAACTGGTGCATCACTTCAAACACATTCTGCCATGGCACGTACCTCTGAGGTCCCTGTGGCAAGCAAATGATGAACGGGGTTGATGTCACACACATTGTTCTCCCTGGTGGAGAAGTCAAGAGAAAGAGGCATCGTGAACATCAGAGCGATCACAGCTAAATATTTCTGTCCAACTGCTATTATTGGATCATATGCATATCATTGCACACATCAACAGCAACATACCAGCCATGGTAATACTTACACAGCATCAGTCTGGAGTGAGTTGAGAAAGCGCCCTTGTTCCAGATTCAGCCTGAAAACCTCTGAACTGTAAAAGAAGAGTCCGGTGTCACAAACATGCTTTTTTATAGGACATGCTCAAGATACATTTTGAATGAAGAATAACAGAGGCCCTCAACCTCCATCATTCAATTACGTATTCACCTTGTCCCCACAAAGAAGAGGTCACAGGAAGGGTAGTGGTAAGAAAAGTCTCGTCCGAACTTTGGAATACGCGTCTTGTAGTATTGTCCGTGCTGAGAGTGGAGCTCTACGTAGCGGTCAGCATGCAAAAACACCAACTGCACAGACACACAGCAAACATCACAGAATGACTTTAAAAGCAAGGTTCGTCAAAAATGCTGAATAAGGAAATAAGGGATTTCAGGGAGTTTGGTGTAACTTACAGACATACAAATATTTTCACATAACAGGATTAATAAGTAATATAAAGCCCTAACTGTTCTATAAATTATGACACTACAAGGATTTCAAAGATTTTACCAGAATATCCCTAAAAGAAAACTTTTTATATTTCTAATATGTGGATAACTCTGGCTGTTGATTGTAAATAGTGCTCACTGAAGTGGGCTGTGGAATCATAGTACGCAAGGACAGTTTTCTCTGTGGAAGTGAATATAGCTGGACTTGGAACATTGGTAAGATTATAATAGGCAATTAACTTGGTAAACGTATATTTTGTTGCCAGGAGGTCCACGTTGATGACGCCTATGATGTAAGTTATATATTGTATGATTTAGCATTGATGTCATAGATAGTGGTGGTGATGTATTGGACTGTAATATATTGTAATATATGTAACTGCTAATTCCAGAAATCTGTGTCTGTCTGTGGCTTGTACCTCGCAAGACTCGTTATGATTGTTAAGGGCCTAAGGAGGTGCTCCAACGCCCTGTAGCATCAGCGGCTGGGACACATTAAGGTAAGTGACGCTGTCAGTCGTGACAAGAGCACGTTCACAGCAATGAGAACTCACTCTCCAGTTCAAGGTTCTGTGGAATGGGTCCAAGTCTTAACTTAATGTGGTTCAATTACTGCAGGTCACTTTTACAGTTTCAGAAAGAAAGCTTAACCCGCTCCACCACAGGAAAAAGCAAACAACTAATTCCAAAGAGGCAGGTTTCACTGGTGGATATAGAAATTGGAAGGACAGCACAACAGCACCTTTACCTCGGCAATAGATATATTTCTGAATCTATACATTTTCAACAATGTCACCAAAGCTGCGTAATAGGTGCTTGGTAAAGATATGGAAAGGTTGTTTAATTGGATTGTATATCATTAGATTGTACAGGTTGTACCTAATAAAGTGGCCAGTGAAAGTAATCAATATGTGGCTAACAACAAAAGTCCTAATTTTACAATTAGGGATCCTCAAATGGCTGATTTTGATGTCTGTCTTCTCATGATGTTACAAATTAGTCGACTCAAACTTCATTGTCAGTTTCTGAGAACCTCTAAGTATATGCATCTATAAAGAGGAAGGACATGACATATCAATTCTGCTGCAGAGATCACGTGTATTTGTCTTTGAGGCTTACTGACATATTTTCTAACCGTTGTCATTTTTGTGTCTGTCACGTGTAAGAAACATAAACACGCCTACTGGCTATTGGTGAATCTGTTTTCACAAGTGGATTTGGTGGAGAAACTCTGCAGAAAGTGCGGAGGCTCTCACATGGTCATTTACCCTCTTACATAGAGCCTCTCAGGGAATGTTCGGGGATCAGCGCATGTCTGAAAGCAGCTATACACAGATCATGTATAAAACCAGCAAGTCTAACAGCATTGTTTTTAAGTGTTTGGGCAGCAGGCCACTGATTGCTCACCTTAGAGTAGTCATCGGAAAGGATGTCAAAGGCCAAAACTTTGAGGGAGAAAAAAGAACCTTGTTAAATTGAGTCATTAGTGACATGAAGGCCAGTGAACAAGTGGTCACGTCTCCGGACTTACCTTCGGAATCCAGACAGCGTTCGAATTTCAGGGACAGATGATAGGTGTCGTAACAGCGAACCCTGGGCTTGTAAGTGCCTGATATCAACAAATAAAAAGTCAAATAAAATAAAATAATGAAATGACCGGCATGATTGGAACATTTTATCCAGAGCTGATCTCACCAACTGCCAGGATGAACTGCCCGTCTCTCGACACTTTGATGGAGTTGCACACTGTGGGCATCTCAAAGTCCTGGATGAGCTCGATCCTGCGCTGGATATCTGGGAAAAGAAACGATGAATAGAAAAATAAGTCAAAAATAATGATGTGCAATTTGGGGGGGGAAATGAGCCTGTGTGTAATTCTGAACTCACCTGCATCGTTCTTTTGTAGCTGTCTTTTCTTGCGATCTGAAAGCCACTGCATTAAAGAAGATACTCTGTTAAGCTCGTAAAGAAGCATCAGTTAAAAAAGGTTATAAAGAAGTAGATATACCATGTAAACATCAGATAAATGTGGGACATAGCAAGAGCGATATTATATAATATTATATATGATTGCAGATAGAAAGATAAGGAAACTCATATAAAATCATGCAAGGAAAGGTAGTGAAATTACACAAAGTATCCGGATAAGATGGAGATATTATTTGGAGAGAAATGGGTAAAGAGCAGTGGCACATGTTGATTGCGCGAGGATGTATACTGTATATGTGCAGAAGTATAAAGAGATAGTTTGTATGAAATGACACCTGTTTGAACAATGAGGCAATCCATAATAAAAACAATGCTTGACAACAGCAATGCTCTCATCACTAATATGTGTGTCGTTTATTCTTGTTTAGGTCAATTCTATTACTTTTGCAGCATTTTGTGATATGAATGTACAGAATGAGGGATGGAGACTGAACTGAGGAATATCAAATGATGACCAAACACATACACGAGCTCCTACAGTTACATGAAACGTTACATTAGCGTGGTGGGTTAATGTTAACAGTGTTATTTTCCTCCACAGGTTATGTTAGGGCTGCTCTTGGCACGTTCGCCGGGCTCGTTAGCGCTGTTAGCGTGTTAGCTAAAGTTAAACTTCATGGTTTGGGTCACGTTGTTTCTTACCTCGGGAAGAGACTTCCCGTGACTCAAGTTATAAATCTTCACGTCGTTCACACTTGATATCTGCATGATGGCCGGTGACAGCGGCTCCGGACTCACTCACTCACACTCTCACTGCACCGTGGTGAACCGGACTGAATCCACGTTGTTACCACGGCGTAAAAACAGGAAGTGGAGTTGTGTTTTGGCACACGTGTCCGAGTGGAAACAAAACTCACCGCACACGTTCCTCTTCCTCTTCGCTGTTATTTTTTTGTTTAAGAGTTAAGGAAATAATTTCTAAAATAAGTGGATAAATAAAATAATATATCTTCAAATTGTAGTACAAGTGAACAGTATCGCCTTATTATATTTCTATATTGCCAGGTCAACCGAGTTGCTAAGCTACTCTTTTATTAATTGTACAATACGATATGGAAGCTCAATAGTGTCATAAGCTCTAAATAGAACGGAGCACTCAACGATATAACTCAAATACACAGAAGAAGATTAATTAAACAAGATACAATTGTCATAGTTAGAGGGCTTCTAGTAATGCAAAGGTTATTTTGGTCTTTTTCTTCTTCATATACATCAAGGACTCTCTCATCAAGACTAGAAATAGAGTCACACCCGAATGGTTTAAAATCTGTGTGTTTGAAGTGTTTTACAGCAAATCATAATGTTGATCCTTCATCTTGATTCTAAATTTGACTTTATAAGAGTTTAGGTTCCACCCAGCTGTACATATCACACCAATGTGGGTTGTTGTAAGGCTCAAGTTAAAACATGAGAACCGTAGTGTTGATTTCCTCATCACAAAAAAAACATATTTAAAAAAACGTATTATTGTTATTTTTAAAGTTAAATCTTTGTAGGCAGCTCTCTTGAAGTTTTTGTTTCAGTTATTATTTTTTAAATGAAGCTCTTATGCTTTTTGAAATATTATAAGATATTAATCATTAAGAAATTAGTAATTGATTTTCTTTACTTGCTAAAGCTATTTCTATTTCTGTTGAGTTTTACAAAACACTTTAATCGCATGGATCAAACAACTGAGAACGTTTATAATACATTCATCAAGACCACACCTCTATAAGAATGACAAAATAAATGCAAATAAATGTATAGAAACAACCCAAAAGGAGTTGACATCATTCTATGTGTGGTTTCCTGACTTTCCAAATTGTGGCAGTATGAAAGTTATTTAAATTTGATCACCTGTAGACTTTTGATGCACATGTGTTCAAAAGTAAAAATGAAACTACAGCATTAGGGAAATTAGTGTTGATAACTTGATTACAACACCTCTACTTGTTCAAATGACTTGGAGTGATGTACCAGCTTGGTGTCATCCTCTGACAGTGTCTGTCAGTCTGTCAGTCTCAGGTGGAGCTGCTGCTCACATTCTCCCTGAGGGACTAACACAGGACAGTCATGAGGATGACCTGACGGTAAGAGGCTTTAATACCTTATTCATCTTTCATTTTTAATATTTTTGTTTAACTTTATGTTGCCATAAACAAAGAGAGATGTTAATATGATAACAGAACATTTAATAATTCAATAATCTAGTGAAAAAAATGATCAAATATGACATTTTTCACTTATAAATATGTGTAAAATTAAGATAAATGTTGCATGTAATCTTAGCTTGAGAGACTGTATGATTTTAATGTTATTGTGTGTTTGTTTTTTCTGGGTCACAGACTGTTTGTTGCCAAATCCTGTTCACGCGGGGAGGATTTTGACTGAGGGTCTCTATGTGAAACACCGGGGGAGTTATGACAGACTTGTGGTTGATTTCTGTCCCACTGGACAAAACCAGTTTAAACAGTGTAGAGCAACTCAAGCGCACCATTGCCAAAACCAGCCGGGCCACCTGCTGCAAGTTCTCCATCCCTGATCTCAAGGTGAGGCTGTTTGTCGTCTGCCTGACGGAGTCAGATACATTATACAGAATAAATAAACAGACATGGAAGTTGTAGGAACTAAGGAGAAGAATAATTGCAACTGTGTATTAGTTCTGTGTTTATTCAAGTACAGTAGTGCACTGCTGAGGAGGATGATGGTGTTTGGTGTCCTTCTCAGGTGATGGGATGAAGGCTCGGGTTGCTCTCTACAGTTTGAGGCAAAAGTTCCATCTGACCTATTTAACTGAGAGAGATCACTGTTCACCTCAGCTGACAGGGGTCACGTTTGAACTGCTGTTCAAACCCATTCAAAAATATAAAACCCTTCTAATCTGCTAAAAGAACATATTACTCTGATTTTAGCTTCATTTATTTAATTATTTTATAATGTTTTCTCTCAAAGACACATTTGTATAGGTGTGTTGATTTTAGCAACTATTTTAATGATTTTATAATGTTTTAATTTATTTAGTGTTACTCTTTTCTAATCTGTAATATTTTGTATTTCTGTTTTCTATTCCTGTGTGATCTTCAAATAGTTTTTTTAACAGTTTCCTCGCGTTAAATTTTTGATATCACTTGTTAAAGGTTCAGTGTGTAGAATGTAGTGACATCTAGAGGTGATGTTGCATGTTGCAGCTGAATACCCCTCACCTCACCCTCCCCTTCCAAACATGAAAGAGAACATGTGTGTCCTTCAGTTGTTATAAAACTCAAAAGCCGCTTAGTTTGTCCAGTTTTGACGACTATAAAAAAACATGGCGGGCGCCATAGAGAGTACCCGCCCCCATGTAAATATTAGGTATTTAAATTAAAGGGCTTCATAAAATGGCCCCATTTTAGGATAAAGAAAAAAACTATTCTTACAATTTAGATGAAATACACATATCCCTAGGATTATTTTATATTCCGCAAATAAATCCCTCTTAACTAATTTGTATACACTGATGGCTTGTGTTTAGTGATTTGAGCTCTGGATGATGTCGGATGGATGATGCGTCAGCCCGTGTAGCGCTACCACCACTAACTGTACTGTCTATGCTGTGACTGCAGGTGGGAATACTGGACAGTCTGCTCACTATGTCAGATGATCTTTCCAAACTGGACATACTGACTGAGAGGTAAAACATCTGTTAAAGTATGAAGCAAACTGTGTAGCTGCTCGAGCATGTATCCTGGTGTTCCCCAGTGGTCATTGCACGTTTGCAGGTTAATGTGCAGCTTTGTCCTTATTCAAGACCAGTAACTCTAAGCCTGTGTGCGGTCTCCGCCATGATTAATTGATGGTCAGGGGCAGCTGACGGTTAGTTTTCCCTCCTGATTTTAAATTCATTGTTGCTGAGCGGACGCAGTGTAAGTGGGGAGGCCTATTTACGACATCAAAATGTGGCCTAACGAGATCAAACCAGACAGATTTATTTATTAGTTTACTCGAAATAAGTTTGACTCATTGTTTTCTGTCTCTGTTCTCAGTTGTATGTCTTTATTCACTAAAATAAAAGCCCAGTTCCACTTTTTTATTTCAAAAGGTATATTGGCCTGCTAACACTGCCAGATAGGGTGATTCGCCGACATTTCGAGACGAAATAATTAATGCTTCTTTAAATCCACAGATATCTGTGAGTGTTTATAATATATATATCATATGATATATGACATATTGTATATTATTCCCCTTTGTCTGCTCAGTGTGATCAAAAAAACATGTCAGTGTATGAGGGAGGTGATGGAGCATTCTACTGACAAAGTGCTGGAAAACGCCTTAGCCAATGGAGGTGAGTCTCTCTATCTCTCTCTCTATCTCTCTCTCTCTGTCTCTCTCTCTGTCTCTCTCTCTCTCTCTCTCTCTCTCTCTCTCTCTCTCTCTTTCTCTCTCTCACACACATACACACACACACACACACACACACACACACACACACAAAAACCATGAGGGTGTTGATTACATTGTTTACAAACTCATCAAGTAAGTGAATAGTAACCACAGGGTGCATGTATATTGCAAATGAAACTAAGAGCTGCTTAAATCATGCTCCGTGTGCAAACTCACAGAAGCAGCAGGAAAACATAAACCAGGCTAACCGCTGTCTCTGGTCCTGTTCCTCCCTCAGACCACGGCGTGCCTCAGACAGCCGTCCTGTCGCCCCTGAAAGCTTACCTCAAGTCTCTGAGGGGTATTTTATCTGCTCTTTGAGCTGCAGTGCAATGATGTGTGAGCCTTCTTGTGCAAAGTGTGTGTTTTTAAAGCGCTTTTACACCTTTTGTTTCCTGAACGACAAATTTCACTGTGGGGTGGTGTGATTTATTTTACAATTGTGCAAATGTTTGGTTTGGAGTCAGGTCACGACTTATGACTGTGTGTGTGTGCTTCTCAGTGGACCTAATGAGCTATGTGACAAAGTTTCAGTGGGACAAAGCCAAGTATCCCACAGCACTGCCTCTCTCCAGCCTGGCAGATATCATCAACAAGGTAGAGACTGCTGAAAATGAGGGTTTAATAAGTGTTGTATAAATATATTTATTACAGTCAGAACCAGCTACCGGAGATCTCTTTCACAAAGTTACATGATCCAAAAAGACACATTGAAAGTCAGTGAAATGGAAATCACATTGTCCTTTGCTTCAGTCATGGAGCAAATTACTTGGTGAAACAGTTATGAAACTTGTGGAATTTATATATAGTCTTCGAATGTGATTGGACCCCTCAAAAGTGGGCTGAGCTCCAGTGATAGAACCATTCACTTGAGCTCACAACTTCCTCACCTTATATCTGCATGTGTGCCAGGAAGTTTCTCAGGTGGAGACGGAATTGAAATGTCGAGCTGCGACGTACAACAGTGTGAAAACCAGCTTGCAGAGCCTTGAGCGCAAACTCGAGTGAGTAACATCCATTAAAGATGAAGTAACCCACATAATGATGTGTATAATCTAAATGTAAAAGTGACGTTCTTTCCAGGGGGAGTTTGCAAACTCGCAGTCTGAATGACATTGTGAGGCGAGAAGACCTGGTGGTCTCAGAGTACCTCACCACTCTACTGGTAGTGGTGCCCAGGTCAGTGATATAACAGGAGTGTTAGTGTGAAACTGTATACTGTGATATTCCTGATGTGTTTGAATGTGTTTTGCTCCCAGAGGGAGCTACCTGCAGTGGGAGAGGACCTATGAGTCTTTGTCACAGTTTGTGGTTCCCCGGTCGAGCAGGTGAGTCGCCTTGAGAGAAAACCACTCCACTTGATCGAGGCTTGCACTGGCTAAGCTCAACATCCAAGGGTCAGGCTCAGTAACCACAGGTGTTCTATTACTTGCAGAAAGGGAGAGTTCGGCGTAGCGAGTCTTATTACTTAAACCAGGGGCTTTTCCAAAAGCAAAATGTGAAAGTGCCCTCCATAAAAACCACGTATTAGTAAATGACTAAAATCATGCAATGCTACCAACGCTCAACTCCCCCTGATGAGAGGAAAAACCAGGGCCTTTAAAGGTTCAGAGTCTATGATTTATGACACCTAGTGGTTAAGATGCACATTAAAAACAACTGAACCAACTGGGTTGTAGACTGGGAAGTGCCTGAAACCCACTGTAATATTGTATTGAATGACAAAAAAAAAGAAGTTAGTTACTACAGATGTCCATAAGACAAAGACCCTAATTCTCACTTGAGTTATAACATCATGTTTCAAGTCTTCTTCAATACAGCATTTTGTCCATTTTCTAAATTTGTATCCCATTAAGAGTAGAACAAACAAGATGATGATTTGCATTGGGGCATGGATACTATGTGATTGATACTGTCCAATGGGTGCAGGTGTAGGTGGGCGTACAGTTTCCTTGAACTCTGACCAAATGCCAAACCTGAGACTTCAAAGCAGCAGCTCACAAATCCATTGTTAACGTCACGGCTGTTTTCTGCTTGGGAAGGAAACAAGTCAATAACATGTTACAGTATTACTGCAGAGTGGTTCCAATCAAAACAACAAACAAAAAAACAAAATATTAACTTACTTACTATTTTATATTGTATATATGTATGCAGTCCTCTTCCATGGTGCACCCAGCTCTCTGCCAATATTAGCTGGGATTGGCTTCAGCCTCCCTACAACCCTCAAAGGATAAACACTACAGCTGATGGATAAATTAATTGATAAATGAATGGATGAGTAAACTACAAGAAAATAAATGTATTGCTTGTCAGTGTTGCCCAGCAGAGGCCAGTCTAGTCGACAGGAAACTATAATGTGAGCAGACATGATTGCTCCTATCAGCCTGTCAGTGATGATGAAGCCCCAGACAAGTTGTGATATACAGTTGATTGTTTTTCAGTCTGAAAAAAAAAGATATATCACACCTACTCATGAAACTTAAGAAACACTGTCATGGATTTAATGTTGGTAGGCTTCTGCTGCCAAATGGGAAAACCAAGAAACCTCTCCTCACTGAGTTTAATGTGGCATGAAAACTAATTTCACCATGAGCAAAACAATCCATTCACCTTTCAGACAAAAATTGAAATAATTATCCATTTTGGATTTTTTTAATCACAAAGAAATAAAAAGGTTGGTCATTTTTTGGTATCGTACAAATTGATTTGTATTAGTGTGTCATGCACTTTATGAGCCCAGCCTAAAACAAGCTAACAAGATGCTCCACTGTTTAGAAAAAAAAAAGTACAAAAAAGGAAAGGAAGAAAGTTAAGTTTCAGCACCTGTCATCATCTGCACAGCAGAACATTTCAGGATTTTGAACATGACATTTCATGTAATAAAGATTATTCTCTCTTCTTAATAAGGGGAATACAGTAGAACATATGATTCATCCTCAACCTCTCACGCAACCTATTGTCCGGAAGGATGTTTTTAAATCAACAAACTTGGGCCAGAGGAAGGATTTCCAAATCACCAGATCACCAAAATTATTCCAAGTCATCCAGAGGGGAACAACTGTAAATGCCAGTTAGCTGTATATAGCTAGAAAACATGCATCAACAATACCAAAAATGATGGTTATTCCCCTTATCATACATAGAATAAAACAATATAAGCTTCACAATGCTTGATATAAAGTATAGTTATCAGTATCACCCGGCTTTAATTGTTCATTCTATTGCTCTGTCATGTTTGTTTGTGTGACAATCAGGAAGCTGCATGACGACGGAGAGGGGGGAGTTTTCTCAGTCACGCTTTTCAAAAGGGCTGTGAGTGAATTTAAAGCCAGAGCCCAGGAGAGCAAGTAAGCAGGAGGGGATTTCCAGAAAGCAATCCGTCATCAGGTCAAAGACGTGTTGTTTGTGTCAGTTACCACAGCGTAGCCTCTGATCCACAGGTTCACTGTGCGTGAGTATCGCTTTGATCAGGAGGAGGAGAAGCATCAGGAGAGGAAGCAGCTGAGCGTTCACAAGAAGGAACAATGTGTGAGTCAAGCATCATGTATTCTCTCTGTAGAGTTGAATTCTGGTGTGTGTGTGTGTGTGCTGTGTAGATATTTGTGCTCTGCTCCTCCACAGGGAATCTTTTTGCGCTGGCTGAAGGTTAATTTCAGGGAGTTATTTACAGCCTGGATCCACTTGAAAGCGTTGAGGGTGTTTGTGGAATCAGTCCTCAGGTCAGTGGTGATATCATGTACTCCCAACTTTAGTAAACCATTGGCATGTGGAGCATGTGCGAGTAGACTCATGATGATATCCCACTCCCAGGTATGGACTACCTATAAACTATCAGGCTCTGCTGCTGCTGACCGACAGCAAGCGCTCGAAGAAACTCAAAGGAGAACTGGCCTCACTCTTCATGCACCTGGATCCCACAGCCACTTCCAGCAAAACAGACGTAAGAGGTCACATTAACCTTCACCTATTCTGATGCTGCTTGTAACTAGACTACTGTTACGTTCATATTTCATCCAAGGCCACATGGTCACATCCTCCCCTTCTGCTGCTGCATAGTGTTAGATAACAGCCGGTGAACTGTTTTTGCAGAACACCATGACGTCACTGTGAAGTTGACCTTTGACCCTTTGGATATAAAGTGTCAGCACTACTACATAATTGTATCCTTTCAGACATGTGCATCCAATTTTTTCATATTGTGTTATTGTAGGAGTGGCAGAGTTCACAACATTTTACATTTACTTGCATAATATTAATTATACATAAAGCAGTCTTACAATATATATGTATTTTTAGTGAAGGAAAAAAGGAATCGTGCCGGAAAAATATAAATAAAAGGAAGAAAGGAATGGAAGATAGAATAAAAACAGTTTACAGAGTACAGCACGCAGTACATATCAGACCTACTTCGACCCTTTACCCCTTCTAGGAATCTGCAATCCTTCAACTACTCACCATCAACACCCGATTGGTGACTTTTGGCTACAGAGCTTTCAGCTTGGCGGCCCCCATGGTCTGGACTACTCTGCCAACGGAGATTCACAATGCCACCTGCCTCTGGACATTCAAAACACTATTCAAAACTTATCTTTTTCTATCTGCATATGATCTGACTTAATGCATCTGTCCAAAATGATATAATATATAAGATATTATAATATAATATTATCCCAAAAATGATATATCACTCCCTCTTCTGTGCACCACTTTGTCATTGTCAACTTAAATATGCCCTTTTCCCCTAAATATATAAAGTATCCATGGGCACCTTTAAAGGTGACACAAAAATATAATATTATTAAGATCATTGTTTATTACACACACACAACCCGGGGACCGCAACCAATAAGAATAACATTTGAACAAAGAGCAGTTTTATTATCAGAAAAAAAAGCCATTTAATTAAACTTTGGGAGTTTGGAGGCCTGGCCAAAAAGAACAAAAAGATGGAGCAGATGTGAACCAACCATGAAGTTAACTCAGTTCAAACCCAGAAACTCTTATTCCATGACTAACAAAAATCTCTAAAAGTGTTAAGACCCTTAATTCGGAAGTTTTGGGGCTTTGTCAGCAGCTACAGCTCTGAGTCTTTATCACTTTATTCAGGTGGATTCTGGCAGTTTTTCTCAATCTTCCTGGCAGACCCTCTCAAACTCTGGGGCTTTGGCTGAGCCACTTATTTACATTCAGAGACTTGTCTCTGAGCCAGTCCAGAGCTGTCTTTCACTGTGATAGTGAAAAGTGACCTTGTCACCCAAGCCCAGGTCACATGCACTCTAGAGTGCATGATTTTCTTCTGTCAGCTCCACAGATCACGTTATTCTGTATGTGTCAGTTGACAATTGTTTCTGTTTCCTCCAAAACGTGAAAATCATGTAGATTAACTGATTTGAATAAATAATATTTAACATCCAATGGAGGATTTAAATACCTCTTCACTGCTGACAACCAGCCCGAGGCATTATGTTTTCAGGTTATCCGCCAGTCCAATTCTTGGGAACATATCTCAGTACATTAAGAGAGAATTCTTCATATTTGGTACAAATGTTCACTTGGACTTGAAAAATAACTAATTAGATTTCTATGGTCAAAGGTCAAGAGCACAGTGGACTCCAAACTATTTGGCCTCATATACATGATTTCTCAAATCTGCCTTTAGGAAGTATTTTAAGATTTTGACCAGTTGTCACATGGACTCAAAGATTTCAGTGGTCAAGGAATACAACGGCAGTGCTCCATGTGTAGTTGCATTTTTTCTAGTTGTTACTTGTACTTTAATGTGCATTAAATGATCTTTTAGCCTATCTGCTATTAATGTTTGATTCTCAGGCAAAAAATAACTGAAATCGAATTTATTCAGAAACTGATTGTCGTGAATAATTTAGCTTGAACTTGACAATGTTTGTCCATTGTCATAAAAGCACTGACAGTTCGGGAGTTGAGTGTTTATCCCGATTTCATGATAATTTCAGAATGGAGAGGAGCACTGTCAGCCATCTGCTGTCCGGCCTACATGAAATGACATCTGTCTCATGCAAATTTACCCATGGTCTTGCCAGACTGCAGAGAGGAGAGGGAGAATTTGTGTGGGCTACTGCACTACACACACATTCACTGCAGGCAAATAAGGACAGTGGAACTATGGTGCACAACATACAAGACAGAACAGCCTGTGAAACGAACATCATTTGCATGGTGAACAGACGCTCCAGTACAGGAGAATAAAGGGGGTTGAATAAGTCTAACGCTCCAGGGTTTTCTTTGTCTAACTCCTGCCAACAGGTGAACTGTGACATCCCAGGACTCTGTCAGCAGGAGTACTTCTCCTACATCTGTTTCGACATCAACACCAGCATGCTGGAGATCAGCTAGCAGTTGGCAAAGAGGGGACCCACTCAGTGACCAAGCAGTGAGGGGCCCCGTCGCCCGTGGACGGAGGGGCCCCAAGCGCAACATCAACACGGACAGCAAAGAGAGGACCCATGATGAGTAATGAGAGACCCTGTGGCTCATGCACTTGCTCCAGACCAGTCACTCACACTCAGAGCCAAGAGTGTGAAAGCCCTCAACACTAAAAGAAAACTAATCTGATAAAGGGTGTTTCCAAGAAAGTCTTTTCAATATTTCTCCTGAGGCAGAAGGAAGCGGCTGCTTCAGACAGAGATGTAAATAATCCAGTCAGGTTAACCGTGGATGGATTTGGCTTCTCTTCACTACAGTGTAGTCTACACACAGAGACAACTGTGTGATGTGCCGCTCATGGAATTATAGAACAGTTTAAAAATGTCGGTCAGTGTTTTCCTTTGACAAACATGTACTGTAAGCGCACAATAACTTCACATCCATCCGTCCATCTGTATCAATACCGGTTATCCTTTTGAGAGTCACGGGGAGCCAATCATTCATTTTATCGGAGTCCGCATGCTTTTCCTACTGTGAAATGTCAAAATAGCTGAAAACACCTCGTAAAACTCCAACTTAAGTGTGGGCAGTGGAGTTGCACTGTGGGAAATATGCTCCAGCCAGGTTCGAAGACGAAGCCTATATTTCTGGTTTTGCCGCTTGGATGTTAAATCTGTTTATTCTCATTACAACAATGATAAAACCAGTTGAACACACTTTTAACTTAAGTTTTGCTGAGTCCAGTGGGTTCTTACCTTGGTTTTTTTCTTTTTAAGGACTCTTGAACATTTGAAACATGACTAGGGCCCCAAGAACACAACGTTTTTCGTAAGGGTCAAGAGTATGAGGGTGTAGAATCACACTCGGAAAACTAAGCACTAACCTTATTGTCAGAAAAATGTAGTGGAGTAAAAAGTACCACGTTTTCCTCTAAAATGTAGTGGAGTATAAGTAAATACACCAAGTAAATTGCACTTGGGTAAAGCCCTTTATCTTCATGTGATGCTGCATTACATGATCACCTGAGTTTGCACTCTCTCTGTTCTGTGGAACAACCAGCATCACAACATTTGTGACTGCTGTTACAAATGTTTATTTTTTTTATATTTTGGAAGATATTAGCAGCTCAGAAAAAAAGAGAGAGAGGTGGGGGAGAGGGAGGGGAGAGAGAGATAGTGAGAGAGAGAGAGAGAGAGAGGGAGAGAGAGAGAGAGAGAGAGAGAGAGAGAGAGAGAGGTGGGAAGTGTTAAGAAAAGCTGGCCGCTCAAACTGTGGCATTCAGCGCATGGCACAATCTGAGGAGGAAACATTTTACGCACGGAAATAACGGTCATTCATTCTTGTTAAACACAAACGTTTTATTTTTATTTATTTATTATTAAATGACTGATATTGACACAGGGAAACATTAAATACAATGTGGACAACCCCGAAGCCCAACTACAGGAGGGGTTTCTGCGCAGAGGGAGAGATTGCTGTTAACATCGGCGGAGTCCGGGTGGTGCTTTTCGGGGATGTTTTGAACCGCTACCCGGAGAGCAGACTGGCGGAGTTAGTGAAATGTCCAACTCAAAATCACGAAGTGGTCTCCTCGCTGTGTGATGACTTCGATCCGAGTAGAAAGGAGTTCTACTTTGACCGAGACCCCGATGCCTTCAAGTGCATCATCGACGTTTACTACTTCGATGAGATCCACATCAAAAACGGCATCTGCCCCATCTGCTTCATCAAGGAGCTGGAGTTCTGGAAGATAGACAAAAGCGTTTTGGATGAGTGTTGTAAAAGTTACCTGAGTGAGAAGGAGGAGGAGCTGACGGAGATTTCAAACAAGGTGAAGGTAATATTGGAGGATATGGAGGTGGACCAGTGCTTTACGCGCGCCCAGCGGTGCCAGAGGTACCTGTGGCGGCTGATGGAGAAGCCGGGTTCCTCCCTGGCGGCGCGCGTCATCGCCATCGCATCCTTCCTCTCCATCCTGGTGTCGGCGGTGGTGATGTGCGTGGGAACCATCCCGGAGCTGCAGGTGACGGACTCCGAGGGGAAACTCGTGGAGCACCCGATATTGGAGGGGATCGAGACTGTGTGCATGTTGTGGTTCACGGCGGAGTACCTGCTCCGTCTCGCCTCCTCTCCGAACAAGCTGAACTTTGCATTCTCCTTCATGAACGTCATTGACTTCATGGCCATTATACCCTTCTACGTGGTCCTGTCCCTCACCCACCTCGGCACCTCATCCATGATGGAGCTTGGGAACGTGCAGCAGGCTGTGCAGGCGCTCCGCATCATGCGTATCGCGCGTATTTTCAAGCTGGCGCGCCATTCCTCCGGACTGCAGACTCTGACCCACGCGCTGAAGCGAAGCCTCAAAGAACTGGGGCTGCTCCTCATGTACATGAGCGTGGGGATCTTTGTGTTCTCTGCGCTGGCCTACACCATGGAGCAAAGCCACCCGGAGACTCTTTTCAAGAGCATCCCTCAGTCCTTCTGGTGGGCCATCATCACCATGACCACCGTGGGCTATGGAGACATCTACCCCAAGACCACGCTCGGCAAGTGCAACGCAGCCGTGAGCTTTCTGTGCGGCGTGATAGCCATCGCTCTGCCCATCCACCCCATCATTAATAACTTTGTGGTTTTCTATAATAAGCAGAAAGTGCTGGAGACCGCAGCAAAACATGAGGTGGAGCTGATGGAGCTGAAGTCTGGCAGGGAGGCGCGCAGGGAAAGTAGGGATTAACACTTTGAACAAGCTAAGACTTTCTATAACTTTTTATCGTAAGAGAAAGTTAAAATCCATAGTAAGCGCAGAAAATCACTGTCAATCATCAAATCCACCAAATTTGAAGATAACTTTTATGCGTACAAATTGAAAAGAAGACTTTAGGACCTGTCAGCACAAAGAGACATCTGTACATAGAGCCATGATGAAAATGTTGTATTTACTCTGCTGTTGCTTTCAATTGGAAATATGTGATGTTCTGCTTCTGCCTCTGTTCCAGTTACCTCTAAGTCTTGTCATTGTGAAGACTGTTGTTATTATGGGAGTAAAACTTGCGCATGAAAAAAGAAATGTGAATATAGAGGCGTTACATGTGAGGGAAAAGGTAAAAATACGAACTGAAATTGATTAACAGTATTTACAGGTAAAGGATGGATTCAAAAACTTTTAGAGCTTAAAGTATGTTGAGTAAAATGTTCTCTCTGTGTTCCATGCCATGTTTTCTTGTTGAACTTAAAATAGAGGGATAAGAGTAAAGAGAAACAGCTTCTGGACTCAGATCAAAGAGGACTCTCGTTTAGCCTTAAACTCTGGATTTTGTCCCTCATCACCTAAATTACGGAGATGCTGGAAAAGTGTGATTTCAGCAAACAAAACCTATTTCACTGTGTTTATGGCCACATAACACAAATTGTGTGTGTGTGTGGGGGGGGGGGGGGGGGGGGGGGGGTCTAAAAATGAGCCTTACAATGCAGCCCCCAGAAAAAAGCTATGTAAATAAAAGAGATTCATTTCTTTAATCAGATTACTCCAGAATTGGTTGTAGGGGAAATTTACACTTATCCGAGCGATGAGTCGTAAAACTTGGTTTGAAACTTCTAGATAAACTAGGTTTACATTTGAGTTAGAGCTGACGTTGAGTTGAGGGATTTATTTGTGAAGGTTAGGGGCTAGAGACTGCATTATGTCAATAGGTGTCCTTCAAAAAACTGGAGCAACAGTTGGTGTGTATTTGCGTGTATGTAATAGTGAGAGTTGGATCCTTTTCAACAGTTAAAATGTACTAGATATTGTTGAAATAAATAGTCACTTTGTGTGCTTTTCCTTATTTTTACCTTTGAATTTGATTATAATCTGATGACATTTTGCATCTTGTCCTATGTTCTAGGACAAGTCCTTGTCTGTGCATGTCCGTGACAAACTATTTGTCTAGTTGTTTAATAGCTATTCTCATTTCCATATTTTTTCACCTCAATCAAATGTCCATGAAACTGCACAGTTCAGTGGTTACAAGAAAATGGAAATTAATATTCAAAGATTTAAAAAAATGGTTTTGTATTTATCATTTCTATAGGATTCAATAAAGTTCTGTCTTTTTGTATTGACATTTGACCACTAAAGGTCTGGGATCCGTTAAACCTTGAGACTCAAGAGGCGGTGTGCCTTTTGTTGATACAGCATTGATTTGTGTACCACAGCTGTATTTGAAATGTTTTGGTTTTTCAGCCATTTTATAGAAATAACACAAGGTTAGGTTTAGCTTTAGGTTCAGGTTAGGCTTAGGTGTGTATGTGCGTGTGTGTGTTGTCCAGGTATAATGTTGTGGGGATCTAACTCTGACATACTGTGCAAGTTTACAAAGGGGACTTGTCTTCCTTATGGGGACAAAAAGCAAGTCCACACAATGTAAATAATTAAATCATGACTTTTTAAGGTGAAGATGATTTTTAAGATTAGGGTTAAGGTTAAGGTAAGGCATGTAGTAACTATGGTCAGGTTAATGTAAGGTTAATGTATGTTTCTAGGAAATCAATGTAAAACAATCTGTGATCCCGACACAACTGTGGGTGTGTGTGTTTGTGTGAGTGTTTGTAAACCATATTTTTGTGTGCACCTTCATCTGCATGTTGCCGCATGAGTTTCTGTTTTCTCCAGCCTGTGAATCATGTGTGTGACATGATCCGAGTTGGTGGTCTGTGAGAAGTGGAGCTGTCCCCCTTCGGGAAAACACTTCAAAGTGAGGCTGTGTACACACCCACACACGTTGAACACTCGGAAAAAACCCTGGCTCCCTCAACTCCATCTCTCTCCCACCACCACCACCCCACCCGCTGTTTCTTCCCGTCTCAATTCTAACTCCCTCGTCCCTCCCCCTCCTCGGACCCCCCAGCCTCAGATGATAATCTGTCAGCTTCACCGGCGGAGAGAGCAGCAATCAGATGCAGCGACATGTAAAGCGCTGGCGCTGTCATGTTTTTTTCAAGGGTGGGTCGTGATGCAAAACATATAAATATTCCAATGTGAAAACTGTGTTTGCACCCTGAATGTTGAGAAAAATGACAGAGAGGGGGTCTGCGTGAGGATGAGGAGGGGATTGAGAGACATTATCTGACATTGACTTCAACCAAATATAAAACATCATATGTTACAGACGACTCAATCTCAGGTTGAAATAACATGTTGCTGCACTGCGCTGACCTTTAAAAGCCAAACAGACCCCCTGACCTCGGCTCAGAATGGGCGGCTACTGTATGAACAGGTCAACGCTCTAAAGTACAATTCACTTCTCTCTGAGGCTCTCCTGCTAATGTTTGATCAATGACAACCTGTAAACCGATGCATCAAAGACGTTAAGAGGCTCCTTGTCAATACCTGGCTTCCACACGTGTGCTTTGATGCTCACACAAGACGTCTCCCACAATCCTTTTAGTCCCAGAGTGCACATCAGCATCCGGAAGAGGATTTGACAGTAAATAGCTATTGACTGAAGGAAGATTTAGAACTAATGATTAGTCATTTTTAATTAGTTCCCACAGGTAATAGTGACATTGGAGCGTAGGCGTGTGAATAGGTTGGTTTGGGTTCAGGTACACAAAGTTTCACACACAGACACACACACACACTCAGCCTGTTTTTCTTTAGTTATTTCAGGTCTTTTGAGATGTATAGTTGGCACTGATGCAGCCACTCTGCAGCAAACACACAGTGACATTTCTAAAATGGCAAATGCTGTTCACAACCACCACTTTGTTTGTTTTTGAAGAGTGGTGTTTTTTAATCTAATTCTGACAGTTGGGTTTGTAGAAATCTGAAGACACAGATTATGGACCGCAAGTCATTGCATTTGTTCATAAACCTAGAAATCTATAGAACAGACCCAAACCAAAAGGTATTAAATTCACTATTGTGTTAAGACAATTTAACGCATTACATTTACACATCTGAGAAACTGAATCCATCAAATATGTAGAGTATTTGTTTAAAACATCACATAAACGCTGTAATGGATAATCAGAGTGGTTGCTAAGTGACTCATTGATTAAGTGACTGATCTCTGTACTCTTGGTTGATGAGGTATTCATTTGTGTAATGGCTTATCGTAGCTGGATTATAATAGTAATTATTGCAGCAAACACACCACAGAAACAAATTATGAAAAAATTACTGCGATAAATTATATAAAGAAAGAAAGAAAACTTTGCTAAGATCAACATAACCCGATTTTATTACAAAAAATAGACAGAGAAAAGTCACAAAGAAGCACAGACACATATACATTCAAAAAGTGTAAAGTGATGAAGCTAAAACCACAACAATGATAAAAAAGACAAAGACTGTAAATATGAAAAATAGCCCAGACAGAATGAAAATTATATATGGAATGACAAATTGCATATCACATTGTTCATGTGAACAAAGATCAGTCACTCACATGGAATAAAATTATTTCACCTATGCTATGATTGAGTAACACAGAAAACTAAAAAGGACAACAATCAATGTGGCCAGACAATATACAAGAACAGTAAAAATGATCCATAACAGCAGTACAATGTGATAATGAGACAACCTGGTTACTGTTACTGACAACCTGGTCCCAGAGTCACTTCTATGGACCACATAGACATTTATATCAGCCATGACTCATTTGAATTTGGAAAGTTAGCCTGTTAACTTAGTACTTATTTAGCTTGTAGACACCAAACATTGATTGTCCTGTATCATTATCAAAGAAGAGCCTGCACACTAATGCCACTCCACTTCTGCAGGCTCTTCTTTGTTTTCATTGAGTTGCTTCGGACCGCCTTGCACCTTGTGATGTGTGTTTACTCTTTGTCTTTCCCTGTGTCATTATCACACATTTAAAATTAGCCGGAGAAACCATCACAACTAAGGTTGGTGAGAATGAAAACATTGAAGGAGACATTATGCTCAAATTTGGGTTCCTACTTTTAATTTGTGTTATCAGTTGAACATGTTTTACATGCACTAATGTTCAGAAAATCACTTTCCTCAAACTGTCCAATGCTGCAGCTTCTCTTTTCAGCCTCTGTCAGAAACAGTTGTTTCTTGCTGCTGTCTCTTTAAGGCCCCCCTCCAGATTAAAGACTGTCTAGTAATAGACAATGGTGACACTCTGGTGTTTTGCAGCAATTAGAAGGGCAGGCAGCCAATTCCTCAGATTAAAACATTAGTAAGTCAAAGTCAATGTCCTCAACATCGAACCAGACCATGTCTCCTTTATCTGAAGTCATGAATTAGGCGACAATATAGCAACATATTCACGTCAGCTTTTTATTCCGTGTCAAATGAATACAGCTAATGTCCCCGCACCAGAAGTGGTCCTCTGTTGTCATGGCTCCAGTCTTTAAATAACAGTCTCTCTCATTATTCTGCCTCAACGGAGCCTTTTTGCTTTTAGTCTGGACTCCTACATCGAATGCACGCTGCAGTTCACTGTAATAGATTTTATAGTGCAACACAGTATTTCCTTGAAGTCCAAAGCAAGTCATACGTCTGAATCATGACTGATATTTTAGGTTATTGCTGGGCAGGAAAGGAGTTGAATTACCTGATATATAATAATGCTCTATCCACATATATCAGCAGCACACCTGGGATAGATTACAGACTGAAGAGCAACATCTATTCACACTCACATTCAAATTGCCATGTGTAATTTCACTGTCTGATTCAGTGCAATGCTTAACCAGTACCATAGTCTGTGGGCGGAGGTGAGTGATTTCTCCCCTGATTTACATGTAAAGGTGAATATTTTATATTTTATTAATATCTTTAGCACTTACATACATTTACAGGTTGTATCAATCTGTTAAAGTGGTGTTTCTCTCAGATTCATTCAGGCACATGCTGTATGGAAAGAATTCATTGGAAATAGTCAATGCAGATGATTTGGAAGTTTAAAGTAAGATACAGCGGATCTTTTAAATCTGTCAAATCATTTTTAGAGACCAGTTTTTGTCATTAACTCATTACTTATAAAGTGTTACTGTAATGTGATGACTTTTTCAGTAGGCACTTTATCCAATACTGTTGATGACATTCAATCAAACTTGTGCTGTGATGGAGGTGTTAAAGAAATCCTATTAAATACAACCCAATTATAATTACCATTGTGCTATCATGAATGTTTCTGTAAATTATTCAAGCATTAGACCGTGCTGCAAGAAGGTTCTGGGTCTGGGTCCTCCAACTTCCCACAGCCCAGAGACATGCAGGTACGGAGAATCTGAATGGTTGGTTTGCTGTGTGTATGTTATTGTTTTTTTGTCTCTGTATGTCAGTCCTGTGATGGAGACCTGTCCAGGGTGTGCCACGCCTCTTTCCCAATGTCACATTTTCCGCTCCTGGTATTTCATGCTGGCACTGATACGATGATGATTTAACAAATTAACGTTTTATTTTTTTAATATTAATTTAGCGCATGCCTTGAATCCGTCGGGCCGAGCTGGACCCCCTGGTGGGCCGTATCCGGCCCGCGGGCCGTATGTTTGACACCCCTGTTCTAGAGTCATAAAGAGTAAACAATAAATCACAGTCCAGTGATCAGTCTCCCTCCCCTTGGACACTCTCCCACCCACCAACACACCCTCATGCATGTTTCAAACCAGGACTGTTTTCTGTCTGAACGCCTGCTATTTTAAAGAAAGAAGTGTCAATTTATTGAGATGAAAGAATTGTACTGAAATGGATGTTATATTTGAACTGTATTGCAATTTTTTTTATAAAAGAACATTAGAAAAAAACTTTTTTGTAATACACAAAGTTTACGCTCATGTTTGCTCGTCTGGAGTCTTTTCCCCTGGATATTCTGGAGCAGTGATGCGTTTCTGGGCACATTAACACAACTTGTTGATCAGTGAACTAATATTATTTAATATTAATATTATAGTGTCCAAAAACGAGCTTGTGCATGTGGACCAAACAAAGAGGATCCTGTGGGGTTGACCTGAAGGCTTAAATTTATACACGTTGAGTTGCAGCACCTATAAGACATTTTTTTGAAAATAATATTTTAAAAGTCAGTCCTGTGTTGTGTAGTTGTGTTTGTCAAAGAGAAATGAAGTTATGTATCTGGTGTTTTCATGTGATATGTGCTTCAAGGCCAGGAGGATTTGAGCAGTGACTCAGGCTGTGAATGTATTTCTGGCAGCTTCTGTCTGACAAACATACGCAGGCTGAGTGTGTTCTTTTGGTGATTTCACAGAATTTTCTCTTGTTTTCTACATTGGACTCTGATGCTGGTGACATCTTGGCGCCGTCTTGTTCAGTGTGACCCGAAAAAGTCTGAAAAAAAGTAACAACTTCACTTCCTTGATGTCAAGATAGGCTCTGGATTCGGCCCCAGTTTATTTCAAAAGTGGGAGACGGCAATCTTGATGAGTGGAGTGAGAAACCCTTTTGTCTCTGCGCTTTGGATACGACAGTCCCTCTGACAGCTAAATTATTGATCCCGACAATTAATCTGTAAAAGCAGCAGGAAGGTGTCCTTTCAGACATTCGTTTTTTTCATTCTGCCGCTCCGATGCAGGGCGAGCACTCAGCCTGCTCCATGATTGCTTTTGGTCTCCTCCTGGGCCCCCACCTGCTCACAGCTGGTCACTATGTCTAGTTTTTAGTGCAGCTCGCCTCTTTCAGAGAATGTGTTTACAAATGGCATCGCTGGAGACTCTTTGTGTCTCACTTTTCAGTTTTGTAAAAGGACTTCTTGGTCAATAATGCATGTTCCCCCTGTAAAGGCCACTTCACTGGCAGGGGGTGAAGAAGTTATTCTGTGTTTTTGTTGGTGTGCTGGGCCAACAGGCACTGACCTATGTATATGTTCTAATTTATGGTACAAATACTGTATCAGACGGTGAGTCTATATATAAGAGCTCAGTGGCTGCACTCTTACCAAACTTTATAGTCAATTGATTAGTGGGTTGTTGTCTCAACATCAATGTGTTTTGGATGCATTCAAATGCAATGAAGAAGTATATTAAATATAAATATATGAATTTAATTAAATTGGTGGTTTGTCAGTGTTTAAGACAATACACCAAAATCCAACCAAAATTTTATCTTTTTTGTGAACAATTTGTGGAGATATCATATTTTTTTCTGAAGTGAAACAATTAGAATGGAAAATCTTCCTCTCAAACCTATGAGAACTACCAGTACTAACATTGAGGTCTGTGGATTATCCAGGATAATTGTGGCTCTGTTTGGAGGGAACACTTCATATCCAGGGGCAGGGCAAACATACAACATTTCGTGCAACGTACAACATTTAAGACAACTTTAGAATGATTGGGTTGAGGCAAAACAATCTCAAAACTTACACACATTATAACATTAGACACCAGAAGTAAGTGAAAACACAATAACTGGTTTGCACATTATGGCAATGTATTTGACTAATAATCCTCTGATGAGCAATCACCACCTTTTGGATTTGATCAAACATAGTTCAATGAATAAAATAATAATGTTAATCCTCCCGTAAAAAAAATGTTCAGCCCGAGCAAATAGGGAAACTTGAGAAAGCCCAACTGAGGATAATGTGTTCATAACTCTGTTCTGGGCTCCTCACTTTTGTAAATATCATGGATGGGAACTCAATCATAAGGTTGAGCTCGCTTCTTTTTCACATTCATTTCTTCATATTTGCTCTTTAAAATGTCACTGGCTGCAGAGCTACTGCAGGCAGGCAGTCACTCCTGGAGGGAAGGACAGGAATAGAACTGTTGTACACGGTGTAGTTTGGGCCACAGGTTCATAACTGTGGTACTAACACTCTGAACGCCCGGGGACACACATGTCAATTTAAAACTGACCAGGAAGGATAGAGATACAACATATTCTCTTTCCAACATTACTGTGGTGTACACAAAACATAGGGAATAAAACAAATTATAATATAGAAAGAGAAATCCCAAAGAAGAAAAAGGGAACCAAACGATCCCATCTCCGGAATCCTTGGCGCTTACATCACTTCTTAAGTTTGCATGTAATAATGTAATCATTACTTCTCAGTAACCATGTAATAACAATAATCACCTGTAATGATAATATAATTATATACATTTAGTATATTCCTATCATATTATTATATTTTAATTTCCTCATATTTATTACATATCCTACCTTGAACCGATTGTCTCACTTGGACCATAGGAATACCTAGGACAGAGCTTGTCAAGATGAATAGCTGATTACTGCAAATCTCTGGAAAACGTACATATATAGTATTCACATGTGTAATTCACATGTTTTTGACAATGATACAGAGGTTTTCCCAAAAATGGAGTGGATGTATGAACAGCCATATCTCAGGATCCAGCAGATTTCAGTAATTTTGACAATGCGGCTCTCTAACCCTGCCAAGAAAACTCAAAGCTCATCAGCCGTTTTACACCTTGCACCGATCAACCACAAAATTAAAACCAGTTACATATTGTTTTAATGTTGCAGATTATCACATTTATTAGTTTTAAAGGGCGCTAAGATTATTGAAAAATGGAGTCGTGCAACATTAATTGCAAATTGAATTTTCGAGAAAATGTCTCGTAATAGACAAACACATTTTAATTGTTATTTTTATGATGAGGGTTGACTGTGTGGAGACAGCAGGGACAGACAGCTTTGAACCCTGTGGTACTGTTATTCTGTATGTGATGTATTAAAGATAATAGATTAAATCTAGATGAGAGGCAGAGAGAAGAGAAGATGGTAAAAAAGTTCTGCTAGGGTATTCAGTGATGTAACGTTTTCCACTTCATCGACCAGGATGGCCTTAAAAGAGCAGACACCTGAATAACCACATACACAAAGATGATCATTTGCAATATCTTAAGGTTGATCCTGACAAATGTTACCCCGACCCGCATATGTTCTTGGTCCCGTTCTTTAACTTCTTTAATGGAGCTATTATTAACTTTCCTGCAGAGGTGAAGCACTTTCTGGCTCTCAGACATTAATGAAAAGGTAGTCAGCACATGAATAATTCAGGCTGATCCTCCTCATTCATTGCTGAACTCGGGCACATATACCCTCTTCACCCAACACTTTCTCCTCCTTCAAGATCTTTCATTCTGCTGGTGAGATTTTCATTACGCGACTGTGAGGTTTTATAGAAAGAGAAAACTCGTTGCAGGATTATGATCATATGTGCACCGTGAACACAAAGAGGAATCTATGATCAGTGATCGGCATCACTTAAGGCCGGCGCATGCTTCTGCGTTTTCACGGGCCCGCAAGCGCAAGAGCCCTTCCGGGCCCCTTACGTGCTTATGTATCTCTTCTTAAGTGCTTACGTGCGTCGCCCAATTTTTCTAACTATACGACAAAGCGACGCGAGCCTCACGCAGCCCGCAAGGCTTGTGATTGGTCTGCCTACTACATCCCGTCCGGAGTCTAGTTTCCGGTTTCATGTCCCATAATACCGGCAGAAACAACGGAAGATTTAGAAGAACGAATATGGACCAAATAGAAGAGCACTTGGAAGAAGAGATCCGGTAGTATGACCGCTTGTATAACCCGTCACTGACTGGCGGATTTGTCCGCTAGAAAAAGGCTACGAGGAGCCGCAGTGGCTATGTAAATAAACAATCGACGAAGAGGAAAGAAGGCGTCTCTAAGGTCGTCTTCGTCAAAAAAAATTACTCCGCCTAGTGTTCTGGCGGGGAATTGCTGTATAAGACGCGCAGTGCTTAGGGAAGGTTGGGGAAGCATGAATGACAAAGAGTCCTGCGACACAGCTGCATGATATGCCGCCGACGCAGTTGCAGAAGCATGCGCCGGCCTTTAGTAATGCGTTAAGGCCGGCGCATGCTTCTGCGTTTTCACGGGTCTGCAAGCGCAAGAGCCCTTCCGGGCCCCTTACGTGCTTATGTATCTCATCTTACGTGCTTACGTGCGTCGCCCAATTTTTCTAACTATACTGCAAAGCTCCGTGAGCCTTACGCAGCCCGCAAGGGATGTGATTGGTCTGCTAACTACATCCTTTCCGGAGTCGCATTTCCGGTATCATGCCACATAATACCGGCAGAAACAACGGAAGATTTAGAAGAACGAATATGGACCAAATAGAAGAGCCTTTGGCAGAAGAGATCCGAAAGTATGACCACTTGGATAACCCGTCACTGACTGGCGGATTTGTCCGCCAGAAAAAGGCTACGAGGAGCCTCAGTGGCTATGTAAATAAACAATCGACGAAGAAGAAAGAAGTCTTCTCTAAGGTCGTCTTCGTTAAAAAACATTACTCCGCCTAGTGTTCTTGCGGGGAATTGCTTTGTAAGAGGCGCAACGCTTGGGGAAGCTTCGGGAAGCATGAATGACAAAGAGTCCTGCGACACAGCTGCATGAAATGCCGCCGATGCAGTTGCAGAAGCATGCGCCGGCCTTTACTCTAATCTGACCACTTGTTTCAGTAATGAGTAATCTAACGCGTTACTATTTCCAAACCAGTAATCAGATTAAAGTTACTTGTCCAAGTCACTGTGCGTTACTATTTTGGTATTTGTGGTTAAACCGCTGGGCACGAGCCGCGGCTGGGGGAGCAGTCGCCCCATCGCCCTCTTCTCTACGCCGCCGGAGGCTCGGTGTGCGGCACACCTCAATGTTATTTTCGGGGGGGAGGTCCTCGTCCGCGGCGCCGCTGGTGCGGGGGCTTTCCTTCTCTTGGGCCGCGGGGCGGAGTCCATCGGCGGTGCGGAAGGCGGGGACCGGTTGGAGGGGACCGGGTACGGCGGTCGGCGGCAGCGACTCTGGACGCGTGTCGGTCCCTTCTCGCGGATCACCTCAGCTACGGCGCCCACTGGGGGAACCCTCCGTTCGCGCGGGGGGGCCCCCTCCAGCGGCTTCTAATAAAGTGCGTGTTGGCAAAACCGGTTGTCATTTTTATGTTGAGGCGGCGGGGGTGTTGTTGGCTGCTGCTGAATGTAACTAATAAAGTAACTTGTAATCTAACTTAGTTACTTTAAGTAATCTGTAAAGTAACTAAGTTACTTTTTCAAAGTAACTGTGGCAACACTGTCTATGATAATGTGAGACTTTCAAATTGTTAAGCCTCAGCAGTTCAGAGCTGTTAGGAAATCATCATTTGAGATTTGTCTCACAAATTCTTTCTTTATACTATAACTTCAAAGAATTTATAGATGCTTATTTGTAAGTTGTTTATTTATCTTCAAACACAATTCTTTTAACAAAGTCCCAGTGATTTTGATTCATTTTAACGCTGCAATACATTGAAAGTGTTGGGTTGTCGGATTGTTACAGAGCAGTCATCAGTTTAATTTCATTAAAAGGCGTTTTCAGACATGACTTGCGGGGTAAAGTTCAGAAAATTGACTATGGAGTTTACCCAGAGTTTCCCTTTCACACATGCACAGGACAGCAGGAGTTTTTTTAGCATTTCTCTTTTTTGCGTCTGTTAGAAGTATCATCTACCCCCCCACACTCATTCGCGATGAATCCAGATGGGGATACCCCCGGTGTGTTTACACATCGGATTCTCCTGGATTTCTACTGATTTTATAGTAGGAGGCCAGGTAGAGAAAGTCCACAGAGACTGTGGAGCATCTCTCTCTGACTTTTGTGTTCACACCTCTTCCAGGAGAAAATACAGAGGGAGTAAGGAGTTCAGTGCATGTCTGAAAGCAACTTTAATCTGCTTGCATCCTCACTGAGAGCACAGAGACTGTTATTAAATGACACAGCAGAACTGCAACTTGTTTTATTTTTAAAGGTTAAAGTCTTGCAATGCCAAACCACCCAAAAAGATATGAGTCTCAAAGGCAGTTTTAGTTACAGCCTTTCAATCTATGCACCCTTGAAAGCAGCGGGGACCTACTTGACTACTGCAGCCTCGTCAGTAAAAATAATGCAGTACAATGACATCATAGCAAGGCTTGGGAAAGCATGCAGAGCATTTGCAAGACTCCAGACAATCTGGAGAACAAAAGTCAAACTCTACAACATCATCATTGGAAACATGGTCTCCTTCATGGTTCAGAAATGCTGGCGCGTGACATGAACAAGACCCTTCACCTTACAAGATGGATGCCTCAGGAAGACATGCTGCATCTTCTTACCTGAAACAATCTCAAATGAGGAACTTCACAAGAAGAGAGTGTGGTGCTAGAGATCAGATCCTGGCATATACAATTGCTTGGGCATGTGCTCAGAATGGACCAGAACTGCAGACCTGAAGGCCATGAAAGAGAGGGGTCTGACAGGGAGAGATCCAACACATAGCCCATGAAGACAGGCTCACATGGATGCTGATTGTGGATAACTTTCGCCCTTCAAGGGATAAAGAGGACTAGGTCTAGAGTCATTTTTTCAGTCTATACATCAATCACAAAATTACAACTGTTATTACCAATAGAAAAGAAGGAGTTGGTTTCATGTTGACAATTAGATAATTTTGAAGGAACATATCTGATCTGACATGGAGGTCTATCTAAATGTTGAATGACCTCAACACTTCATTAGCTTGATAACATTAGCCTCCCCACTGCCTGGGAATCAGTACACTGTGATTATAGAATCAATGGCTATAATCAATGTGTATGTGCAGCGCTGTATCACTGGGAAAATCCCTTGTCCCAAACCACAGAGGTGCTTCCTATTATCCGAAGTTCAAAGTTATTTTTAAGCTGTTGTCCTCTAGTTCCTCAACATCTGACCCTAACCCAGCGTTTTCTGAGCAGTCTCTTGGGGCCAACATTCACTCTGCAAGAGGATTGATTACAGCTTGAGGGTTAACTTCAGAGATGCAGCACGTGTGCTAGAGGGTCCTCTAGTCCCTCGGCTAAAAGCTTGAAGGCAACAAAGGACAGTGTTTTGTTCCTCAGCGATGATGGATGTCAGAGAACCTGCTATGGAGGATATTGAATATTGTTAGTGTATCTCCCTGGATGGTTCTGTTTATCCAAGCTATGAAAATCCACCAAGTACGATTCATTTTGCCAGTAGACAATGCCCAGTGTAAAGAAAAGAAGGGCAGATGATCAATACACAATGGCAAGCTGCTAGATTCAGCTTCAGTACCAAGACACGATGGCCCTGATGCCTTTTTTTTCGACCAAGGTGAACCATTGTCTGTCTCGTAGTTCGTGAAACTTACAAACATTTTAAGAACCAGTTTGCTTTTCTACAGGCTAGAGGCACCATAATCTCTATTAACAGATTCTGCATGTGAATATGCCGAAGTAAGACATCTACAAAAAGTATCACTGTTTGTGTGGAGAAACATTTGACTTGGGTTAGCAAAGATACTAATTGGATTGTACATTACAGCGAACAGTGTACAGTGAATAGAATTTGGAGTCTTGGTCCAAATATCAACTGTTTACACCAGAAGCCCTTAGAATATTGTCCGCTGCCCCCAGAGGCTTATTCATCATCAATTCACAACTATAGCCAATCGCATCGAAGATTGGAACCACGTCACTGTGTCACTGTATCTAAAACTCCATATACTCACACTATCCTAGTTGTATGTGCTCGAACACAGACTTTGTTCATGAAGCTCCCTTCTAGTTTGGTCTGCACTTCAGCTGGCGACAGGACACAGTGGACAGTGTCAATGAACCGTTGCTGTTTTGCTTTGACATTTTGAGTTAAAAATCTTCAATCTTCTTTGGAGACTACAAATGACAAGCTGTATTTATTTTTTTAAATGGTGGTCAGAATGTTTTGGTTGGTGTCATGGGTTTTGTTGTTCACTATAATCCTGTACCCAGCACCTGATGTAAGCAGAGTGGAACTAGCTTCTTGTGCTGAAACCCAAAGAGCTGGTTTGAGATGAGGCACTGGCTCCTGACCGGCCCTTGAACTGCCGCGATACAAAAGCGATATTTGTTTCTGCCAATTGTCTTCATGACTCTTGTGCTACACCATGTTTTACTTGGAATTGCAAGTAGGAGTCAGATGTGAGTGTTTTTTTTTTCTCATTCAGCTGCTTCTAATTATGATCTGAATGATATGATGTTAACATTATAGCCTCTTAGCAGGGGAGAATATGTGGAGGAGTATGATATATATTGAATGGGAGTGGTTTCCAATCTAGTGCAGGAACCATCCATGTTTTTATCTGTGAGAGACATCTTTCCTGAGACCTAACTGAGATGCATAAACATGAGTCACCTTCTAGATATTCTGCAGCAGCACATCTCTAAACAGTCATTCATATCATATCATGTAACTGCACAAATGATTACAGCTGTAGTCTCTCCTGGCATATTTCAGAAGCTGATGTGCCGTCCCAGTGACCTTGGCATGTATAGATTAAGAAGGTTGTCCTTAGTGTCTCTTTCATATGTGGTTAATACAAACAGATGGAACGGCGGTCCATTCAAAATGAGGATTCATGACTCTTTTTGCCTGGTGTTACCGGCAAATGGTAAATGCCCACTGTTGTTGCTCCCAGTTTTAAAGACAACACCACACACAGTAATTTAAGACACTTACGTGGGCATGTAAGGTAAAAAATCCGCCAGAGAGACTGGTGATGAATCACGGGGTCTTTTTTTTCCTGCAGATTTCCTGTCGAGTAAATGCATTTTTTTTTCTCAGTTGTTTCTACAGATGCCAGTAATTTTGCATGAAGTTAACCTATGCTTCACTTCGGCACAACTAAATCTTTTACATGCTAAATTCCACTGATCTTACATCAAATAATTTAATCATTTCCAGGATTTTCACGAGAATTATGTCTGTAAGTAAATTGGCCATATATATCCAGTGTCACCTAAGGTTAGTGCAAAGAAAGAATGAGATATCAATGGATTTCTTTGTGCCATCTGAGCGTTTGAACTGAAGACAAAGAGGCCCCAATACCCTGGATCAAACTGGTTCACCCTGACAGAGTTAGTTAAAGAGCTATGTTCTTTTAAACTGTCTGAAAGAACAGCAATATTATCAGTCTGCATTGTTATTCAAAATTTGCACCATTAAACAACTAACTCTCCGTAACTGAGAAATGTGATAAATGCATTAACACTACAAAGCTGTGAAGATTCACTCAGCAGGGGAACAGGAGGACGCCCAAACCTCCGCCTCCGCCAACCTGACAAATTGCAAGAAATATGGTCCCATCCTCGCTTCTGCTGCTGAGTTGTGGTGTTAAATCGTGGTGAGAAAAGTGTTTTTTGTTTTTGTTATATCGCAGTGAAGGTGACCGTTGACCCTTAGGATACAACATTTCATCGCTTCTTCATAGATAGATCTTGGTGTGATACTTTGTCAGAATTAGAATGCAAATTCCAGAGTTGTAGCCAAAACACCTATTTTGTGAAGTCACAGTGAAGGATTTCACTCAAACATAACCTTTGACCGACAAATTATAATTAGTTCATCCTTGAGTGTATTCCTGAGAGTTTGCTTTCACAGGAATGGTATTGATAGATGAATGGACAAATGGACAACCAGCACCAGCATGGATACATACAAAATGTGGAGGCTCCATGTACCCCAAACTGCATGACACATCCTGGTGACTAATGTCTAAGTAGCCTCATGGACCTGCACCACCTACTTACCGAGTGTCTATATGAGGGTAGGAATGATTTGAATCAACCTGATCTGTAAATCCTTTAAATGTCATGGCTAATTTTCAGTGCAGTGCTTCCACAGAACAAATCCATGATTTATCTGTAATAAAACTCCCTTATTAAGCTACCTGCTAAGGATCCAATGTTTTCAAGCCTCTCTGTTCGTTAGTTGGTTTGCAAACAAGATTACGCAAAAAACTACATTGGCACTGATTTCCCAAGGAAGAATGCATGGATCTTGATAAAAAAAAATCTAATATCTAGAGTTGCAAAGGGGCGGAAAATTTCCGGTAAATTTCCGGGAACTTTCCATGGGAATATTAAGCTCGGGAATTTTGGGGAATTTTGAAAAAAAAAAATACATTTAAATACAATTAAATGCTGAGCAATAAAAACATCCTTCAAAACTCTATTTTGAAGATGTATGGAATGCAGCACACGATGCACGTTGAATTTCAACCCTGCACTGTGCAGATAATTCCCAGCACCCTGCACACTACAGCAGGGCTATTGAGGCCTGCTGTAGTGTGCAGGACTAGTCAGGTAAATTTCTATGATATTACTGGGGGAAATATATTAGCATGCTGATTGAGGATTGTTCATCTGTTCATCTAGCCTATTTCTATTCATTTATCCATCAATTTTTAAATATTTTTAAAGACGATTCCAATTGGCCAACTATTTATATCTCTGCCATTGCTTTAGTGTTACAAGCTTTTTTCTCATCTTATTCTACAGAACAATTCCACGTGCACTATCTCATGTGTGGAGACATTTCACCCCAGCGAATGTAGAAGGAAAGGCCGTGTACATTTGCAAATATTGTGCAAAGACCTATGTTAAGAATGACAAAAAGATGCAGAAGCATATAGTCAAGTGCCCAAAGTTTCCTGAGGGCTCAAATCAGCCTATGACAAAACAAAATGTTATATTTATGTCTGTATATGACAAGGTAAATACAGTTAGTATAAACTACCAACACAATTTCCAGTTTATTCCCGTTAATTCCCATGGAAAGTTTCCAACTTTGAATATTCCTGGAATTTTGCAACCCTACTAATATCTACAAGTAGGCAATTGAATCCAAAGGGACCGTGCACTCTATTAAGGATATATCAGAGAGATATTTAGTTTTATGATTATTGGTCACTTTTCCTTGTTGACTCCAGATGGCTCTATCTGATTTTCTAGTTACTCTAATATAATATACCATTTATTAGATAATGGTGTGTGTGTAAAGTGATGTTTATGCGTTGTTTTTAAACACCATGTGTTCTTCTGGAAATCTCTCGGGTCTTCTCTCTCTCATTTTTTGTCCTATATAATAACTCAAAACGTGGGTACATCCATAACAGAAGGCAACACAAGATATTAATAATGCGCGATATGGTTCAAGTTTTGAATCAAAGGAGGAGATGAATATATTTAGTCTCTAAATTACACAGAAGAAGAAACTTCAGAGATCATCTGTTCTGCGTGACACTCTGTGTTCGCCATATGCAAATTCATGTTCCTTCCATGTCAATAGTAAATCACGCCCCCTCACAGAGAGTCAGAGGAGACTGCTGGACCAGAGTGGGAGTGAGCCTATGATTTGAGGAATCTCTCTCACAATCGGCAGGCGCCGACTTAAATACCTCTGCTTAATTGCTGTGTCATGACGGGGTAATTACCACTGTCGTTCCAACCATTCACAGTGACTGACAGACCCGCACACTACCCAATGCTCCTGCCTGTTTGCATGGTTCTGCAGGGAACTGTGGGGGCTCGTTGGCGGCTAAACAACAGCAGAAGAGAAATTAACATAAGAGTCAAGGTGTGTTTCAGGATTAGTGTGTGTGAACATCAGAAGAGGGAGAAATGTGCAACTCAATTCCACCTCAGGTTGACGCTTTTTCATTTGTGCTAATGTAGCCTCCTCACACTTCACACAGCCACAGCAACACCATCCATGTGTCAGACATCGGAGGGCTTTAACACATATCTTGAGGGACAGTTGCCATATTTGCATTGAGTTAAAACCTTCAAAACTTCCACCTCACCTTAACTGCCTTCTGCCATTGAAAAAACGACATCAATCTAACACTCAAATGGGGGTTTATAGATGTACTTACTTATTAACCCCTGTGGCACATCTGTCTGGTAATAACTTTCTTCCTCCTTGTGCAAGTCGAATTTACTTGTGCTATCTAGCTGGTTACTTTCGCTGTTGGTTCTGTTCCCAAGAAATTCAAGCGCAAAGAAGAAACAGAATGGCATCAATCTTGTTTTTGACAGACGTGTTGCCTAAATATAAAAGAAGGGCAGAAGAGAACTATAATCAACGTGAGCATGAACTGAAGCTGGGTGCAAGTGTGTAGTTTTAATACAAGCAGAGCAAATGTAAGCACAAACAGGGGATATTTGATTGTGAATGCATGGTTTTGAATGCATCATAAAATCTGAATGTGAAATCAATAAGTCCTGCTGTCAAACTGAACACGCCCTTGAATAAAGATAGGGGAAAAGAACCATATTCTTGTACATGTCCTCATTGGATATTTAGTATGGCCAGTAGATAATGATTCTCAGGCTGATGTTGTGGAGGTTGTTGACTCTCTGTACTGCTCTCCACCAATCGGAGCTGGAAAGGAACACTGACTTAACATCACTGTTATAAACCCCAATCTATGTTTTGATGTTAATATTGTTTAAACTTCCAGATGCTCCGCAGTTGACTTCTGTGTTATGTTTTATGGGTTTGACCGGATAAATTGCAGGCACCAAGGGCAGCAGAAGCCGTTCAGTTACACACAAAGACTTTGAGTCCATCAACACAGGAAAAAACCTGAAACAAGGTTAGAAACACAGAAACACTGGAAAGAGAAACATCGCAAGGAAACAATTACTCACAGAATAGAGCGCGAATTGAGCAGACGGACTGACACAGAATAATGCAAGCAGAGAGACTATATACACAAGGGAGGCTGCAGAGATAACTGAATGCAGGTGAAACACAAAAGGTTAAACAAAGACAAGAAATTACTCTTAGTGTTAGGGAAGTACATACTTGGGACACTTCTAGGAATTTATCATAGTAGCAAAATGCCTAGAAATGTTGCGACCAATCACAATGAGCCGGACACTTCTAGACACTTATCATTGAGGAAAAATGCCTAGAAATGTCCATCTCTTGTGGTTAGGGATCTGCAATACTTGGGACACTTGTAGGAACTTATCATAGCAAAATGCCTTTCAATTGTCCCACACTTGTGGTTAGGGATGAACAATACGTGGGACAATGGTAGGCACTTAACATTACAGCAAAAATGCCTAGAAATGTCCCGACCAATCAGAATGAGCCGGACACATCTAGGCACTTATCATTGAGGCAAAATAGCCTGGAAATGTCCCACTCTTGGTGTTAGGGAAGTACAATACGTGGGACAATTGTAGGCACTTTACATACTCACTTATCATTGAGGCAAAATGGGTTAGGGTTAGGTTAGCACAATAGTATCCAGAGCCTGACTTAACAGGGCCGCTGTAATGCTCGGGCCATCCAAGGACCTCAGGTGGTGCTCCTAAGCTGATAATACAGTTATAAAATTCTGAAATTACAGATATATGGAAATTTATTATTGAACTCTGAAAATACAGTTAAACAAACAGTAACAAAGCATTTATGCATGGTTATGTCTCTCTCTAAATCACCATTGATGGTAATTCATGGGTTAGGAATTTATAAACAGCTCTCAGTTACTCTGTTCCAATTTAGTATATTTGTTTTATAACTGTTATGTCACAAATGTTTTCATCTTATGTCTTTAACAATAAGGGCTAGATGATTTAAAAAAAAAAAACTTGATTATTTCCCCTTTAATCATTTATGTCGAAATCTGACTTTATGAACTGTAGTTTTCCAAGTCTGAATATTTTCCTTTCCTGGGTGAGCAGCATCTTTATCTTTATCTCAAGAGAACTGAGTGTTCAAGGACAGAATGTTTAAAAAAAAAATGTGTGTGTGTGTGTTTTAAAGGAAGTAGGTAGCTTGTTTGCAGGCTAAAAATACACTTCAACACCGATGTACCAATGAGTGACTGCCACAGTCAGAACCAGACTTGTGGTGTTTGGCTTCTTTCCTCTTATTGTGTAACATAATGTAACTCAACACACATGCTCAGTCTGTATCACCATTTGTCATTTATACGAGAAGAAATTTCTCTCCAGCCTCAGACATTCAGCTGCAGTCTTTTACCTGATGTTGACAGTAACAAACACGTGGCTGCATTTGTTAGGAGACTCCGCAGATTTAAAAAAAACTGTTAAACACACTAATAAATTATAAATGCGACGCGTAAAACCTGCATCTTAACTGTGATTGCTGGGACAGGGTGACGCTCAGCATGAGCCGATAAGATCAACATCAGCTGTCTCCAGCACTACTGTCACATGGCTGACCACTCCCAGGACAAGAGACCAAAGGACAATAGTAAGTTTCATGGAGGTTAAGAGACGTGAAAGGTCATGCCAAATGGATGAATTAAATTAATAACGTGAAAGCAATGTAAACTCAGAGTGAATTTCACAGGATTCTTAGCTGTGATTTTCTTGGCAAGCTGAAGCAGTCGGGGGAGCTGGATGCATTTCAGGTTCTATGGAGGAGAGAGGGAACAGAAAAAGGAATAGGTGATGAGAGGGATTTGTGACTGTGCTGTGCAGCGCAACGTGGACACAACACCTGCTCCTTATTTATCAAGTCAATAACCTGTATAATCAATAACCTGTGCACCTATACACCAAGGAGATTAAAGGCTAACTGCAGTTTCCTCTGGTCATGATGAACCATATTTGAGCTTTCTTATATGTGGTCACTGTGCTTTGGCCTCGTGTTGGTGAGCAGGAAAGATTCATTGAAATCTGCAATGATCCCTGTGGAGTTTATTTCCATTTAATCTGACGTCTATGAAAAAAAGCTGAACTTCCTTGTTTCTATCATAATAAAGTCTCAAAATGGGATTCAAATGTTTGTGATATTCAACTGTTTTCCTTTGATAAATGTTATATTTCTAAAAGATGTGCAGTAAATTATAGGAAATAAAGGCACCAAACGGCAAATTCTTCATTCGGCAGAAAATTATTCCAACATATTTTTATCGTATGTACACAAGTTATTGCTTCATGCACATGAGAAAAAAAAAAGATCACACATTTCAAGACATAAGGGGCTCTGTAGTTTTTCTACAATACTCCTTTCAGGTTTTAAGGGTTTGAAGACACCATTTTCCACACTGAGGCACATTTGTAAATAAAATAAGTTTATAAAAAATGACATCATGTAGAAACAGGTCTGTACTGGCAGGGTTGAACTCAGAAGAGTGTCTGCAACACAATTCACATGACAGATAAACAGCTTTTCAGTCACAGAGCTGTGTTGATGAGAACACAATGCCCTCATCAGAAAACACAGCCCCTCTGACACGTAGGTCCTATTGATAGCTTTGTGGGAAATTATTGCTTTTTTTTTTAATCTACATGGACTGGGCTGCAGGTGGACAAGAGAATAGAATGATCACAAAGGTGATTACTGAAGCAGCATATTGGTACTTTACATCCATCACCCCACCTCTACTTAATGTAGACTCTAAACAGCAAACAGTTTGTCATTTGATGTCATTTCATACATGAGCTAGGTTGGTTATGCTGAGATTTAAGAAAAAATGACTCCAAAATAAAAATCTCAACTCCCCACAGAATGTCAAGATTGTACTGCCCTCTAGTGGATAAATTACACACATCAAGATAAGGCCGTTTTGCATCTGTTACATTTTTTGTTTGAATAGGACAAATCAAATATTTCACAGGGAAACATGTACTTTATTTCTAAACTAATGTCTGATGAAATCGGCATACTGTTATTGTTTGTCAAAAATGTTTTGAAACATGGCCCAAATCAATCACGTGAACATGTGTTTGTTCCATTTGTCGCAGAGCACTGCACGGACATTGTGAGAGCATTTCAAACCACTTCACAGTGAGCACAAGCTTTGAGGTTTGAAAAAAATCTAATCTAGGTTCACTGCAGATTTTCCTCGGCTTTTAGCCACATCTCGGTTGTCATGGAGATGGTTCAGTTGAAACACATGACTTAAGCTTGAAATTTCATTCACATGATGTCAGGATCATTTCACCACTTGTTTTGTGCTGTTGAAATTAGACAAGGTGAATGATGGGTTGTGTAAAAAAGCACATGGGTCATCATCTTCTGTGTGACCATCAGCAACAGTAGATTAATAGTTCCCTGTATTTCTCTAGGGCCTTGTATTACTGTACCTAAATGTAATTGTGATTTACTGAGTACACAAATCAAACAGTGTGGTCAGATTTATTGCAAATGATGAATATATTCTTTTAAAAATCTCCTTGTGGGAGATTACAGATAGAGATTTGTGTGGATGACACAGTGGTTTGTGTGGTATTATAAACATATGTTGCATTCTTGTAATTGGACAAGATATGTCACAATAATCTCAACTCAAAAGTTAAATGACAATCATTTTGGGAGATTTTACTTGTTTCTTACAGTCGTCACGTTTATAAAGAGTTAACCTGCCTCAAGTGTCACGATGCTCTGACCTAAAGAACATCTGTCACATGATAACGGAGAGTTGTATACAGGAAATGGATGGTCAGGAGGTCAACTGTCACAAGGGCATTAGAAAAGAGTGAAGGCCCCAGCTGCCCCAGGTATTGTCATGATAAACGCAAACTGAAAAGTCATATTGTATTATATTATTATAGGCTATGTCGTTTTACTTGATGTATTTGCATAATCTTAATTATTCTTCTTACATATTAAGTATTCTAAGACGTCTGAGCCTCTTTAAAGTGTGGTCTGTAATTATTACCGTTTTTTATTATTTATTTGTTTGAGTCACTTACAGGTGAAAAACAATAGACTGTGCATAAATAAATCTTAACGAGCCGCTTGTGGGGAGCCGAAGCTAAGTTTAGCCTCCAGACTACACTACCCAGCATGCAGCAGCACGTACACTGGCTCTATTGGTTGACGTGCGCACGCCCCTGACAGCGTGCTGCTCCTCTGCTGCTAACTGAGGTGTCTGAAGAAGCCTGCAGAGCTGCAGTGGACATTCCAGCCAGTCAGCAGCATGGCGGCTCCCAGCAGCGTCTTCTGTCGCTTATTACACAGGCACAACTCTTCTCCTCTGAGGAAACTCTACCCGCGGCTCGTGAGCAGCGGCGCGCGGCGGCCATACTCGCACCAGGAGACTGAAGTTGAACTTGGGGAGTCGCGTGAAGCCGCTGCAGCCAACTTCGGTCCAACTGTGACGAGCAACCAGAGACAGGTAAACACGCAGGATTGGTTCTGAACATGGGGCTGTGACACGCGAGCTGACGTCGGGGCTCCGGTCGCTCACAGGCCAACACGGGCGCAACTCGGTAAACCAGCAATAGCGATTGCGACACAGTCCTCACTCGCACCACCTTTAAAGGTCAGTAAGTTGAGCCTGTATATAGTGTATGTGGAGAAAGCACCAGCTCCACTCACATGTGCGGACCATCCTCTGGTCAACTGGATATCCCTCAAAACACCAACACAGGCTCGGAACTCATGTCTGCAACTAAATGTGCATTGTTTCACAGCCACGAAACTATTGGTTAATATTGTAATCTTAAAGTGGTTCTTATACTGTATATCCTATTAGATTGTATGTATGTGATCTCAGGGTTAAAAAGTATTTTATGTTCAAACAAAAATATATAAATGGAGACATAAATAGCAGCAATTGTATTTTAGGGTGAGGTGATATCATATTCTTTGTGTAGCTCCTCCAGAGTTTAATGGTGCTTAGCAGAGAGAGAAAAGGAGAAAATTCTAAGAATATCTACAATTGAATAACCAGTTCATAACAGACAGAGAAAAGTAAAATGAGGTTACACTCAAAAAGATAAACGCCCATAAAAGCCTGTTTGTCTCATCTTAATAGGTAAATGTCCTGATCTGGGAAAAACCAGCAGAGCTCCATTGGCCAAACACAGGATTTAAAAAATGAATTGAAAAGTTGTTACACATTCAGATATAGTTACTAATCAATAATAAAGATCAATAATTCCAATTTAAGATAATAAAATATGTAAAACCAGCATTACAAGTTTAGAAATGCAACAAATAAATACTGATAGAAATATCAGTATAAACAATTAAAACAGTTAAAGTGTTACTAGCTTCCCAAATAAGAAAATAAGAATGAAACAAGAGGAATGCACTCAAGTTAAATATCTAACCTGCTGCCGAGTCCCATGCTGGCCTTTGTGCGTCTGACATAACAGCAGCCCACTGTAGAATGTCAAAGGTCTGGATCAACTCGCAGTGTGACTGATCCTCTCAAGCCTTTTAATGTGTGGATGCTTTTATTCTAAGGTCACAAAATCAGGATTGTCACCTGTTCCATGTTATAACACACAGACAACACAGAACTGCTGTTTCATACTCTGCAGGGAAATCCCTCAGCCACAGACTGAGCACAAATATTCCCAGACAAGACACCGATAAGGAGAAAATAAACATACTAGTGTGTCAATAGTAGAAGTTCTTGTGGTTGACGAAAGAAAAGTAAAAACACTGCAAGACACAGTGGTGCTAGTGTACCCTCATTTCTACTGGGTTTTTGTGTCAGATCAGCTTATATCTTCCCTGTTTTCTTCATCTCCAGAAGCGACTGAGAGACGACAGTTTACTTCCCTTCTCAGCGTTCTTGACCGACAACTTTGGCCGGAGGCACAGTTACCTACGGATCTCCCTGACAGAGAAATGCAACCTGCGCTGTGAGTACATGTTCTTGCTGAGATGTATTAAAGATGTCATTAAACATTTTGGTTATTTAGTGACAAATGCATCTACAGCTGCTACTGCTACAACACCTCATTTAATTCTCATGGGAAGACCGGTGTCAGTGTCAGTTGTCAAATTCTAAAATGCTTTAGCAGACGGATATCTGTTGACCAGGCTGTAGAACTTGGATCTTTGTCATCTTACTGAAAGACAGCTCCATGCGTCCAAACATATTGGGAGTCTGTTACAAAGAAGAAGATACAGCGGAAGAGGGGAAGTGGCGTTATAGTTTTTCAAAAAGCCATGTATCTTTTCTTAAAGCCAAAGTTTTGCTCAAGGCATGTTATTTGAAATAATTTCCCTGCATTATAAATGGAATGCAATTTTGTATTGTTTCTAGCAATAAAGGCAGATCAGTTTCATAAAAAACTGGTTTAACTTGTATGTAATGGCTTGCCGCAAAATAGTGTTAAAAATCTAATCCTATCAAGATGGCACTGACGTGAGTGGCAGCCAGACCCCCCCTCAAAGCACACTGACTGGGCAGAGGAGTACATACAGTGGCAGAGTGCTGTCTCAGTCCTGCTCAACAGACAGACTGAGGTGGTCTTTCATCCCCCAGTCCATACAACTTGCACACATTAACCGTGTCACCATTACAGCCTATGTTTATCTTTTATTGACTTTATAGTTTTTATATCTCTAGTCTTGTATTTTAAGTTTTACTCTTGCACCTTTTTTCTCTTAAAAAAAAAATACACTTAGATCTGATGTTCTACTTGTACTCAAATTTCAATGCAAGTTGTGATGACACAAAAACCCTGAGAAGACAATGTAGGATGTATTCAAATTTAGATCTCTGGTTTAATATTTTCCTCATGTTACCTGCAAATCATGTTAATCCACCTCAAATCTACTGCTAATGTAAAAAGACTTTACAATTACATCAGCACAATTATCAAAAATACAAATCAAATCTGCTCACTATGGGGCCATCAAACAAGGCAAACTCAGAGCTGTCATGTACACAGTTCAAACCTGAAAGGATGAGGCATCCGCCATGTGGCCAGCCAGGTCTCTTTGTTCAGTAAGGAGTGTGCCAGGTCAGGTGACTTCTTATATGGGTTCTGTAGGTGGAGCCACAGGAGGAAGTAGTAGGCCAGGTAAGCGAGAGGAGGGGAAGTAGAAGATTATCCAAAGAGTTGTTTGATGAGTAGGAAAATGATGGGAACAGAAAGATGGTAGTCAGTGCTCTAAAACACATCCTTCAAAACAACAAATGAGATAATATACTTGGTTGAATGGACTGAATATTATGGGTTAAAGTCTTGAGAAGTTTTTTTTATATTTCACTCCTCTTTCACTTATCAGGTCAGTACTGTATGCCAGAGGACGGGGTGAAGCTTACACCACGGAGCCAGCTGCTGTCCACCTCGGAGGTCCTGACCCTGGCTCGCCTCTTTGTCCAGGAGGGGGTGGACAAAATCCGCCTCACCGGAGGGGAGCCCCTCATTCGACCCGATATTGTGGAGATCATTTGTAAGAATCCATTTTTGGTTGAAAAGGGGATCCTATCCCCCACTGATTCCTCAAATGATTGTGCTTGACACTTTTCATAATACAGTAAAAGCAGATGTAGTGACAGTCTTTTCAGAGGAAAGATTCAGCATTTGGTTTAAGACTGAAGATTCAATATCATTTTTAGCCTATTGACAAGATTAAAGTTTTCGTGACGTGAGGAGAGAACAAGAGAGGAAAACGATTTTTCAATGCAAGTCTTTGTGTAGAGACACGATGCAGGAGCAAATTAGTTTTCACAGCTTGGCTATGTGATTCGCCGAATGACCATTGTCACCTAATTCTACTGTAACAGGCTAATTAAGCGATGAATGGGTTCAGTCTCAGCCAAAACAAAGCAGTGTGACCGGTAGCTAATGTGTTTGTAGAAAGAGGAGCATGGCCTCGTAGAGTTTAGCAATTATGACTCATCATGTGCCTGGCCTCACATAACTCCCATTAAGTTTAGTGGAGTGGATCATTTTGATTAAGTGGAACCAGTATCTCAATAGTACATCTACCACAGTTGTTTCCTGGAAAAAAAATAGTTAAGAGCCATGCGGAGAATCATGAGATCATCCATGACATTTGCTAAATTTTTGGAATCAAGCAAGTGACGCATCTATTCACATCTTTGAATTGACTTTATATTCAATCTTATCAGGCTTTGTGTTTGGTCTAAACACACCATCCTGCCTCATGTATGGTTCAATTATTTTCAATTTATTAACACATTCTTCTCGACTTAATTAAGACCTGTATTGGGATTAGGTTAAGTTTGACCTTGAGAACTTCCCTGAGGATTTCTTTACTCACGTCCTCATGCTCCACCACAGTTTTCTCTCTTTGGGTCTCATACTCACTCTCCTGTTCCTCTTTCTCATTCCTATTTTCCCTCTATAGCAGAACTGAAGAAGCTGAAGGGCCTGAAAACCGTAGCGGTAACAACCAACGGCATGAACCTGGCCAAACTTCTGCCCAAGCTGAAAGATGCCGGCCTTGACCTTATTAACATCAGCCTGGATTCACTGGTCCCCGTCAAATTTGAGTTTATCGTCAGGCGGAAAGGTAGAGAAAACTATTTGATCCATAATATCAGCTGAAAGACATTAGAAACAGTTAAGTTTGGAAAGGTAATGGCACAAAAAACAGGGATGAATATAGGACAAAGAGATAAAGTACAGAAGGTCAGTGTAAAGTCGTTATTGCTGTCAATATTTAATTTGATTCAGTCTGCAGTTTCTTCAACAAATTCCAGCTTTACCTCTAGTATATGATGTAATATCCTCTTACTCTCCTGATTCTCTAATCCTTAATATGATGTTAACTAAATGAATACTGTATATATGTGGCTACAGTTGTGGTTCCATTAAGTTACAGAAGGAGCCTGTTAGCTCTGAACACTTAACAGCAGGTGAGCGCGCTGAGGAGTTGGCTTGTAGGAGGCAGACACAGATGGATTGGCAGAGATTAGGGAAATGATGGAGAGAGAAAATAGAGTAATGGCAACATTGGTAAAAAGAAGCAGCTTTCTGAGCCAGTCCTTTTCTCTAACATCTGATTTTGAATTTGTCTAGAAACAAATGCCCAGCCTCAAGATGGAAGGCCAAAGCAAATTATTATTATTCAAATCCTTCAATATTTCTGAATGCAGTGAGGAGTCTTTCATTTCAGTTCCTTTTCTCACTTCAGCTAATGGGTAATCCTTAATGAGATCATTGTTACAACCCAGTCCAGAAGAAAACCCAGTTGCAACATGATGAATGAGTCTCCCTTCTTCTCAGCTCCCAAGAACCACCATCAACAAATTATTACATCCTGTTTACAGGCTTATTAAAACTCTTTCATCAGGCTGGGCCAACAGCTTAAACTTACCTACTCAAATGAAAGAAACAAAATGACAAGTTACTAACCTAACTCCTAATCCAAAAAACAGGAGAACCCTAGGGTCAGGTCTTAACACATTTCACAAATTACAAGTCTGGCTTGCAGGAGCTGGGGAAAGCCGTCTTCTTAACCTGTGAGTTGGGAGGCTGGAACCAATCAGCTCGCTGGAGACGAACCCACACACTCCCAGTCAATCATCCACTCAGTCAGTCATTGAGCCAAACATAACTGCAACACATCACAAACAAGCACCACCCCAGGGAGAGAGATCCACACGGCAGATCAAAGTACATACACCTATGCACAGGACCTCTCACACGACCTCTGGGTTGTTACATCATAAAAACATTTGTTGCTTTTTATACACATTTTCTAGCTGTTGGCAACGACTTATACAGGTCCTCCTCTGCCCTCTATTGATCGTGACTCTGAAGTGATACCAAAGCCAATGTCACATCATGATCTTTAATATTTAGCTGTCAAGAATACTTTTTCGTCTTATTTGTTATGTTTCCCATGGTTTGGATGGTTGAGTTACTCCTTTGCATAAAGGCAGTGAAAAATCAACGCTCAAAAGTTGCATAATTATATATAATTATATCCAGGGATTTTTGTGAAGCTACAGAACCTCACCTTGTTCAAATTCAAAAGGTGTCCCACAAGGCTCAGCCCTAGGACCTGTAAGTGACTGTTTTGCAAAGAAGTGCTCACAGAGGTACAAACTCTAGTTCATATCTCCTCTGACGTACAGTTCAGAACATTTGAGCAGAAGGGGGCTTTTTGCACTGACCTCTAACCTTGTTGTTGCTTGTGTTTCATAAACTCACCAGCATATTCCGACATAATAGCAGACGTTTTTTTCTTGCACAGTAGGAACATAGCAGTTACCAATTAGTTGGGGTCTAGTTAGTTCAAACAAAGAAGCCCATGCTGAGAGGTGACAGTGCAAACCACTTGCTCCAGTATGCTGCTCCTTCTAAAATACACAAAAATATCCCAATTAATCACACACCATGTCCATCTTTCATTTGAAATGATAGCTCTAAATTTGAAGATACCACACTATGCTGACATGTTGGATGCAAAGTGTTGATTTCTTGTCTGAGCTAATTTCTGTTTTTTTCCTCAGGGTTCCACAAGGTGATGGAGGGCATTGATAAGGCCATTGAAATGGGCTACAACCCTGTCAAGGTATCTCATTCAGCTTTGCTTGCACCTGTTTACTTTTAACCTTCCCCACATTATTAACTTTTGCAAATGATTTCACTTGTTTTAAATCTGTATTTGTGTTAAGAATAGAGCAGTAAGTGGAGCCAAACACACAACTAAGAAAACGGTGCTCTGTGAATAAAAGTTTAATGAGAAGATTTCTCAGAGTGGTTATACGGTGACTGGTTATAGGAAGTCTCTGGCACGGTCGTCGTGCTTTGCGTTGTTGTGGATGAAGCCAGGGAGATCACAGAGTGATCAATAGGAGACAGGGAGAAAACAGGAAGCTGGTGTTACAAATCCCCCCCCCATGTTGTTCTCCTTTTGTAGTTCCTTACGGCTACTCCCTCACATCTTTCCTTTAGCTTGTGACGTATTCCATAGGGGTCAACAAATAGTGGTCAGGAAAGGAGATTATCTGACTTTCCAACCGCAGCCTCAGTATTAGATGGTGTCAGATGTGTGATGAGTTGTTAGGAGTTCCAGGGACCCAGAGAGGGGAGACCATGACAATCTGTCCTCTTTTTCTTAATGCTGTTTTTAATGATTTTTTCCCTCCATCATTTTCACAACGTGAACAAATGTGTCAGGATCACAGAAGCACTTTTTCTCAAACAAATGTGAGCAAGAACTATTTTTCGTGAAAAGTTCCCTAATGCTGTCTTGATTATTGTCAGAAGCAACAGTGAAGCTCTTTATAAAACCGAATTATAGATTTGTATAATTTTGTCTTGAGGAAAACATTGGCTGTTACTTCCTTTTGATTGAAAACTGCTGTGGCAGCAGAGTGTGGTAGAAAATAGTGCTGATGTAACCTTTCATCCGACACTTTGCCCTCAAACCTTAGTTACTTGGCTGCTTCCTGATTTTACTATATAACACAGCTAATATCTCAACAATATTAAACTGTGCATTGAAGAAATGTTATGACAAACACACTAATGAACACATTTACATCTAAACATCACTTGCATAAGCATCAGCCTTTGAAAATCCCTCACTGACTATAAAGCAGTGGAGGAAACATTTAGCGAGCAGCTTCTAATTTTATACCAGGAATGAGCTTATTCATGTTAATTCTGTCAATAAGTGAACGACCGGCCTAAAGTGAACCTGGTTATTGTTTGTGTGATCTCAGCTCGCCATTGTCAGAGTTCGTAAATCATAGTTTGTGAGGGAAGATTCTTCACACTGTAACATCACTGTACAACCACAAGTGTTTCTCTATTACCAACAAATCCAGCAGAGTGAGACATCTTCTTTCTAGCAGAGAGTATCACGTCTCTGAACTTTCCCCATCGAACTTTCATTCATATCATATCAACAATTTCATCATATACAAAAACTATGATAAAAGCATTTATTTAAAAACATGTGAGATTATGTACGAGATCCAAATTGTGGGCTCGTTGCAGAATTAAACCACATGTCTTATTTTAGACTGCAAAAAATATGTCTGAATGAGATATCAGGGACATCATTAAGCTGTCGGTTTATTTTGGCAATGTCTTGTCGTTTGAACTAATTGATACTTTCATTTCCATTAAGTAATTTGACCTGTGCGGGTGCTAAAGTATCTCACCACTGTGGGACTTATCCTTGCAGCTGAGAAACAACAGGTTTCTGAGCCATGTCTGAGCAGCTGAGTGATATGTGGCTTATTGTTCTGTGCTGCCCCCTGCAGGTCAACGTTGTGATCATGCGAGGCTTCAATGAGGACGAGCTACTAGATTTCGTGGCGCTGACAGAGAAGAAGCCTGTGGAGGTTCGCTTCATCGAGTACATGCCCTTCGATGGTGGGTGCTCACTTCAGTCTCTGTTTTACTCTACAGGTCAGAATTCGTATATAGGCTTCTTTTACCGGGCCGAACATGATTTACTACTTTGACATTCAAGGTAATTTAAATATGGGAATTTTGCAAGAATAATTCTGCCTACAGTGCCCATAGCTGCTACAACAGATTTGTTCACAGTGTTCACAATGTTCACAGTGTTCTGGTTTGTTTCTGGTGACTCAGCATAGCTTGAATTTTTGCTACAGTTTGTTCTTATTGTGTATGTTTTTAATAGTTTTTCTTTATTTGTGCTTGTATTTACATTATTAACGTGCTGCTCATGCAGAAGTCACTTTGGTGCTGGTTGTAAAGTTAGTGTAAGATACCACAGCTTGTGCTATGCTGCACGCTACACTGACCCCCACTGGTTCGTCCCCTCTCTGCAGGCAACAAGTGGAACTTTAAGAAGATGGTGAGTTACCAGGAGATGCTGGACCGCATTAAGCAGCAGTGGCCCCAACTGGAAATGGTTCAAACTGTACCCACAGACACAGCAAAGGTCAGTGAATACAACTGTATTGCAGATTAGTAGGAATTCAGTTCATCACGGCATGAATTCCACAAGATGTTAGAAATATTTCCTTTGGGATTCTGGTATTTTATCAGCTGACACAAGAAATAATTCTCAACCACGTTTCTGTGTCTTGTTCCAGATATTTAAAGTGCAAGGCTTCGAAGGTCAGGTGGGCTTCATCACCTCCATGTCCGAGCATTTCTGTGGCTCCTGCAATCGCCTGCGCATCACTGCAGACGGGAACCTCAAGGTAAAGCTACAGTGCTTCTCCAATGATTTAATAGAAAGATTGTTTTTTCTAATTAAGGGTCTCACTCCTCGCTGTTTGTCTTCTCTAAGGTGTGTTTGTTTGGCAACTCTGAGGTGTCTCTCAGAGACGTCCTGCGTTCCGGAGCACCAGATGAAGAGCTACTGCAAATCATCGGAGCAGCAGTGGGCAGGAAGAAGAAACAGCACGCAGGTAGATTTGTGTGAAGTTCATTCATACACATCGATAGTGGGGTGTGATTACTGGAGAGTGTGAAGTGATCTCTCCCTGTTTGTCATTTTAGGCATGATGAGTATCTCCCAGATGAAGAACAGGCCTATGATCCTCATTGGTGGGTGACATGGCTGTACGTACAAATGTCACACACTCACTCTGTTCTCTCACTGCTCACTTCAATACCAGTGTTAAGATGATACGTTTAAAACCGCAGCGATACCTAAACCGCGCCGGAACACGACGATTCATAAGAACTGCTTTTTGATTACTAGTATAAATTGGAAGTTGACAATTAAAAAGTTACAAGTTTAAAGTTTACTTAACTTAAATATACAAATATCAATATTTAAAATTGATGACGCTTTAAACATGCAACAGATGCGAAAAGAAATACGATTTTGTAGGCTAACAATATGTTGAGTGTCTGAGTGGCACCGGATCTCTACTCATGATTTATTGTATCATTGTCATCGCAGCACCACTGTACATGTTTATTTTGACATGAATGTTGTTTGTTTATGTTGAGCAGTTTCAGTGACTGATGTCCTTTTGCCAACAGAGTCTTTGACAGCTTCTCTGACAAACTCACATGAGAGTCAGAGGGCTTCCTCCATTGTTCCCCGGCTCGCAAACGACACACTCCCCTCTCGCACAACGGCTCCTCACGCAGGTCTTTCAAGCAGCAGAGTCCTGAGTAGAGAGCGGTTTCTGTGCCTTTCAGATCACATCGCTTCAACACCAGCAGACATCGTTGGCTGCTCTACAACCTTAACGAGTGGGGGAACCCATTTGTGGAGGGAGAAAGAAAAACCTAACGTTACGGACGACCTCCACAGTGTAGCACCGCCCCTCCGCACCACACGCACAAATGTCACAGGCCACATTAATGAAGACTGTCTCAGGTACGCACAAGCCAGGGGTCCTAAAGCTTTTAGGAGCCATGTACACAGGGACCCAGGAATATCGATTTTTTGCACATTGATGAATCCCAAAATATATCTTAACCATCGCAGTGTTCGACTGTGCCTCAACCACAACTCCAGCCAAGACCCCAGCGCCAAACTAAGACAATCCGTGAGTGATCAGAACAACACTCACCTGAATGGAACCACCGAGGTCCAGCTGACACACACAGACGCCCAGGGCCGAGCCACCATGGTGAACGTCGGGGGGAAACTTCCCACACGTCGGACAGCCACAGCACGTGCCACTGTCGTCTTGGGTCCCACCGCTTTCCAGCTGCTTCGAGATAACCAGCTGGCGAAGGGTGACGCCTTGTCAGTGGCGCAGTTGGCTGGCATCATGGCTTCCAAGCAGACCTCGGCCCTCATCCCGCTCTGCCACCCGCTCCCTTTAGACCACACCTCTGTCACCTTTGACCTGGAGGAGCTGCAGCACGCCGCGGTCATAACAGCAACGTGTAGCACCACGGGCAGGACCGGGGTCGAGATGGAGGCTTTGACGGCTGTGTCCGTGGCAGCGCTGACCGTCTATGACATGTGCAAGGCAGTGAGCCATGACATCATCATCACGGATGTGAAACTGGTCAGTAAGACGGGCGGGAAGAGGGACTTTCATCGACATCCATGAACACATCCTCAAACAGTGAATCTGACGCAGGAAAACTGAGAAGCTTCAAAACTGACTGTTTGAATTTTCACTTGGATCTTAATATTTTTCTACTAAATCAAATGAATACCATGAAAGTGATTTAAAAGAGGTTATAATCTCAAAGAAATGCCACATTAAGTGTTTTTGCCTGCATCTGCTAAACTCTGGCTGTAGCTCACTTTATAACCAGTGATATTTGACCTGTTTAGTTACTAAAACCGCACTTATCTCCATGGACCGTATCTAAAGATGGACGACGCATCACCACGACTTCCAAATATCCAGAAATGACTTAAACTTAAAATATCCCAGATACAAACGCCATGTTGCACATTTGTAGCCATAGTCTGTGCAGCACCAATCAGGACAGTAGCAAGGTAAGATAACGGAACTCGACCAATCACGGGTCAGTACCAGCTGACTACCAGTCAGTCATGATGTTGCCTTGTTATCATGTCATCAACAAACTAATTTAAAACAAATTTAGCAAAAAAAGTTTGCACTTGAGCAAACATCAATGAAAATTAGAACTTTACTTTAACTTTAGTTTGGTTCATGCCCCATCAACTAACATGGAGGAGGCATGGTTTATGACTTAAAGTGCAGCCAGCCACTAGAGGGCGATCAAGATGCTTTGGCTGTGACGTTGTCCACCTTTATATACAGTCTATGCTTCTCTTACACTAAATGAATCATGTTATTTAAACAGCATTACATGTTATCATGTATCTAACAGTGTTAAGCAAACAATTACAGTGTCATATAAGAGATCGTTTATTTTAATACATTAACAGTACGATCAACAAGTGGAGGGTTTGGAATAGATTTAGGGCTGCAACGTTTCTCTTTGCCTCTAGAGGGCAGCCTAGTATTCCTTTTAAAAAGCCTCGGGGAGGTTTTCAATGAAGAGCAAACGACATGAATGTTAAAGTTGATTGAATAACTTATGAAGGTCTACACAGAATGAAACAGAGTGACGAGAGCAGAGAAGTGTGTGTTTCTGTGTCCTGGCTGTTTCTCTCAGGTTTGTGTCAAACCTATGTCTTCCTCTCAGTACCTGCTGGAATTAACAGAAGGTTTTTGTGATTTTAATTAATTTGTATGTTACGTGAACCTTCTCAGTTATTTGTCAATGACATAATTAGTGAAGAAATTGTCTCGAATTGAGCATTTAATTGACTTTCATTCTTTTTCTTTGTTTCAGTTTACCTCTGATATAAAATGTTAATGACTAAAATGACAAATAACAAATTACACTGCCTAAAAGAGTGTAATTAATATTATTTGTTGTTTAATATCGGCTTAATATATATATAATATTATATGAGCATGAATGAAAACCCTGATGCAGCGTATTTCACAGTTACAAACTCTAGAGCAGCAGCTCTAACATATTGTCTTTGAAGAACTCAGTATTGCCATTTTTGTATTATAGCTTTATTGCCTCCAGTTCACTGAAATGCACCGCTCTGTTTGAAAGAATTTAATACAAACTGTGAGTCACTGGAGGCTTGTAGAGCATCTAGGCACCATTTTCTAACATCAAGCATTCTACTGTTTCCTATATGATGTCTTAGCTTAGAAGATGAGAGTTGTGTGACTCCACAAGTGTCTGGCGTGTCCAGCACTCACCTGGATGTAACCACAGGAGTCACAAAGTACAGACTTTTCTGTTTATCAACAAAGGACATCATGAAATCTTTCAGCTGAAAAATCCTTGTTTTTGTAACAAAATATATTTTTAAGACTAGCAGACAGTTAATCCTTCAGCTCCTGAATCACAGACTATTTGCCACTCTAGGTGAAGTCCCCTGGCTGGAGGAGAAGGATAGCGGTGTCCTGTTGTCCTTTCTGGTGATTCTTTATTTGAACAATCGGTTGCTGCTTGTTCTCACTTTCCTGGGATTATACCACCGTTGCCCTTTTTATACATATTAAGTAATTTCTCATGCTGTTAATCCCTCTGTTGTCCATGGTGGAGGTTTATCCAACCATCTCTTCCAGTACACATGTCATATAACAGTTTGTCATTCTCTGAATTATCAACTTCTTAACTGACTATAGGATTGATTAAATATAATCTGGAGTCAATACAGTAGGTAAGACATGTAGGTAAAGAAATGCACCAGTCTCGATACTCAAGCCTCAGCTCAGGACAGACGTGTCTGAAGTTGAATACTTTAAGATCCAATAATCTTTGGACTATTCTTTATTATAAATGCTTTGACATTAGCATATATTTAAACAGCTTTAGTTTGTATATATGCTAATGTAACAGGAACTCATATATATTGAAGAATAGACTTAAGGTTATTGGATATTAAAGTATGCAACATCAAACACGTATTATCTCACCTGAGGCTTGAGCTTTAGTCTACTCTTCATTATATGTGAGGTCCTTTAACATTAGCATGTATTAAAAACCTAATATAACTGAATGTACAGTATTGTTAGATCTTATGATAAATTTATCAAACACATTTTACTTCCACAATGTCTCAAAGTCTACAGGTTGTTTTATTCCACTGCATCTATAATTTGATAATTTATACAATTATATCAAACTAAATTATACTTTTTTAGGCCTGCAAAAGATGTGGGTGTGGTCAAAAACACAGTAGAATTTGTTGTGATAATTGACACTAACCAATATGTAATTAAATTATTTGAATTGATTCTGTTGATGAACAAATCAATGAAATCAACCATAGTTTCAGCACCTTTATAGATTAGATTAGATTAGATTACTGCACTGAACTCCAACACTCAATACCATCACCATCCATGTGCAACATCATATCCATGCTATTGATTTCCATAGCAAAGAATATCTAAGTCTATACTTAAGTATATTTGTATATGTTGTGTTTCTTTAAATGTATTTGTTTTTAATGCACCAAAGAGGATCAGTGATACTAATTGTTTTACATGGAGCACTGAATCCAGCTTTACAGTACAATATACTGTATATACTTGTACTTAAAGCATGTAAGCATTATTCTCACATTGAGTTCTGGTGATAGTGACTGAAAAAAATAAACAATCACTTGTAAGGGACAAAACTTTATTGTAACCCTACAAAAAGACACAGGGTGAGAAAAAAATACAAAACAAAAATAAAATTATGGAAACGAAAAAGAAAAAAAAGATTCTCATTCTTATACAAGTCTCAAAACTATCCATCATACACGGACCACAGTTTAATTATTCATATTTCATATTTTTAATATAACATTTTGCTGTAATGCTGTGTGTACATACAAAATATAGCAAACTAAATAAGGCAAATAAATAGAGGTACAATATACAGGAAAATTGAACATTCCTCAACATTTTAATATCTTTTTTTGTATTTTTTTTTAATCAATCGAATCTCAAACATCAAGCATGGTGTACAAAATGTTATTTTTTCCAACTGTACATTTTCTGTTGAGGATCATTTTTTTCCCAACCATAAAAATACTGACTCCTCACAATTATACAACCTCTGAAAAGTGGGTGCAACTTTTTTCTCAGGCAGAACTGATTGTGTAACGGGTTCGTTCCATGTCGTAGGCAATCCTCGACCAGAGTCCACACGTCACAATCACGTTTTCTCAGGCATGCGGGTCAATGCCAAGTGTGTCGGAGTGGACAGAGATGTTGAGGGGACAGAGACCGACGCCCACCCCGCCATTTTCTTTTTATTCTACAAAGTGGGTGACAGACAGGCGAGGATTTTAAACTTAACGTAGGAGTGTCACCTCTTCCCACAAATCCCATCTCTGCCATCTGACAGACTACTGATGTGTTTCCAGCGGCCCAGCCGGGGTCCCCAACACCTCACGTGCCCTTTTCCGTTTTTCCTAGCCCCGCTCTTCAGTTGCACCCTTCATTCGTTCCGAGGAGTCTCAGCCCTCAACTAGGCGCCGCAAATGGAAATGTCCCATAATAAAAAAGTGCATTGAACAAGCTACTAATTTCATTCCTCTGATTTCCATCTTTACACTCCAAAAAAACAAAACAATAATCAGCCAGTCAATGGCCAAATAAAACATCCAAACATGTAACAACACAAACATGAAATAATACTGACAATGTTGCGATACCCCTCAGTAAATAGTCTGCACTAGGATACGGGTTAAAGCTCTGGATTAGGGAGTTTAAAGGGCCTGGTATACGAACTCTGATTAACTCGGAAAAAGACATAGGAGAAGAGGTTAGAAAATAGAAGAGCTCGAATATACATGAGATGCTGGTTAAAGAATAGGCATTCATACCACATTTCCCCCCTTCAGACCCTACAGGGGCTTTTCTGATTTCTTTTTAAAGTGTCGGAGAGTTTCAGTCTTTTTGGTTTCCTGGTTAATCTCTGAAGTGTGTGGGGGACACGGCAGCTCAAAGATCCTCTTTGCAGTGTCTCACATCGTCTTGACAGCCTCACGTCAGCTTCTCTCTGCTGCAGTTTGACTAATATCGGAGGAATAAACTTGTGATGGGAGTTAACTCCTGATCTCTGGGACAGAACTCAGTTAAAGCTTAAGTGCAGTGAGTTGGGTTTTCTCTGAACGGGTAATGGAGGAAAGGGCAGCCGCACTGAAGAACACCACATGGGTTATTTGGGAGTTTTAGTTACCTAGAGCCAGGGTCAAGTGTCACACTCTGTGGAAGCCACAAGATGGCGCCAGTTCATGAATGTGTATTGAAAAGCGACTAGCACTTAAACAAGAGGGAATGGAACATGTGAAAACAGCGTCAGAGGCACTTAAAGGTGAAAAAAATGACAAAGAACAGAAAATAAATGGGAACGTCATTATGAGAGATACATATAAATACATAAGGAAAATGGGTGATAAGGATGATGTCCGTCAGTTCTTTCAGAAATGCTACAAAGGAAAAACACAACTGCATTTCTTTGGAAATCTCTTGTTCTTGTGTCTTGTAACACTTCTGAAAATGCAAAATGTGATTGTTGAATGAAGTGCAGTGGGAACAATTTCTACTTTGAGATGGTGGTGAGTGGGTTTTACTGTTTTTTTACTGTAATCTTTCAAACCTATGGGATTAAAATCAATTTTTATTAATCAAATAAACCGAACCAGGTATTGTTCTACAAAACCTAGTCATTTTAGATGAATCTATATGACAAACGGTGACAAGCCAAAACATAAAGAAACATTAGGATTTACACGTGTTATAGATTATTATAACACACGTATGACAGGGATACCAGAGGAGACTCTAACATCTCGTATCTAGCCCTATACTGGACTACATTAAACATACATGTTGCCATGAGGATGAAACAAAATAGATCATCCAAAACTAAAAAAGGTGACAATCACTATCTTTCCATTGAACTTAAACCCTCTAATGGCTTACATGTAGATGTAGGCTCAGACGTGGTGTATGTTTCTGGTTTTAAACCGATCCTTGCTTTCATTCCAGGTCCCTTAATGCAGTCTGAGCCCATCAGCTTACTTATCCTCCTAAGCACCGGGAGCAGGAAGACGTCCGAGCCACCGCAGTGGGCTCGCCCCACGGTTCAGACGCCGCTCTGTGCGGAAGCTTCCAGCCCTTCTCTGCAGCACGATACTCTTATGTCCATTTCAATACTTTACTGAGGTGACCACATACATTCCAGCCTCCTTCATGCCTGCTGCTAAAGTCTTACGGCTGTAAATAAGCATATTTTTCCATGTAAAGTTGGAAGTATCATGTGAGGCTTTTCCTCAGTTGTTGTAGAAATGAACACATCCTAGAAAGAGCGTCTCGCCCGATGTAAACAAACATGTGAGAGGAGCTGGAAGGACAGATGTTTCCTGTGATCTCTGAGGCCGAAAAACCCTGAACACGGCAACAAGCCTCAAGGAAGAATGTCAACAGACTGCAAGTGCTTTCGTTGATCCCTGACTTCGCAGTAACAGACTGAATACGCGGGGCGGTCCCATATCACAACGTCAACTCAAATACAAACACAGATACTGTGTGAGGATGACTGAGCGATCATGCACTCCTTAAAAGTGAGGGTGACAATCCTGAACTGGACTCGTGGCTCTGTGCAGAGACCACATGTTTTAGCACCAGTGAAACAGATCCCACACACCGTACATGAGAACGGCTGTGTACACACAGTCCGATGTGAATCAGACAGTGCAGCAGGCAGAGAGCATTGTGATCTCACTGCAGGCTGATCCCGTGAGACTAAATGATGGCGTTCCTTCATAAACCTTGTTGTGGATAAAGTTAATTTAAGTACAGAGGGGACACGGTGGGTCGGCGTGTGGAAAAGCTACAGTGCAAACAAGACGTACGTGTGTGAAAGGACGAGCGATTATCTTTCTGTTTTTTTACCTAAAGCGCAAAAATGTATAGAAATTCACTTCAACAGCAATGTGAACTTGCAACACCAACAAATAATGCATCGTGTGTACAAAACCCCAGAAAATGCCATGAAAAACATAAAAAACCTCTACATCTTTGCAATTAGCTTGTCTGCATCTAAATATAAATATATATATCAAGGTCTAATTGCAGTATGTTTTTTCGTATTAATACATTTACACGTGTTTTTTCTCTTTGCTTTGGCACTGCATCATGCCAGAACAAACGTTGAACCACTGAAGAGTGTTTGGCGAGACTCGACCCTCGTGGCACAGTCATGATTTTTATTTTTCTTCGGGTGGATCAAGCAACGAAGCGTTGCCTCCTCTGAAGTGGAAACCTGGGGAGGATTTGTGCAGCACATCCTGCCTGGGAATGCTGTGTGCTGGGTCGAATCCTCTGTTTTAGAGCCATCACCTCAACAACTTGTGTCCATTCTCCACTCTTTTAGAAGCCTACCAAGCATTCTGAGACCTCCATGTCCTTCTTTGTAGAAAATGAAGTCCATGAAAATCTATTCTGTGCCAAAAACTCTCTTTTCCGGGGAACACTTGAAGCAGCCATGACTGTGGAGGTTTATTCCCCCTTTCTTCCACCTTCTTGTTCTCTCTTTCTTTCTGACTCGAGTTTCCTCCAAGTCCTTTTCTCTTTGTCTCTTGTCTATGTACAGTGTGACAAGCGGATCCCAATGTTTAAGAGACAGGTAGCAAAAAGACGGGGCAGGTCCAGCTCCAAAGATCTTACTGGGGAACGCTGCAGGGTTTGCAAAGGGATAAGAAAAGGAGAAGTGGAGTGAAGGACACAGTGTTAAAGGATATGGTCATAAGACAGGGGATAATGTGTCACAGTGGTCTGTCCGTCAATTCCATCAATGTCCCTTGTCCTTCGTCCAGCTCAGGAGATCACACAACTTCCAGGACTAACCAATCAGAGGAGATCCTTCAATCAATGGTGTGGCCGTCCATACACGTCCAGTCCAGCCATTATTTACATCCTCTCCAGCGTCACTGTTCAGAGGACCTGGACTAAAAGGTGCTAACAGATCTACGCCACGGCAGAATTTAGGTGTCTAGTGTTTTTTTTTTTGTCCCCTTCTTTTTCCCAGCCTAGTAGTTGACCTTGGTGACGGCTCGCTCACGGCCACCTCCCTCCACCAGCTGGTTGACCGAGCGCTTGCGGTTGCGCTTGAACTTGTTCAGGTCCTTGTCGAAGACCTCGCCTGAACGCAGGGCCGACACCAGGTCGTCGAACTCGCCGCCGACCTCGTCTGAGGTGCCGGTCTTCTTTGCCCGTCGCTCCCGCTCCCTCTGCTCTTTGAGCTGGAAAAGATAAACACATGGCAAACGTTTCAGCATCGAAAGCTATCATGAAAATTTAACAACAACCTGACAGCAAAACAGCCTGATGCACAACAACGCAACGTACATCGTAAGAATGCCTCAGGTCTAGCATGTGTATCTCACCATGGCCTCCATCCGGGCCCGCCGCTCCTCCTCGTCCTTGCGCCGCTGCATGTTCTCAAGGTCTTGCCGTGCTTCGCTGAACGACTGTAGGAAAGTGTCGAAGATCCCGAAGAACTCATCAGGCTGCATCCTCCCTTCGTCCTCCCCAAAGTGCTTCAGAGATTTGGAGAACTACGCAGGAAAAAAGACATGTATTTTATTAATATATTTTAAAGTGACCTGTACACACCTATCGGTAGAGAAACATAGGGGACATACACAACCGCTTTTGTTGTATTTGACTCTGTGCTTTACCAGATTTCTTTTTAAGTCTGCACTGCATAAGTATGTCTTTGCGCAAACTCATATGCTGGCATGCATACTTGATCTTCCCCCGAAAAAACAGTAGAGACACACACACACACACGCACGCACGCACGCACACACAAACTGACTGCATGATTTGACCACCGTATTTCCACCCTCTTCTCTTCAAGCTGTTCAGTGTTCTGTGCCAGGACGACGCCTGCAGCCAAACTTCCTCTACATTCCAACACGCCAAGCTTTGTACTGCAGTGTTCGGCACAACACACAGATGGACCCCATCAATATCCTTATATAATATCAAACAATATAACACAACAAGTATAATATTGTTACTTTAATTCAAAAGGTCCAAGTTAGTTTCACTGGCTTATTAAAAGACACCTGCAGGACATGAGGACAGATTTGCAATTTGATACAAGTGGCTGAACAATTCTGCTGAGTTCTAAAAATTATTATTGATGCTCATAATACTTATTATGATTATCTAATTATTTCTATTAGAAGAAGCACCTTCATTAGTTGTCTCCTTATTGCAGCTCTTATTTTCTTAATTAACAAATGAGGTTGGTGGAAAAAAAATAGAAAATAAAATCCTTTATTAATTAATTTAGGTGAACTATTATTAAAGTGTAGGTGATGGTATTATCAGCAACATGTATATGTTGCGTATATTTTGGCTATGTGGGGGTGACAGAACCCCCCCCGCCGAAGGGAACAACACCGTGATATAATCATCAATAAAGTTGATATGGTGGTTAACAATCCAGCAGACCCACAAGAACATTAGCTTTCATGTGATGGATCTAAATCCGGTTTTACTTTATCGCTGTCTTGGTCTCCACTAACGACTAAGTTCAACAGATACTTCATAACATTGGTCAACTGTTCAGTGCTGTGCAGGTAACAAACAGTGGGTTCACCAGAGCTGATGGCAGCTGTGAAGTAGGGGGCTGTAGAACCAACCAACTCTGGTGATAACAGGGGTGGATCCAGGGGCAGCGGCAGGGGGGGACTGTCCCCTAGCTGAAAGCTGATTGGTCCCTTAAGTGCCCCTGTCCGGTCAGTACGCTCAAGAACGTGATGTGTGTCTTTGCTCAAAGTTATAGAGCTAGCAGTAAACAAGGAATGACTTAAATATGAGCCTTACTAAATCAGGAGTTGTGCATGGAGGTTGGACATATAATTGGGCCACTGGGTGGTAATTCTCTATTAACTGCTTTAAAAATATTGATTAAAACTACTATTATTACTAAAAGCACTACCTAGAATATCATTCAATGCTTATTTAATTCATTGTGATGTATTTAATAAAACATTTACATAAGTTGAATGAAATATTATCTATAAATCTATATCTATAAATATCCCCTACACTATTGTCTGCTTCCTTATGTTCACTTTTACTTTGGATGTTGCTCATTATAAGGTCGTGATCAGACAGAGACGCACAGGAACTTTCAGTGAAGCTGAAAATATCCCAAGTCAAACAGGCAGTGAAGAAAAATGAAAAGTGACAACCCTTCACGTGTCCATTAATGTGCCCTGTAATCCAAGGATTACTATTGATATGAAAACAAGTTTCCCAGTGAGAAAGCTGCAGCCTCTGCTTGATTCTCATCGTATGTGGGATTAAAGTGACAGAAAACATCACATCACTCCAGTTTATTTGAGGAGAGTAAACTGTATGTGGTCCTCGTGTTGTGATATGAAGGAGTTGGGGCTCGCTCTTTTCTGAAGAATCAAAACCATCCTGTTATTATGGGCTGGTCACCCCGGCAACCTCCACCATCATCATCCCTCTCTCTCTCTCTCCTGTAATTATGTGTCTGGTCAAATCTGTTTCCTCTCGTCCCCTCGGGTCTGTGCTAAATGAGTAAAAACACACACACACAGACAGACACACAATCATACACACAAAGTGGAACGGGAAATAAGAAGTCACACACATTGAGCTCACCTCACACAGACAGACACACAAAACACTGCAGCGCTCTCTGAGATGCTAATTACATTTTTCTCTTAAACTCCGTGGAGAGTTTCTTGGGCTCTGACGGTTTGAGTTCAACAGTTCTCATATTTTTTAACTATTAAAGTTGACATGAAACATTTTCAGACACTTAAGATTTAAAGTTATCAGAAATCTATAGATTTTTTGGATCTGAAAACTGTTTCAGTCCATGTCCATTGCAGCAGCTCCTCTTTTCAGCCTCTGACTGAAACACTTGGTTTAAGCTCCTGTCCCTTTAAGGGTCCCCTTCTGATAAAGCCAGGCCTGCTCTGATTGGCCAGCTTGTTTACTGTGTTGTGATTGGTCAACTGCTAACAGCTTGTGTAAGAAATCACTTTATCTGGTTTCCTAAGGGGACGCGCCAAACTAGCTGCTAGGCAGGCATTATGCAAATGTGAGGCATGTGACATCACAAAGGTACAGGCCAGAGTATTGAGGCGTTTCAGGTTTAATGTGGAGAGAGGAGCTGCCATCCTCCCATGTTGGGCTTTGAATTTGTTGAACTTTTCAAAAACTATTTCAAAAACTAACACTAGAGAAGAGAAACCCTAAAGAAGAATAAAACTCTTTGTGTAATTTAAATCACATTAATTACTATGCAGATTCAAAAAATTAAATAATTATGAAACAAAATTTTGCATCTTTTTATAAACATGGAGCTCGTTCTTTTTTTAAATCCAGTACAAAGACCAGCTGTCCTCAGACAATCACTGTTTTTTCATTAAATGTGATCCCTCATCCTCCACAGACACTAATCCAGTGAAGAGCAGCCAAAACAAATAAAGCTCTTCTTAGCCCCACACCTGTGAGGTGAAAAGTTCAATGATAGTGGGCAAGTGGGAAATAACCCTTGGAAATTGCTGCTGAGCTACAAATACACACATGAACATTTCATATTTGGGGACAAAAAAAAAGCAGTGGAGTCAGTTCCTGATTTGCTCAGATGCTGATGTAGAAAAGGAAGCAATACACTTTTTAAATGTATTTCATAGCTAAGACCCTTTTATCAAACAAAAGACTAGACTCCACATGCTGATTTAATGTTAAAAATCTGTTTTTCCATTAAGGTGATATGAAAACTCTGCATACTGCCCATTCGCTGTATGACAAGTTACATAAAGGATTTGCCAAATCAAAACCACAGTGTTTGCAGAAATGCAGATATCTTGTCCTCTGACATTCAATGTTTGTTTTGTTTACGTTTGAAGCCCTCTACCCACCCCTCCTTCAGCATAGTGGTGAGTAGATAATGAGTGAGTTTTCATTTTGTGGTTAACTATCCCTTCAAAGTGACTGAAGTGACCAACTGGCACAATACCAATAGCCAGGGTGGTAAATGGTTCAGAGTTCTTGACGCGCAAACCGTTTGTTTTGTCCTCGTAACTCGTCTTGCTGCTACGTTGCAGTTGCCAGGATGCTATTGGGAATGTGTTGAATTCAAAAATGACCTTTGTTTGTGCCTTTAACCGTTGCTCCATGTGCAGTAAGAACCAGATCATCCCCGCGATCCAGACACACAGAGCCCACACCACTGTGTCTACTTGTGACTGCCCCCTTGTGGCATGGCATAGCAATAACCACAAAATAAACAATCTAAACAAATCTCAAATCAAGCTGCATTTACAATTGAATGACTTGAATGACAATAAATGTTGTAGTAGATAAAGTCTGGTACCAGGGGCAGAACGGTATCTGTAACTCACATATCATATACGAGTAACTCTGCTACACACCTGTATTAACCAATAACCATATTTACCTAAATCAATAAAAGCCTCATTCTTACAGTGATATTCATTTTAGGCATTAGTGATTATCGAACAGGGGCCTGTGAAATACAAATATTGTGATCATAATTAAAGTAAAATAATGTGCTTGTAAGGAGGAAAAACACAAACAACACCTCAGTGATGTGAAGTTAACAGCAAAATGGGCTAAAACATGAAGGGACATTTGTCTGACTGATCAAATCGCACAGGCAGATCGATGATACACTTCTTGAAGGTGTTTATATATAAATGACATTTTTTTTTCTAATCCACCATTCACCATTGCTGCTCATATCTCTCCCTGTCATCTTCATATTTCTCCTTGATCGGCACATGTGGGATCGTGAAGCGCTCTCTGTTCTGTTTGGAGCTTAGCTGTGTTGCTCATGGATAGATAAAAATAAAAATCTTGTGTTGTCTCTGAACATGCCGATGTGATGAATGTGTGTGATTGTGCTGTCAAGAGTAAATCCAACAAATCTCTCTGGATGAAAGAAGAAAAAAATCCCCTCACGCCTCTGGAAATCTCTGTCCCAATAACCCACATGGCCCCGGACAACTGTAATCCTTTGTAATGTATGTAGTAGTGTCTGGCGAGGGTGTGTGTGTGTATGTGTTTGTCTTTCTTACACACACATGCACACGCACACAGATTTGTTGCCATGGAGCTTCATGAGCCTCAGCAGACTGCCTGCTCTGTTTAGTCACCCTCCTCCTCCCTTCTGAACGCCTGGTGCACACCCACACTTCCATATTTGTATTCCCCTGGAAACCTGACAGAGAGCGTCAAACAGCCTCGACAAGCACTGAGTTGATGCGTCACGCTGCCCATTTACCAACCACACACTCTCACATACACACAGTTGTGCTAAAGAAAAGTGCGTGTTGGGAGTCTGGGCCGGCGAACACAGGTTCTTTTGTTTTACAGCAGCAACCGGTGGCCCGCTCCTCCAGCTCTTTCTCCCGTGACGTCCCGACTGACCTGTTTTCCCTCCATATTTTCACCGACCTCCTCCTTGAACAAATAATTAAGAAGTAGGGAGGCTCTGCACAGAAAACCAATGGCCCTGTCCTCCCGTCTCTCTCTCACAGCCTGTTGATCCTTTACAGCAGTTTGGGGCGTGCAGCATCATTATGTCAATTATTTTGGAAACAGGACATGCCTCATAATAAAGCATTTATTACTGCAGAATTGCAACTATTGAACTCAGCCTGCAGGATTCCAAAAGCTTTCACTGCGTCAGCATCACAATGCTGAATGTGCAACAGAGCACCGAAGACTTGGATGTTCAATAACGTGTCTGCATAAATCTTTTCATCGCTGTCTTACTTTGGGATTCCCACAGTCCCAATGATGTCTTCAGCTGACATGCTTCCTATAATACATCAGCACATGAGCCAGCAGGGTTCAAAGGTTTCGTCCCAGTTGGGCAAAAAAAAGGGCGCAGATTTAAAACGGTAAATTTTACCACACAGAGAGAAAATGTGGGCGGAAATCCAGGGTCATCTGTCAGTGCTGGGTTTCACCAGCGCTGCTGAACTCATCACAACATACGAAGAAGAACGTACAGAGGTTTCCCCTTCAGTAATTTATCCCTCCTGTGTCAGTCCCACATGAAGCTAGGGGCGATGCATTAAAGCCACCCACATGGACATATGATTTTCTGTCAGGCTAAATCCATACCTTTCATTTGAAAACCGCATTTTGGCTCAATATCTGTTTTAATTCATGTCAGCACAAACACGCCTGAAAACGCACATCACATTATTTCACAGACACTGGGCATGCACGTGCTGTTGTGAACAGGAAGGTTTGCACGTCCCGTTTCGACACAATTGTCGCGGATTGCTCGAATAACAGTTCTTCTCCTACACATGTAAACAGTTGTATCATTGTAAGATATGGAATTTAACTGCACAGCAGCTGTTAGCAAAGACAACAGGGTCAGCTACACTTGTAATTGATTATCCATGTTGGGTTCTCCACTGGAAGCCAAGGCTGATGGGAGGTCATGTGATAGGACCCTGACAATTAAGCGAAGACTACATCATGACCGAAACGACCCAATCAGCAAGTTGTTGTGTCTGCATGATTGTTTTCTAACGTCTCCGCTTCTGCCCTTCCAGATTTAATTGGTGTGCCAGAATTTTCAAAGCGACCCTAAAACTCCAGAGTAGTGTGGACAAGTCGTAGCCGTTGCGATTGAATGTGTTTTTCAAACAAACACGTAGTGGTATGGATGCAGCCTCGTATTTCCCACTTGACAGGTTACACTGGCACCTACCTTGTCCTTAGCTTCACTCAGCTGGTCCTCCAGTTCAGAGAAACTGAAGCCCGCCACCGTGATGAAGTCACCGATCACAGCCACAAACTTATCCCCACGTTCCCTTGTCCTGCTCTGCTGGTAGAGCAGCTCCTGGAGGTGGACAAGCAAACAACGAAAAAAACATATGAGCACGTTATTCATCTCAGTTTTGCCTTGAAGTGCAATGTATGCACATTTGTTTCTGTGTGTGGCTGCAATGCCAATGTGACATTTGCTGTTCCATGTCACGGTGCGTGGAACGATACCAGCGTTTAAAACACCTCACCCTGCCGTCTGCCTCTGCCCAGCTCCAAAACATAATAACAGACGAGAGAAGACCCACAGGGAGGGAACATGACACAAACACACAACAACTCACCGCTTCCAGAGCCTTTAGTCCACTTTTAATATTGTGCACTTCTTTTTCCAACTCAGACAAACTAAGAGAAAAACCGAAAAACAGATGCTGAGACAATATTTACTTAACTATATTATATTCTAATGCACTCTAAACATGTATAAACTATTGGCAATACAGCAAAAGTTGCATTGAGAGATACACACAGGTTTAGTCAAAGTTCATTGTCCCCTCATCCCTACAGTGGAATGCTGTGCACTGCACTCACTTGACTTTGGCCGCCTCTGATAAGCTGCAGAGGTCCTGCTGGATTTGAAGCGTGTCCGGGTAGTTCTTCTCAAAGATCATGATCAGGTAGTGCAACATGGTGATGTTCCTGGTCAATCAGAAGTAAAGACGTCAACGCAGAGTCAAGCAAACTCTACCTAGAGATTTATCTTGGTAACATTATTTCATGAAGAGCTGCAAAGAAACAGTATATTATTCTTTCTTTAAATCTGCTGGTTTTGATTTGTAGTTGTTGTCCGTCTCTTTATTATGTCTCAGCAGTGAATTCCTCTTTAGCAACCGTTGAAATGACACTGATCAGTGATTGAGTGGCAGCCTGTTACATTATTTAAATTTTTACAGATTTGAGCAGAAATAAACATGATTTAACCACTCATTCATTGAATTTATAAAAATGTATTTTCTGATTTTGTGGGAAGATTTTAAAAGTTCATGAGTCATGACAATAAAAGGGGAGTTTTTACCTCCATCAATGAGGTTATGTTTTCATTTGGGTGTGTTTGTCAGTTTGTAAACTGGATATTCAAAGACTATGAATGGACTGGAAACCTGGTGGAAGGAGGTGGTATGGGTCAGGGAAAACCCATTAGATGATGATGCAGATTTGGATCAGGAAGTGGATCCATGATTTCTTTTCACTTTACTTAACATTGCAAGATTTCTCAGAGAATAATTCAAGTATCTTGATTAAAAAAACTTTAAGGGGGGGATTTTTCTTCTACTGAATGTCTATTTCTAGTTTTTGATGTTTTTAAATGTGCTGGCAGCTGCTGTCTACAACAGAGGTTAAGGAAACTGAGAAACTAGCGCTATAAATAGTATCTTATTTAATATTTTATAGTACAGAATATATTGATGAGGTGCTGAAGTGTACAGTCCCCCTGTGACCCACCTGTCTATGCTGGACTTTGTGTCTGCGATCTTGTTAAGGCTGGAGACCTTGAAGCCGAAGGCATTGCCTCTCTGGCCCTTGTTCATGAAGTTGCCGAAGGCCAGCACCACCTCCAGGATCTGAGTCAGCCGCTTGCTCTGAACAACCTCCTTGGATGCGTTCAGGATGGCTGCAAAAAACAATGGAGAGTGAGAAACAGCTGGAAAGATCATATAGTTAGCGTAGGATATGCATGCATTTTGAGTAGCCCCGTCAATTAAACTTTCATCTTGCATAACAAACTGGCCTTTCTCCATTCCCTGTCATGGTTTCAACCCATCACTGACTCATGAAACTTAAGGCTCAGTGGTCTGTGGCCTTAAAGTTCTCATCCCATCCTTCAATTTTAAAACACCCTTGTAATGATTGATCAATATTCCCCACAACGACTGGGCAGCTCAGTGGGGAAACCCATAAAGTTCTTCCATCCAGCCATTAAACAGCAGGGGGAGGGCAGTATTCCAATGCAATCCCCTGCTGTCCACTCCTTCACCCCCTGAGAACGCGCTCGTCTGGCAGAGCGCAGGTGCTTCCCGCTCTCCGCGGAGGAAATCGCGGCGTGAATGTGAAAATCATTAACAGAATCCATATTGTTATTTTTACAGTCCTTCCTGCCGTAATAAAACATGGGAACTAGTCCCCTGGCTCTGCCAGCCGTATTCTGTTGGATGTGGACAGGCTTGGCCAGACCCTCTACTGAAATACGTCTTTTTGAACATGTTGGGTGGTCCGGAGAAACATCCAGAGTGTATTTCAAAGTAAGATGAATAATAGATGAACACGAGAACTCTTCTGTATTAGGGGCACTGATGAGGAGTCTGGGAACATTCTGAATCCAACTACACGTTTTCTGGAATCAATACTCACTGGATTACGCTGGCACAAGACAAAATGTGTTGTGCTCATCAGTGCCCAGAAAGACATTAACCCCACCAGAGACGTGACTTTCAAGTAGCTGGGGCTCAGAGAGACACTTCGACAGCGCGGGGGAACACAAGTGTAATGCACACATGTCTCACTGGAAGCATTTTCCCCTCAGACTTTGAAGTGAGCAGCAGTGTTTACGAGAGAGGCTCTCCCCCTCTCAACGTGGGCCAGCTTTCCAAAACAGCCTCCCTGGTAACCTGGAAGCTGCTCTGGCGAGGGAAAAACTGCAGAAGCCCAATATACAGTTGGCCACTGCAGCTCTCTCAGTGCACAAACACACATGCACGTGCACACACACTTACACACTTTACACACAGAAGGGATTTCACGAGGCACTGGGAAAAGCATCGGTCAGAGTGTTCGAAGGTGATGACATTTTTAGTGTTTGAGACCTCGTCTTTTTGTTTGTTTGTAATCTTTGTTTCCGGGAGTGTAACTGGGAGCAGAATCGGTGTGGTGTGACCTCCGAACATGTTCTTATCTTCTTGCTCCAAAAGCCTGTACAGCTGCTTTTAGACATGCACCGAAGTCAGGACATTTTCCTGAAATTTTCCAGAGAGCCTGTACTTGAGAACACAAATGTAAGAGTCAGTTCCTCCAGACGTTTTCCTGAACTTTTCCTGCCAGCCCCCCACTCAATCCTTTGCCCACTGACTCCTACTCAAATGGATGTACAGCTTCATCTTGTTAAAAGGGGGAACTATGTGCATTTGTTGCACTGTATGAGTGAGTGAAAATAAATGTAAGCGGTTGTCGTCATGATATGTTTTTAGCAGATCTTCTTAAACAAAAATAAAGCTCCATGTCACAGGGATGTAAGCTATATCAGGCTTTGGCATAAAATACTTGTTATTATGATCAATTAGCTTTTGTTTTTGGTCTTTTCTTGGATTTGTTGACATTAAAATCACAGAGAGTTCACCTCTGCTTCCTCTGTATTTTTCAGTGGCGTCTAAAGTCTTTGTCCTTACCTTCAACTTTAGGCTTGGTTTCACCCAGACGCTCGGCGAACTTCTTCTTAAAGAACAGAGCCTGCAGTCTCTGCTGGTAGTGGTCAATTCTGGGGAAGGAGAAAAGGGGGAAACATGAAGGGAGGTGAGTTACATTTGTCTCCAGGGGAGTGTCGATTCAAAGCTCGAAGTCAATCAGGCGTACAAAATTCCCTCTCTCTGTTTTCACAGGGCTTTTATCGTCCAATAGGCTGCCATCAAGCTGGAAAGTTGACAAATGGGTTTGTTAAACTTGCTCAAAAGTTCACCAAAGAGGAAGTGGGAATTTCAAAGAGGGACCAGGGATATTAAATGGTGTTCAAAAAAAGAAGGAAATAACTAATTCCCAAATGCATTCCTTCAGACCAAAGGAGATGTGGTCAAAAGGAAAGGAAGGGGACAAGGTCATATTTCAGAAAAGGAAATGAAAAGGTTTAATTATCTCTGATACAGCAGATTCAGAGATGGTTTGAGTTAAAATGCCTCTGCTCTCTGATGTGACTGCAGCCACAACTTCTTTTCTCAGCTTAATGATGAATCACCCTGAAGTTCAAGGCTTGCTCTCGGGTCCAAACTCCCCTCACTGCTTCAAAAGCTCAATCTTATCGAAAAGACGTCACACTCGTGACTGCTTGATGTCCTGATTTGGGAGTACCATCAAAATTCTCAGTGTTGGACTCGTTCATTTAACTACACGCCATAAGACTGTTGGACACTGAGGCAGATACTGACTTTATGTAGCCGATTCATCACTTTTATGTCTCTCTTTCTTAAAAATCCAACACCATAAGAGTTTCTGTGCAGCTTCATGGACCATCAGTGTTTCCAATTTATTAGCTGGAGTATTGTGCTCTGCCATATTCTAATTTGTCCTGCCACAAATGTTTCACAATTAAAAAAAAGGAAAGTACACCTCTCATAATAACATAAGAGATCTTTGACGAATTGTTTTTCTCTGTATATTCCATATAGAGCTTTCTGCAAGCTTGCTGCCTCACGCTCAAGTTTTTACCATCCACGCAGACAGTCAGACCTTATAGTTTCAGCTTCAGCTGTGTACAAACCTGCAAGTGGCATCAGTGGAGTTATCTTACAAAAGAATCTTACAAATCAATCCTGTTGGAAACTCTGCATCATCACACAGATATATAGTCCTGCGTACCTGCTCATTTCAAAGAGGAAGCGATCAGCCCGGGCCATGCGCTCCAACTCATGTTTGTGCTCCTCCAGCAGGTCGATGTCGCTTTTCTCAGGGATAAACTTCAGCAGCTGCAAATACGCAAAGTAACTGTTAATACAAATGTAAGTGTCTGATTGCCAAACTGTTTTCTTCCCAGGACATTCTGAATGAGTTTTCACTGTGTTTGATTAGCTGTATTACTTTGAGTGTGAGTAATAATTGAAATCTATATACATTATACAAAAGTACACACAGAAATAAATCACATTTCTCTGTTTCCTTGCCAGGAATAATGGCACCTAAACTGTCACTTTAATTGGACTTGCTGTAAATTGCATCAAAACCCATTGAAGGGGTATTTTACCCCTTCTTGATTGGACAGCATGAGTCTGAAGTGGGGAGGGAGAGTGGAGAGGACATATGGGATGCCCGCTAGCTCACCTGGAAGAGCGGATGCCCAATATACGGACGCTTGAGCCCTCCTGCAGCCTCTTTATGAAAACTAAAAATTCTAGTTTCTTGTCCTTTATTTAATTAAATCCATACGCACTGTCAGCCAGTAATAATAGACCTGTTCCTGCCTGCTGCTACATTGCTACCTCCCATATGTCCCCTATCATCCATCAAACACTGAACCGTACCTGCTCCAGCATATCTTTGGCCAGCTCCTCCCTCTCATCCATCTCCAGGATCGCCCTCTTAATCTCTTCATTGCTCATTTTTAACCTGAAAAGGAGAAAAAACTTTTTATTCAAAGTTGTTTCAATTACAATCGTTCTTTTAAATGTGAATCATTACGACACAACAACAGATTCTGAATCATTGAACACGATGAGCAGGATTCTAATACTCTGATCAGCTGCTCTGGCCCATTGTCAAGCCCCGGGAGCCCTGCCAGCTGTTATCAATGCATCTGTTCAGTGTTAAGTGTGCTGGGTTGTGATCAATAACAACATTGGAGTCCTATTGACATACCACTGACCCCATTAGGGTCTGGTGTGCACCCCCGGGTAATTTTCTATGGATTGGAAAGTGAGTTGAGGGACCACGTATCAGAGAGGTCTCAGAACGCCTGTTTATTGATCTGTGATGGGACTCTTTGGACCGTCAGCTGGTCGGAGATGGTACGTTGTCGAGTAAATGGGGACAATTGATTCCACTTCAGATATAGTGGAACTCTATGTCCCTCTGGAAAGGGGTCAATTTTATGCGTCTTAATTGATTTCACATGGCTTCATGTTGAAAATGGGAAACTTCGAAAACAGACAAAAGCCTTGTGGAAATCTGAGCACTGAACTTCCTGAGATGCAGCCTCTCTCCTGGGCCATGTTTTGTGTCTGCTATAAGACAGAGACAGGATGGTAATTCACTTACACTGACAGATGTCCTAGTGGGTCTATTAAAAAACCATTTCCTTGTACCAGACGCACTGAGCACCTGCCTCAAGCAGCTCCACATCCAGCTACCTCTCAGCCTCGTGACCCAAACACTGCAGTGCCACAGGTTTCGTAACAGGCTGTGCTGGGGCAGCTTCACCAGAGTTATATTCCAACTAGTGCAGTGCTCAATCTAAACCTGCCTGTTGGGAATGGGCTGTGTTATTGTTAATGCTGTGGAGCAACTTCAGAATTATTCCTTGTCATTAGTGAGTCCTTCTCAAACAGTTCCACAATATAATGTCCCTTTTTATTGTTTGTGTGCTGGATGTTGTGTGCAGAGGTTTTTATAAACAGTCTATGGTGCAGAGAGAATGAATTTGCTCTGTTACCTGTGTGGCTCCTAAATAAGTTTGAATGATTTATTGGACTGCTGTTATTTTTTCATACATAACATGTCAGCCATTTCTGATGTCTGTTCAGCAATTGACACAATCTTCTGACCCAAGTTCACAGCTTTTCAAAATAAAAGCTCTGTAATTCAGCTCAATAGAAAACATTGCAGTAACAAAATCAACATTATGGTTTTACTCGGAAGACAACTTGCTAGAGACAAAGGGATTCCATTAGGGATGCACCGATATGGAAATTCTTGGCCGATACCGATATTTGTTTATTTTTTTGTTGTTGTTATCATTCACCCTTTTGTGCCAGAAAATAATTAAATAATTATTTAAAAAGCACTATTAAAAAAAAATTCAGCCCTTTATCACTCTTATCTTTTAATGAGCCGTGAGGCGCCACCGGACAAGGAACTCCCCCCCCCCCAAAGACCTTGAGGTGTGCCGCACACTAAGCCTCCGGCGGCGCGGAGAGGAGGGCGACGGGGCGACTGCTCCCCCAGCCGCGGCACGGGCCCAGCGGTTTAACCACAAATATGAACATCGGCCAATGATATCGGTGAAAGTCATGTATCGGCCGATGTTCGGCCGATACATCGGTGCATCACTAGATTCCATGAATGTTGCTGCCATAATGGAGATCATCACCATCAACCCTTGTGAATATCTGTGTCAGTCTGATATGGTGAAATAAAAAGAATGTGACGGCTATTTTGACCTGTAGTTTGAACATGCTGCAGACAAATGCTGTAGTTTATCCAAGGACATAGAAGAAGACATGTTCAACACGGTCCACAGACTGAAGGCACGCTGCTCCGCCCCCAATAGCTGCTACAGAGCGCTGGTGGCCTGTTTATTCATGGGCCCTAATGCATCAAATTCAGCACTGCACCACAGGCCAAGTGTGAAGCAAATAAGATCAACGGTTTGCGGGATGTGTTGGAACGTTTGTGGAATTAGAAGGTAGATGAACAGTCTACTAGCATCCCTCCAGCTGTCCACTGTGCGTACGGTACAGCATCATCCATCCTCCTGACTGGGAGCCTTACTTTGAAAGCAGGATGACACAATTCTGTGCACGTCTCCCGTCGATGACTGACAGCTCCTTGACCTTCCGCGTGCTGACGTATAAGTCGTCCATAGAGCCCGTCTCCTTCTGCAGGAAAATACAAAATAAAGACACATTCACTTTGCGAAACAGTTGCATTTATGTGCTCTTATAAAATGCAAAGCCAGCACAGCAAGAGCTATCCTCCCCACATCTGTTTGGCATCTTTACCTCGATGAGGGCTGACATGACCTCCTTCTAAGCATTTAACATCGTGTTAATTTGGAGCAGATTAAATAAAAAACAAACTCAAACAGAAACATGGCCAGTAGTTACAGTTTGATCACTGCCTCAGAGTCGATATAAAGTGCAGTCAAAAAGCCTACGATGCAGCCAAAGACTTCACTTGGCCTCAGGTCAAGTTCCCTGACCTGTTTTTGCACTGAATGCGACTGTCAAGTGTTATGCATCAATTCTCAGAGGCCGCAATGCACGTCTCATTAAAAGTTATAAACCCTGGACTGGGTTTATAGGAAAACACATTTAAAAAATTCGTGGAAATTAGAAAAAAAAACGGTGCAAGAAAAAGATCTAAAGCAGTTCTTCGGAGTTTTTTTTGAGTGATTCACCTCAGCAAAAACAAAGGAGGCAGAAAGGCAAGCTGCACACAAATGTAGTAAATTACAAATCCACAAGGGGAAAGTATACACGTCTGAGAAAAAAAAATGTCTGAAGCTGCACGTTAAACACATTCTATTTATGGTGCGAGCTGCTGCCTGCCAGAAAATGTCCATTTTGAGGTTGCTGGGTATGACGTATGTAAAACAGATGCGGCTTGTAAAGAAAGTGTTGTTTTTCCGTTGGAGGGGTTGGCACTGGTTGGGGGGGGGGGGGGGGGGGGGCTACTCCTGTTCACTGTGCCAGCCAAAGCCAAACTCTGCCAACGCACTAAAGGCAACTTTGCCAACTTGTGTGTTGCATGTTAACTTAATCCAATAAAAGCCAAGACTAGCACTTTCGTCCTTTGACAGTTATTAAGTGATCACACTGTGGTCAACTGGTTTTTTTCTCTTACGCAAGACGACGAGATTGAAAGCAATTTAAAGCCATGAAAGATGATGATGTAATGATGGTAATCAACTCCATAACTTGGAAATGGAGATGATAATGAAAAATTGGATTATGATGATTAATGCTCCATTTACATTTGGATTGTCAGAGCCTAAACAAAGGCAAAGTGTCTAAGTCTAAGTCTAGCGGCCGACAAGCTGTAAGCCTTCATTCATTTGCTTTATTATTTAAGTTCAGCGGAGCTTTACTCAGTACATCGCCTCAGTGATCACCTGAGTTTAGTAATACTGAGCAATTTGCATGTCAAAATTGGACACTACACTTCCTTGGGCCCTTTACAATGCACATGCTAAGTGTGATGTCAAAATACATGAATGTCCTGGAAGCAGTGAGACTGAACCAAAACTGTTTTAGATGTAAAACTAGGACATTTTGAGCTGAAAGATGCTGAGAAGCTCTGTAGGGCTGAGGAGAAACTGCTGATTCATAAAGAAAAAAAATAACTGAATTGCTGGCTGACATTGCAGAGGAGAAGATAAGAGACCATGAGAAACGTTGCCAGAAGACCTTTGACTTACCTGTTTGAAGGATTGGTTAGTGAGCAGGTCCTACCAGGGCAGTCGGAGCGAGCGCAGAGACACAAACAAATTGAAAACACATGCAAAGATTAGCACTTCAAGCAGAAAAAAGTGGTGGCTATAGAGCAAAGAAGAATAACTCTGCACACTACAAGCTGAGGCTGGGAAGCCCTCTGTGAGAAAAACAATAATCATGTGCCGTCCAAGTCATCAGGAGCTCATGAAACTTGCACTCAAATATCTCTGTGTTGCGGAGTCGAAAAAGCTTTCCGCCCTGTTATGATTTATTCTTCTGATTGCATCTACATACTGTCTTGACATGCAAAAACAAGAGCATGAAAAATGAGCGATGTAACTAATCCTACAGAGGCCAAATGTAAACAAAAAGCCAAATTTTTGTAAGAAAAACCAACGACGGGCTTTAAAAAAATGACGAGGGGGGCCATGACATGTATAAACACTGCAATAATGTCCTGTTCAACTGAACGTCGCTCTTGCCAAATGCAACTGACATGTCAAAGCCAGGAAGATCTTGGGATTTTATGTGGCGACATCCACAAAGATCTGCATTTAACCGCTCGACCAGTGCCAATAAAAACCTGCCCCGTATAAATAAATAGCTGCAGTATATCACTGTCAGCAACTGCCTCAAATGAGCCATTACTCTTAAATAAAAGCCTGTAAAATACAGTTGTTCTTTCAGCTGTCATGGGACTGTCAAGCAAGGCAGTAAATACTTTATACATGAATTCAACAGGTTCAATACTATTACAGGGATTATTATAATGTATTGCTCCTCAATCGGAGGTTACTAGGAATACATTTGGGTGCATTAAGATTCCAATTAAGACCACTTGTAAAATACATCAATTCGTGCAATCGCACCCAAGATAATCGTATGACAAGTGGTGTGTAATTAGTTTGTAGCACAGAGAGAAGTAATTGCTATGTGCTGAATGGTGTTACCCCAAAGGCACTCATACCATAATTATCCTATTAATGCACACGCTTCAGGACGAGGTTTCCTGTATCGACTCTACTCGTGACTTTCAGCTGTGTTGCTGCTTTGACTCATGAGCCCCATGAAGACCCGGGCAGTTCAACAGTTCTCACACACAAAGCTGTGCAGATACGAGGGCAAAGCTTGAGCTCTGTGGCATCTCTACAGTGAAGCACTTAGCAGTGAACAGCTGCTCGTGTTAGCCCAGAGCTGGACCCCCAGGCCCTCCACCTCCCATCCCATCTGCCCACACACACACACACACTCACTCACTCACTGTGTTTACATGAGCACTACTATCCTGGTTATGAGGCTTATCCCGGTTTTGACCATATTCAGGATATGGTGTTATGGTTATACATATCCTGGTTATTTATTACTGTCTGTTGTTTGAGCAGGTGCCTATGACGTTTAATGTTACCGTCAATGTAAACACGGTGGTACAGTGGTTAGCGTTAAAACAAGAAGGTTCCTGTTCTCCATGTTCTCCCTGTGTCTGCTTTGGTTTTCTCTGGATACCCTAGGTCCCTCCCAGCATGTGCAGACATGCAGGTTGGGTTAATTGGGTTCAGTTCAGTGTTCAGTGACAACAAATGATGACAAAATGTCAGTGTGAGTAGCGCATCATTTAACCAGCTGTGTGTGACAGTTGACCCGTTCATGAGCCTGAAGGAAAACAACAGTATGAGCATCAGGTCCGTTACCGTGTGGTCACAGTGTTGTACAAACTGGTCAGTGGGGGGACTTGGCTGAAGTCACGTCTGCGCTGATAGTCCGCAGTGGTCAGAAATCAGGATAAGATGTGTACATGCTGCAGAGCCCCAATTACTTACAGAGCCTTAAAATCGGATTACTTGTAACTGAGATAAGGGCTTAACTGGGATACTGAAATGGGGATATGACATTTACATGCTCCAACCTAAAAACGGGTTACTTAAAAAACCAGGATACCGGTATGAGTGCACATGTAAACCCAGTCACTTAAACACAAACACACACACATTAAAATAATCAAAATAAAAACATATTGAAATTCAAAATTGAAATGCAGCTCTACAAGCAAACAGCCATTATAATGGATTTCTGTTCCTCTTCTGTTAATTCTCGCCAAAACAACCTCAAGTCATGAAACTAATTTCCACAATAGAGTAACAAATCCGAACCTGCTGTCTCTGATAGGCTGAAAACATCTTCTCTATGTCCTTGAGGTCGAGAATCTTGAAAGCTCTCACGTCATCAATGTCATTCCAGATGGTGCCATTGATCAGGTTCTAGAAAAGGCACAAAAGAGATTAACATTCAAACACTGATTCACACTGAATAAAAAACAACTCAGTTTCTATATCTTAGTTCATTCATATCAGGGATGAATAGATGCTTTGACTTTGTTGCGTAATCAAGTTAAATCAGCTACGAGAACATATCTATATATAAAACCATGCAATTATAACATCTGTTGAGTCCTAAATCTCTGATGTGAAACTCAAATGACCCTTTATGTTAAGTTGATTTGAAATTATCTTGTGTTTTGTACAGTGAAGTCTTTAATACAGTTGGCTGCAAAATGACATGTTTTCCTTCGTAATATAGATGTTCCATCTAACCTCTCCCAGTTTGGACCAATTGAAGGACTTCAGCGGGTGAGAAGGCTGAGGGATGGACTTGGAGTGCAGTGTGGACGCTGAGTTGAAGGAGGAAAGAAGAGGAGGAGGCGGGGCTCCGAACATAGGAGGGGCTCCCGGTGGAGGAGGTGGGCCACCGGGCGGCGGCGGAGGCGGTGGAGGAGGCGGGCAGCTGAACGGTAGAGGAGGAGGCGGTGGAGGGAAGCCACCAGCCATGGGCGGTGGAGGGGGTGGGACGGGCCCGCCAGGAGGAGGAAGAGGCGGGAAAGACACGCTGCCACCCTATAGCATGGGAAACGGACAAAAATACAAATTTTAGTTATCACAAATTTATATTTTAAAAACATATTTGGACATTTATTTGCAGACACTTATGTATATTGCAACTTTCAACAAGTGAATTTGGGGAAAAAAGGAAGATGACATCAAATCTAAGAGTATCTCCTCTGAATATTCTTTCTTGAAGAAAATTGTACTTTCTGTATTCATGTTGTTCTGGGTTTGTACCCGCATGGTAGAATGCACTTATATCGCCTTGGATATAAGCCTCAGCTAAATGAAAAGTAAAGTAATGTTATGTAAATAAACAGCTCAAAGCAAGTTAGAGTACAAATTAGATAAGAAGATGGATTATCTTGGGTAAACTTTGGAGAAGTGGAAAAATTCTAAATATAATTATGATAATATATGATATATTTAATCAATTAAATTCATTATCAATGGTTATTAATAAAATGAACACATATTAAAAAAAGCATATATGTGATTACAGAGCAATATATTAGTGGCTTGTACATTGTTTCGTGTGTCATATTGAAAGACAATATTGTAAAAAGCAGAACTGCTCACAGCTATGTCATGGATGCGTGACGATAGATCCAGGACTTGTTCCTTGGCTGAGCGCAGCTCCACACCCTCACGCAGTAGCTTGTCCTTCATCTTGTTCAATGTCTTCATCATATCATCCTTTTCTTGGGTCTTGGTATCACATTCCCGCTCCTTCTTCTCTAGTTTAGCCATCAGCTCTACATGATCTGAAAGGAAGCAATGGCACCAACATGTGATCACGTGATGCAGATTCATATAGGTAATGTACATACAGATAGGCAGGTAATGATTTAGAGGCAAAATATATTTGAAAAACTTGACTAATGGAGATAAAATGCACAAAGCATTATCTCTGTTAACCTGCAGAGTGCAGTGTATCAAAGACAGTTTACCTTTCCTGAACTTTTCTGCCTGGTCTCGCCACTGTTTCACCTCATTCTCATTGACCAACCTGTAGAGCAGGCAGACACAAATAAGAAGCAGGAACAGATAAACAAAGTGCAGCCTTTCACAAAATGCTCGCAACTGCCGTCCAACCAAGTCAAGCTTCCACTTTTTAAAAGGGAAATTGCATCATTGGATTTGAGAACAATTGGTCCCTGACAGTAATTGTACTTTATTTTGGTAAGAGAGGATCAGATTCATTCGCAGCATTGACTGGGTTGGTACAGATTGCTCTTTTAAGCTACACAGTGTAACATTAGTGATAACATAAATCCTGTGTGGCTGGAATCAATTCAGTTATGAAGTCTGGCATTTAGTTCTGCCAGAGGCTTGAAGTTAAACAGGGTTACGCTGCCGTTGTGTTATTGCTGAAATGTAGTAGTGACAAATGAGTGTTTTTGATAATGAAGTAATCAGAAAGGGAAAACCATGAAGGCAATATAAAAGCTGAAAAGTGAAAAATGGGAGAAATTAACTTAGATGAATATAGTGGAAAGTGAAAACCTTGAGCCTCGGCCGTTGCCATAGCTGGAGTGGAGAGAATAGACATGTTTCAGTGTCACTAAGCAGAGTGTGTAAACAAAGAATAAGAAAGAGAGTGAGAGGCAGAACTACTTAGAACAAACACAGCTGAGTAGGATGCCAATGAGGATCAAGTTACACGTGGAAATCCACAAGGCCATTTTAAGGTAAATTGGTCATTAATCAGTTGTCGGTGCTCTAAGTGCTGGTGTTAGTGAACAGGACAGTTTGAACTTGATTACATAGGACTGTTTTAATTAGAGCTCCAGTAACAATCAATGGATCCAGCTCAATAAAACTAAAAGACACAATGACTTTATGTTGAATAGTCAAATAAATGCCTTCACATAGCTGTGGAAAAAATATGATTTGTGCGAGAGTGTTAATTTTGGGTCACGCACACGTGTGAATAGTCAGTCGTCGTCATGGTAACCGCAGATGATGAATGACTTTGTCTCCCAGTTGTTTTAACAGTTGTTTTAGGGCCCTCCACCCACCAACCCACCCACCTACCTACATTCAACTCTCGCTACGAGCTGCGGCACGAGACTGTACGTATTCACCCGATAACAGTCTGGGCCTCCGGCACAGAGCTAACACAATGAGGAAATCTCAGTTTATGCACTATTTTTCCAGGCACAATATAGTCAAGGATAGTTTATGGAAACACAGCCATTGCTTGGCAGTAATGTAAAGCGAGGGCTAGGTTTTGACCGCTGTGATGGATCTGCAATGGACACTAATGGACGTCCGGGCGGGCGTAGATGCAGGTTTGCTTTCTGCACGCTGTGGAAAGAATTACACTGGAGTGTGCTGATTGCACAAACAATAGAGGAATGAATTAGCGAACAAAGTAGGAGTTTGCTGGGGCCAAGTTGACAAGGCTACATATTTTATGGTGATTTCCCCACTGAGACTAGACACATTCATCACTGAGCTGAGAAGTTGAACAGAAATAACAAGAAGGAGCAGAGTGGAGGAGAAAGAAGATGGTGAAAGAATAAAGAATGACAGCATGTTGACTAAAAGAAACTGAGGTCCACTGGTAGAGGAAACACTAACTAAACGTGTTTTTATGTACAAAGCTCTGAATACCATCCTTTAAAAATACCTAATCTCTTAAAATATTCAGACATGTGTGTATATATATATAAAATCAGATGCAGAAGTCTTCTGGTTTGTGTATTTAGTTTGACCAATCACGTTTGAGCAGTCTTTGTGGTGGGGACCGAAAGAGGTGGAATATATTGAAAGATATTAAATACATCTGCTATCTGACTTTTTTCTTTTATCTGCATTAATATACAGATAACTGTTAATACAGATTATCCAACTGTGTCTGGACCCAAAACACATACAAAAAGTTTAACTTTTGTTTAATGTGGAGAAATGTTTGACTTGGGCTGTGAACCGTGTACAGTCCTCCTACTTCACGTTGCAACATTGCTTACTCAGATTCTGCGCACGATTCCTTGCTGCCACCTTCACTCAACCACCACCTCTGTCATAGGTAAAACAGCTCGAAATTAAAAAACTACAGACTGAGAGCGGTAAATCTACACCGTAGCTCTGATGCATCACTCATTTATTCCACGGCCTCTTTGCCCTCGAGCAGAGCCTCAATCATTCTGACATAAAAGTGCATAATGCTGCTATCAGGCTTGTGTTTGATCCAAGTTAGAAATTATGCTGATTGGATGCATTAACCACAGGAACTTTCCATAAATGAGTGTGTTTACAGCTTCAAAAGGATAATGAGAGACTTTAAAATCGAATTGGAGGGGAGCACCGGAACTCCAGTGGATAACAGTAGTAGTGTCTTCAAATGCTGAGTAAACAAATGATAACAATTACTAACAGTTGACATTTAAATTTGTCAGAATATAGTGTGTGACCAACTTCCTTAAACAAGCTATGTCGTCATTTTGTTCACTGCTGTATAGAAATCAACTGTGTGGTTCCAGAAGGGAAAATCTCATACATTCTCTGAATAGAGTATCAGCCATAATATTTTAACCATCCAAGGTAGACTCACCACAAGCTACGAGATTGTGAAACAATGTTATATGCTCCTGTAAAAGCTAAAGTCTGAATAATATCAACTGCTGTGATTCACTACACTACCCACCATCCAAACAATCAGTTGTAATAGCAACGCCTCTGATTGGTGGAGCTAGCCTTTACCATGGAAATGTTTACCACAAACACGAAAGAGATGTATCATACAATTAGTTCAGTGATTCATTATGTTTACCACAGAGCAACTGTGATTTCCCTTTCTAAAATGCTGTGGTGTTTTTGTTTTTAGACAAATCACAACAAGGGACATTCAGAAAGGGATAATTCCCAATGGTTTATGATTGAGTGGTTTCCTCTCATTGTTCTAGTTAGAACTGAGCTAAGCTGTTCTAACAGTGGACAGTCACTTTGATGCTTTATACTTTACACAGTCTGTTTTTGTATGTGCTTTGGTTGCGTATTACAAGATTCCACTTACAGGCGAATGATGTTCTTAACACTGAAGTTGTCCAGAGGAGAGATGTCTGGATCCTCTCCCTTCTCATCCTGTAGAACAATCTGTTGGAGGATCCTGTCTAAGAGCTGCCAGTGCTGCAGGCTGCCACCACCGCGCTTATCTGGATGTGAGGTCACAGGCAGAACCAGTGAGGTAAGGCCAATTAGGTCATTATCAAAAGTTGATCTGATGAGCAGGTTTTTCACACCTCAGATACAAGAATATATGCAGCTACTCACATGGCATCTGCAGGCAGTGTTGTAGGATGGAGATGAGGTGAGGGTAGGAGTCTGAGTGGCTCAGCTTCTTCTTGATCAGTTCAAACATGGCACCGGCACTCTTGGTATCTACGTGGCTCTGTCAAAGGAATAAGAAGATAACCACTTGTAAATGGAATTTTAAATCTGATATCTATTTTGGCAAATTGAGTCACACAGACAAAACAGTGTCATGTCTGACAGGATAACGTGACGACAACAAAATAGACTGTTGTCTAAGGGTAATTGTAGATTACTCACCATATCAAAACGTTTGGCCAGCTCTGAGTCATCCTCATTCCGCACCATCTCAAAGAAGTCCAAATGCCTGGGGAGAGAGAAGTAACAGCCGGTGATTAAAGAATTTTCTACGCCTTCGTTTAACCCTAATACTGCATTTGAAGGCCAAGAGACCTGAAGCAGTCTTTGACAGGCCAAGTCTGCACTTAACTTTATCATCTTAATACTGGTTACCCCTCAACTCTTTCCAACTAATGCTTGGAGTCTCAGAAACTCCATATATAAAGCTTAGTTAAATACAATGATGATTGACAGAACTTCAAGGACTTGTGTCAATGAAGTTCAAATACACTAAAAATAGATCTTAGTTTGACCTCTCAGATATAAGTGCCATCATTAACAAAGGATAATTTGCATTTCTGTATGCAAATCAAAAAATGATTAATACATAAAGTACATAAGTTCATGTGTTGCCCAGAACATTTGTTGTGCAATAACAATGCTATTACAGTAACTTATTCCTTCACATTCATCATACGCATGAGTCAAAGGTAAGGGTTACCACTTCCAGTACTTTTCTACAACCTTTAACAAGGCAGAGAGAGCCTCTAGCTGACCAAGAGGTTTGAACCCAGAACCTTTTCTACTGTGAGGTAACAAAACTAACCATCGCACCATACATTTTTTAAACACAAATCAGTGCGGTGTATGGGAACACAGGGGTGACATTTTTTTTATCTGGTCGAGGAGTAATCGCTGTACTTCATTGGTCGCTGTTCATTAGGCTCAGTCTCACCTATCCAGGGTGGCGTTTTCATGTTCTCTGAGTTTGTCGATGACCGGCTGGATGCCCAACATCAGGAACTCGTACCTTAGGTGGAGGCGAAACTCCAGGTTGTCCTGGAAAAAGTTAACAACAAGACAGGAGATTGTTATGAATCTTATCTGCAAAATACTGAGGAAAGTTTTACAGGTGATACAGTCTGTTTAGAAGGATGACAAATCAATAGAGGACAATCAATGGCAGTGGAAAACAGGCAGTTGCAACTTTTATCAATAAGCACAATAGGATTAAAATGATTTATGTGGTTATAAAATATTACAATCACCGAACAACCCCTAATGAATTCAAACTAACAGGCAACTGGGCTGCTAGCTGTTGCTTCATCTTTACTGTACAAACAAAACACTTGAATGTAACTTTTGCAGAAAATCTGATCTGATAATTACCATGACTTATTTTACTGCTAGATTCAACTAAGTTTTTCTCAATAGACTGACAGTGTTTTTAAGATAAGACGTTTACACTGACCTCCCCAGCTCCAGCGTTCAGCACAGCATTGATGAAGGACATGATGGCCGTCTTCAGGTTGACCTCGTCTCTGTAGCGGCCTGTGCTCTTGTCCAGTTCATTCAGTAGAGTCTAAATGATGAAGATTGACGGGAATATTAGTCGATGAACTTCTGTGACACAACATGCTTGAAAAGCTGGTAGCTTCTCACACCCTTAGCTCGCTCTGGCCCCCAGCATACTTCGGCAGCTTAATCATAACTCAAATCACAATTAAAAAGCCTCTTAGGTTCGGGATCACTCAGCCCCTGTGGTGTTAGCTTAGCACGAGGTGGTGTGATTTACCACAAAGCCCTGGGGATGTGTTAGATGTGGTTTGTTGACTCAGTCCTGCTAGTCACTAAAGCATCACACATTCCCTGACCTCCATAACTCTGGATGTCCTCACCTGGCTTAAATATGGCCTGTGTGTTGACTTAACCTCAGGCTAACAGTCTGAGGCGCTAAAGCACGAGTCTCCAACTAATCAAAATGACCACAGCTTGATTCATTGGAGCGTTGCACTCAAATATTGTGTCTGCCCTTTCTCATAGTCACATAGTCTGCACCATGTCTCCAGCAAAGGCTTCCCGAGTATGCGTGGAATGTTAGAGCTGTTTTCTCCTCTTTCGATAAAGATTGCCTCAGCTCCTCTCACCTGGAACCGAGTCCTCTCAGCAGCGTATTTCTGGTAGTGTGCCATGGCCTGCAGCACCTTCTTGTGTCCGTCAGGCACCAGGCACACTGCCCCGAGGATCTCCAGCACCGCCACTTTGGTCTTGATGTTCTCCGTCCGCAAGCTCTGTGAGATGGTGTTGATGCTCTGCGGGTGGGCCAGGACGTGAGCTCGGCCCTGAGAGTTGTTCATCAGGGCCTTGATGCAGCCAATGACCGAGGTGTGGACGCGGCTCTCAGACGTCTCGTAGTCCATGCTGCGCAGGAAGTTGAGGAGGCAGGTGAGGCCATCCAGCTCGATGAAGCGTGTGACAAACCTGATGGAGACATGGAGAACAAAGAGTATATATTAAGACAAGTATATTAGTTGAAAGGCACAAGTCTATGGAATGGCAAGTTAATTATTTTTCCACAGCTTGGCAGTACCATCCACAGAAGCAGTATAATAAACAAAATAAAAACCACAGATCGAAATATCACAGAGCTCTAGGTATCGAATTTACTGCTTTTTCTGACCAACAGTCAAAAACTAAAATACATTAACTTTACAATAATCTGTATCTAACATGTATAGATTAAAGCAGTAAGATTTTAAGGGAATCAGTAAATCATAGTTTCAATAAATAATTCAGAAATCAGTGGTCCTAATTGATTGTTAAAGTTAAGACTTACATTTGGTTATTTGTACAATTCAACATGGGCCAACATTTAAGTAGCAGACTCTGTGATTTATTCTGACTTTTAGTGCCTTAAAAAATCCTGATTCCTACATAATGGCTTTTGCTCTACCCGTCAAACTGAGCCAGCAATGATGGTGATAACATCACTAATGAGATCACAGGGGCTCATTTTCTCAATTCTGAAATTCATCCTTGTTGAATAGATAATTCACAGGAAAGTTACCTTACTGTGTCAGACTGGTGAGTTCCCCTTTCATAGACAAAGCATCCTAGCAAAACTGAGGTGAATCCTTTTTATAGATGAGGTAATGTATTAATTAATAATGTGGATAATAGATTATGTATTATTCCAAATAATGGAAGATAAAAACAGATGCCTGGCTAACTGGATGGCAGTGTGATATCCCATTGTCATATGTTGTTTGCCCAAGATGTTACAGCAGAGATGGAAAAAGCCACAGATAAATCAGATATTACGTAATTAAAAGGCTACAAAAATAAAGAATAGTTACTTATTATATATTTCAACTTTAAAGATTTGACACACAAATGTTATCTAAATTCCTGCTGAAAGCCCTTAATAGCTGAACCAATTAGAGGTCCAGGGCCTCTCTGGGAAAGAAGAAGATCTGCTGAATGACAGACGGGACATGTAAACATTGAGGGATGTCACATCTACTGAGTACACTGTGGGCTGATCTTCCCACTTGCTGAGATTCCAGATAGTTCTCATAAATTATTTCAAACAAATGAGGGCTTGTAAGACCAAATGAGAAAGAGGAGACAAGGACAAACAGGGAAGAGAAAAGAAGGACGGAGACGGTCTGAGAGTGGAGATTTATCGCCACTCATGGTAACGGATATGTTGTTTTGATGTCAAAAGCTTCATCGCCTCCCACTGCAGTCTTTGCTCAGGCAAGCATGCATAAAAAAACATGAACAAAAATGTAAATCATCCAATTATTTTCCTATACTCCCAACCACACATGATCAATCCCAGATTTCCAGTACTCACGTAAGCACTCACACACACACACACAAACACACACAGAGACGTTACCTGGCATGACCAGTAAATCTCTCAGAGATAATCCACTCATTCCCGGAGGCGCATGGATGAGATCAAGAAGATCATACTACATGCATGCATGCATACAGACAGCCGTCCTTGACAGAGAACCCAAATCATAGAGAACACACACAGGCTTTCAGCAGACACTGGACTTCTTGTTTTAGATGATGTCTTGGACTCCACTCGACACCAAGGGGACGAAAAATACATTTCCAATATATTAGATATGGCTTTATTATGATGTAAACCAGACATTGGAATCAAGGCAAGGTGAGACCGATCCAGCTGTTAAAAGATTCTCATCTCGGAGCAGTGGCAAGCCTTTAGCCTGTCAGACGAGTCAGGGGATAGTAATACGCCTGTGCATGCGTTACAGGGCCACCTCAGAGTCTCCTGAGTGCAGGAGAAATTAGGCTGAACATCCTTGTGATTAATGCATGGAAAGCAGAGGGTGAGAGTTGCTGTTCTTGGAGCCTAGATTCAAAGGGATGGTCGGGATTCAAAGCTTCGCTCGTTGGCTTCTTCGCTCTGTTGGTTTGCAAGGAGCTCGCCAGAAAAACACACACACGAGCATCATCACCCAATGCATGTGCATATACAGTGGAAGTGGAAGGGCAGATGCATCCATGCAAACATACATGTGACAATCCAATGATATTCAACAGTGACTGATAATGTGCACTGTTAACTAAACCCAGGAAGCTGAAATCCAGCCACTCTCCCTCCTCCTTGTCTTTCATTCTCCCTCCAGTGAGCACTTCAATCAATGGATCCCATCTCCTCCGACTTTGGAGTCTCCTCTTGTCTCCTCCGATCCGCTGACATTCACGCTCAGTCGAATGGCGTGCAGGCCTCCTCTTTTTTTCCCCTTTTCTTTTCTCCCTCTCTCTTTTTTTCTGTTTTTGGAACAACCACTGCATTCTTGAAAACCCGCTGGGGTTGCGTTCAAGACAACTGCAGCATACGATATGAGCTTAGGCAGAGCTGAACAATACACAGGACGAGCCAACCCCATGCAAACACACACACAAAGATCTCCAGACAGACAAAAGAAAGACGTGTGGACTAACACTTGGAATGAGACAAGATTAAACACAAGTGAACAAAAAACGACTGCTATGTGCGTTGAGTCAGGGCCAAGCCTGGTCGCAGGTAATGTTAGGATAGCTGCAGATCAAAATTCTGATGGAACCCAGAGATATTTACTTTTATTATATCATTAAATGTTGCATGAGATCCATCTTTATAGAGACCATTAATCTCTGTTTATCAGTAAAGCGTAAAACCCCCTCAACCAGAGGCAGACGATAATCAGAATGAGTAGGACAATGTTAGAAACTAATCCAGATGCTCAGAAGTAAGTTCAGAAATTCATCCCAACAAAATGGTATGTTAGGGGTTTGAGCTACACAGACAAAACAGTCCGGCTCTTCAAACTAAGGATGACCCCTGTGTGGCAGACAGTCGGTCAAGAGTTCACCCTGCGCCATCAAAGCCTGACCACACACCTCCACACACACACAAACTCAATTGACCATATGCTCTCATGCCTCTCCTCGGTCCTGCATGTAATCACCACGTTCACACACACAGACACTTTACATCTCCTTCAAACATCCACTTACCTAACCCAAAGAACATGAACGCACGCGCACGCACGCACGCACGCACACACCTGTTCTACTATAAAGGGTCAGAATGTGGACAAGAACACAGGAAATTCTACAGAGGTTGCGGTAAAAACTAGATGATTGAGACACACAATATCACCACCACTCTCACTAAAATAAATGTTACTTGATGTGAAGCCCAGTGTGTAACTGTGATAAAATAAAAGGGCCGAACAAAGACTAATAAACAGAAAACTGACACACATGGACGCATATGTGGAGCTAACAGTAAAAGCCCTGGACACCATGCACATCTAACGTGAGGTAAAGTTGCATGGCATGGACAAGATGTTTTAATGGACTGGGTTTATCACTGAATCCACAAGGAGCAGTTTATATATGTTTATACTGTATATGTGTAGGACGCAAGCTCTGGCTCCTGTAACTTAAAGCGAAGAGCACACAGAGCCGTTAATCAAACACTTAAATACACCACTGATTTACTATTGCACTCTTATAACAATAGCATAAGGCTGTTGGACTCTAGATGGACAGTAAAAAAGGATAAAGAAATCCACTTTTCTGTACCACATTCTTTTTTTCTAATAAAAACCTTCCATTTGTCTTACCCACAATGCAACTTGAATGCATTGCAGACAGTCTGTATGGAGATTCAGGTGTGCTATGCTAGTAATGGCTAGCTAAAACTAGCCACATATAACGTCCACTCCAGCGACATCACTTGAGGTGCTCTATTTGAGCTGCAAAGATTTCCCCATCTCTCCCTTTGCTTTAAAATGCCTGTCCATTCAGCCCCTTCACCACCCCAGCCTCCACATGTAGGCTCAAATAGGGTTGAAAATATACACTTGGTGCCAAACTGCAGTACAACTCACCGACACCTGTAAACAGGCTTCTGAGGATTTTCACTTCATCAAACATTAGCTGAGAAAGTAGATGAACAGTTTACCTACCTGTTACTCTAGTGCTCTTAACAGGGGCAAAGAGGACGTATGTAGTTAGATGAAAAGCCAAATGTAATGGGGATTACAGTAAAAGCAGATTATAACCCCTGTGCCTCACGCCATTATTTTCCCCCACCCTCCATCTGTAGACACAAACCTGCCTGAGCGGCTGGATCAATCTCTTTTAACCTGCCTGTATCTACCCACCCGGCCCTCTCTTCTCTCCACTTTCCCCCTTAGGAGCAAAGAGTGAGAAATCTGCGCTCTGAGAGAAGCAAAAACATGGTTCCATCCAAGACCCCTTCAAGGTGCGATACTCCACTCCCCCCGCTAATGTAACTAGTAATATGTATAAACAGATATAAAGTTCACCCTCTTCTAACAGAGCCTTTGAGAGATCCGGCGGCAAAATGTTTTGAGTGATAATATTTGCATGTGGTGGTCGCGAATCGTCCAAAGGGTTATTGACACAGGAGCGAGGGGAACGGCTGCAGTCGACTCGAGTCAATATTCTTGCTGGAAGAGATCTGCGGACACAATGTGCCTGAGAGCCGTTCTGGGAAGCATCGCAAAGCTCCAATGACGTGAGCCCGGGACTGCAGTGCATCCTGGGCCAGCGCAGCCTCCGTGACCTCCGTGAAAATCGTCCCAGTCCTTTTGGAGTTATTCCACCGACGACGTGACAGTGATTGAGGGGCACGATGTTTTGGATAGAAGAATGCCCACACAGCAGGCTCATCAACGCAGACATAGAGCAGATGTGCAGATGACTCAGTAGGTCAACAGTGCTCGTGTAAGTGCACTTAACAGCGTAGTTAAAACACACTGAGCTCCTATGTATTTCAATATCTGGAAGCGAAAGTGCAATGTACACCAGGGCATGCAGATGTGATTCGACTACACAGCTGGCTGTGGCAGTTTGTCTTCACATACTGGCCCTCACATGCACACTCAGTCTTCTGTGAGTAAACATACATTCCCGTTGTGAGCGTTCAAGCTCGATTTGCCAGCTGATAAACAAAGCAATAACTGCTGGCAGGGGAACATTTTCGGCTGTAAATTCAAGTGGAAGAATAATTCAGCCAGTTTTCCGAGTGTCTCATTTTTTATGGCTGTTTATCACATCTGGGCCATTAAATTAGATGAACAATTATAGCTATCAAAAGCTAAATCCTGGTAAATGGGAAAGTATGGCATCACTCGGTTGTAGGAATAAGATCTGCCTGCTTACAAACAGTCAGGGTTCTCTGAAAAAGTGATGCGTTTTCAGTTGTGTTGTACCAAGTTATCCTGCCCTCATCAGTTCAGTTCCTGCATAAGTTGCTGTGCTTCTGACATGTTAAAACACAAAAGGACTGATACAAGTGAAGAAAGCTCTCTCCTAAGCAGATGTATAACATGTTTTAGTTTGACTTATTCCTGCTTGCGTAATACTTAATGATTTACTGGTCACCTCTTAAAGCCTTGATTGACGTTTATAATTAAACAACCTGAGAAAAAGACAGAAAGGATTTAGATTTAGAAAACTACAGCCACAGGGTAACATGTGATGAGGATCATAAGTAGGCCATGAAGTTACAGCATCACAAATAAAAAAGATGCAGTACCACATCAGTTTGAATTAGTTTACACAAAACACACATTTTAACATTAAGGGGATCTAATGAGGTTTGGGTGTTGGAAATGAACATGCACACTTTTAAATAACTTTTTTGTCTTTGTTCACATCACATTCCATATACGGTAACTTGCAAGTCACCTTGTCATTTCAATGCCTTATAATCTGCCTGTGAGTGAAAGTGACATCAGTGAGTGGCTTGTTGTCGATGATGTGCTGCCTTTGTGCCCTCCGCCTGGCACCCTGCACCCCAGCGATGCGCTTGGGTCCTATGGCCCTGCAGAGCGGGCTGAGGGCACAAGGACACCTCTTCACAACCAGACCCAGCTGCCTCTGTGAAATGCCAGAAGGAAGGAGGGTGGGGGCTGTTTCAGGCAGTCATCCAAAGGCAGGCATGAATCAAGGCTCAATACGGATGGACACCACCATGTCTCACAAAATGCCGCCATAAAGACAATATGCGTACACAAAGGGGATACAGAAGTGTCCCTTTCCCACAAAAGGGACACACTGCGTCTCTCTGTGTAGGATACATAAAGAGGCTGCTTAGGTGAGGTGCTCAGATGTCAGCCAGACATCTTTTCACCAATTTGTCACAAAGCTGAGACTTGGCGGGACATGAACACACTGCCCAGGCTTTCCCTGAACACCCATATTCTGTGGGACACACCTGCTACCCCCATCACCGCAGTACTTAAAAACATCTGCGGGCTAATGAGCTATAACTAACAGAATGGGTGCATTACTGTGTTGACCGAGTCACTTCAGCCCCCTTTGATGAGGTAAATTGAATACAGTTAATAGAGGGAGTGAAAGTGAATACATGAGAGAAAGGAAAACCTGGAAACAAGGTTGGGGTATTTATTCTCCTTTCTGACACGCTGGCATAACTCAGCAACCAGTTTTTTTACTGTGTCCATCACACCTCGATATGCATAACAAGTAAGTGTTCACAACCCCCCCCTCTTAACGTTAAACCTTATACCTTTCAGACTGCACTTTATATGTTGTACATTACTTTAAGTAAATATAACATATATCCTCTGTGGTTGATTATAAACACTTATTCCAATATTGGGCTAATCCTTTGTCTTGTTTTAGCTGTTTTAGAGGCATCATGTTTTCAGGTTGTCCATCCATCCCATTCTTGGTAACACAATATCTGAAGAACATCAACATGTGTAGGGAATTTTTCTAGGACTCAAAGATTACCCGACAGGATCTCATTGGTATCAGGTATAGGTCACAGTAACCTTATACGAGTCTGGAAAATATATTTATGTAGACTGAAACTGCACTGGTTGGCAGAGACATACAACCACTGTGCAGTGTTTCTAGTTTGTGAAGGGTGTTGTTATAACATAGCTTTGTGCATAGTGTTAAAATATTAAATATAGCTAAAGCAATTAGTGTGAGCTTTTCCATACCCATATTTAACCGTTGGGATTTAAAAAAAACACTTCCATCCATGATGAAAGCATATACTGCAACATCATTAAGAGGAGATCATTCTCCACTGTATAGAATACATTCATAGATTAGCTTTATGTACAATTATCGTTTAAAAAAAATAAGGTTAACCTTGAAGGGCTGGAAACAGCATCCTTTCTAATGACTTCCTTGTTAGATCTAGAAGCAGCCTCTGGCCAACCTTGTTTCCAGGATGAGTGGTTTGAAAGCCCATACGTACAGAGATACAAACACAATTATGGTTACAGGCGTGTGCTAAAACACACACAACCCAGACATGACCCAGACAATTAAACTGTCCTGAGTTTTTTTGTCCTTCTGCAAATTAGTCCTGTCACTTAATAGCTCCCCTTGAGAAAACTCAACAACCCTAGTTCGGTCCAGACCACTGCATCACACAACTGGCACGATTGACAGCTCCAAAGCAGCTGCTGACGTGACGTGGAGAGACAGAGGCAGTTTGTATTAGCGGGTTGTCCAACGTCCTTGAATGTATCTTATTGGTGATGAGTGAGCCTAACAGCTGCAGTGTAGGGGTAGACAAACTTGAGTCTAGATATATATAAATATAATCTAAAAATATATTTAATTGCTGGTATTTCAGTTGTAAGTATGTAGGACCCTTTGCCCTGACAACAGAAAGTGATATCTTTACTGTAGCATGTTACAAAATTAACTGGATTTAATATGTGTGAAATTTCCTCAACAAGTCAAATAGTAGGAGTACATGACGGATAAGGATCACACCATACGATACTCAGAATGGTCAGGCAGCAGAAGAAAAGTGCTGGTAAACGGGGAGATTCACTCACCTCATTGGCTGAGTCCGAAGGGCTGTCTTGAGATCTTCCACCACCTTGTTCCTCATTTCCATTTCCTCCTCATCAAAAGCAAACAGGGTCTGCATCTGCAAAAAAAGATTCATACTTCTGAATTCTAGCCCAACCGTAGCCCCCACTGGATGCATTACTTATTGGCATGCACTCAGATTTTTTCACTTTTAAGAAAGCTTTTTGTTGTTCCTACTAGGTCAACCTTAATCATAACTTGGCTGCAATATGACAGCACCAGTACAAACTCCAAGTAAATGTGCTTCTGTCACTTAGTCCTAGCAGCACACAATCAGAGCCTCATTCATAGGCTGATGTTTCAGGCACCACAAATCTACAGTTCAAGTGTATTCCCTCTGTACTTTTATACGTCTTTGAAAAAACTGTTTGAAGTTATAGACACAAGCCAAAACAAGCCATGCAGACAATTAGCTCCAATCACGCTTTCAACAAAAAAGGGTGATTAATAAAAATACACATAGACCAGGGGTGTAGTGTTAATGCATTTCTACATCACTCAAATGCTTCCCTCAACAACATTAAAGAGCTACTGTGCTCCCATTAGTCAGGGCCATAGGGCTTCTGTTTAGCCTCTGCAGGCTTTTTTCCATGTCAGCCCACTGCCAAGGGCTAAGGTTCAAACAATGAGTGGTTCACTAGTGGAGAGATCTAGTCACAGTGGCAGTCCATTGATTTGCTTAAATGTCACCCTGTTTTCCAGCCTTTAAACCCTTGAAAAAAAGAAGACATGCGGGTCAAAAACAGGGTGGAAATATTCTCAATATGACTGCTTTGGACATACTGCACCCACATGGCAAACTGGAGCCACCCCATGTTTGACTACCTAACAGCAGCTCTGGTCTGTCCAGTGAGCGAGAGTGTTTAATCTAGAAACAGCGCAGTCAAAACATCCATCGTGTCAACTTAGCCTCAACTCCAGATGGTTCAGGGACCATGTGCCAAGAAGTAAAAGCTCTGGCTCCGGTTTCTCTCAACGAATATGCTCGTAGTCAATGGGAAGTTGGATACAACAAGTGTTGGAGCGAGTGAATGATTTGGTCGTGCTGCGAGCCAGTTCACCATGTCAATGAGTCTGGCCAAATGACTCCTTCCTACATCTGTTATTTGTCAGCTCATCTAACCTGTGGCCAACATTCACATAAGGATATTATTAAAGCTGGTTGGTAAACCAGCAGAAGGCATTTCCCTAAATCCTTATTATGGGAAGAGCCCCCTAGAGCCAGAACTGCACCTTCAAGCTAGTCGTCAGTGCGTCGTTAACTGGGTGAGTGATGAGTGCAGCTCATCAAAACCTTAATTTCATCCATGTGCGTTACCAAGGCTTCCAGTATAAAAAGCATTTGTTTAAAATAAATGAAGGCAAAACAACATTGTTTATTCACTGAAATTGCCCTGCAAAGTCAGACATAGGCACAAAACCTAATTAAGCTAACAAAGTACTGGCTGTAACCGAACTAATATCCTGTTGTTCCCCTGTGGCTAAAAACTAACAACTGAAATTGAGTGTAATGATGTGACTGGAAACAAGTGGATTAACTGTCCTGTTGAAAGACATTAAAATCATAATGTGGTAAAAATTACTAATATCTTTTCTCCTCCCAAGCTTTTGTTTGATAGCTTTTGAAAACTGAACAGAATGTTCAGTTCTCAAGTGGAAGAAATTGTTTGACTAAGTGCTAATGAGTTGAAAAAAGCGTGTTATTTTAATGTAGAACATAAAATTGACTTGGGTCAATAACACAAAGGCAGGTTTTCTCCACTACCTAACTGACTGATCAATGGCCCCAAGGTTGTGTTAGCATTTTGAAATGCTAGCTTGAATCCCTATTTTGAGGTTGTGAGGTGCAATTGTGATTTCTGTGCATTTATTCACATCACTGATAAATTATAGGCCTTTCTCCTTGCCATTGTTTTGGATCTCTTTTTCTGTCCATCTTCAGAAAAGCCCATCCAGGTGGGCGTTGTGAGACTCCGCACACGAGCTAGACACAGCAGGGCTGCAGAAACTCTTGTCATTGCACGAGGACATTTCACTCATCACTCAATGGCCAACAAGAAGCCCCAGGGCTCTGACATGCTTTTATGAATGAACATCCAAGATGCTGGTTGTACACTAATCTCTCTGGGCGGCAAAGCGAAAATGAGCTCATCCAGTAAACTCGGCTACTGTGGAAGGGGCTGTCCCTGGTGAGTGAGCTTGTATCTGTGAGCCAAGCTATGAAGTCATGGACAAGTGGAGCACCTCCAAATTTGAAAAATGCTCTCTTGTCAAGATTCTGTCTGGAGCACAGTGGTGGAGCAAATGGAGGACTGTAAGTGGGGCTGAAAAAGTGATTCAGGAAGGCGAGGAAATTGGTTGGAGTTATGGTGAATAAAGGAGACGTTGCTGAAGTGGGGCTTAAACAAGAGACTACTTGTGCAACAAAAGGGAATAGGGGCCGCAAAAAATATTTTCAACAAGTTCTTTCATCTGTTACAGAGTCGTAAAATCGGAATTGTCTTTTTGAATGGAAAACCAATTCTTTCAAGGATTTAATTTCAGGTGTTTCCAGTGAAAATCAACTTGTTTTACTTTCTTTTCTTCAAACAAGGTTCCCCTACCTCCTATACAGTATTAGTGCAATTACTTATACTGACAATGTTTTAAACCAGTTGAATAAAATTGAAATATCTTATACCAGCAAAATTTTACACTAGCTTTAAAGCAATGCCAACATTTTAAAACTCTCCACATACCATATATCAGACTATAAACAGATGATTTGCAGAGTGCAAAGACCTGCTTTACAGTAGTATGGCAAAAAGAAAGAAAAATAAATGCTCAAACATAACTCTGACAGTGTGTCTGACATCTAATAGCACAGAGGCACCGCTACAGTCCCTGCGGATTTTAAGTTCTTGGCAACTTACAAATCAGTGCTTTCCCTTTACCTAACTCAAAATAAAGTTTATGTCTATGTGAGTCTGCGTTTGTGCGTATGTGCAGTCTAGGCTTTAAGAAAATGGCAGAAAAATACTTTCTCCAGAGCTCAGGTAGCGGTGCTCTGTTCAGAGGTAACTCCTTCTCGTCCCATGAACAAAAACAGCTGTTAAAAATAGCAACATTCACTGTAGGTTGTTGGCCCAGGCATGTTTGCCAGAACAACAAACAAAATAGCAATAAACAGATATTAGTTGCAATTACATTTTGGCCCTAAGTTTAAGGTGGTCTATATAAGCTATTGTTGAACTGTTTATCTGACCCATGGCCTGGAAAGATTGGTAAAAACTAGACTACATTAACAAAATCAACCAACTGAAATGCGGAAAAATTCATTACTGAAACAAGCGGCTCTTGCTAGACTGTCTCCACTATTAACTTGTAAGTCTCTAAGTTTCACATTTACTTGTCATCTTTTAAGTGCCACTCCAAAAAAAATGTCATGTTTTACGATTTCTAAACATTTGGGGGCCAACTCGTCGTCTACATATGGTCTCAGGGTCAGAGGCCATATGCAGGGACCAGTCAATGGCCAAATAAGATAATCTTACACAACAGCAGTAACTGTATAAAGTATAACTGAGATCATGGAAGAAGACAGTTTTTTAAGTGGTATCGTGTTGTTTATATTGGCAGCGACGAAGGCCAGAAATAATGAATCTGGTCATCCTGGCTCTGCTCCGTGTCTTTGACAGTCATTCCCACTGACTCGACTGCTGAGTGTCTAAATAGCCTGTTTGTCATCACAGTGTGTGTGAATGCTGGGGTCACAGCAAAGGAATGTGGTTATGCACTTATGACAAGGAGTCAGCGGGGAGATGATAAAAAGCGAGCCAAGAGAGAAATCTGAGAAAGAATGGCTGAGTGAACATTGACCTCTCAGAAGTGCAAGTCAGAAGCCTGAAGTAAAGTTAAACACGCTCTCTTCAAATAGAGGGAGACAGACATTCAGACAATGAATTTGACTTACAGCAGCCATGGAGTTGATGCGGTCAATGTAGTAGTCGGGCCAGCTGGTGGCCAGCTTGTTGGGGTCCTCTTGCTCCTGTGAGTGGACACAAAGACAGACTGAATCAAACCCAGCAACATTAAATCAGCTTTTACACGCATCCACACTGGTCAACATTTCTCTGTTGCCCTTTGAATGGAGCTTAGGTGGATACCTAAATATGAAGGATTCCTTTCCAATCCCACCATCAAAACTTTGACTGATCCTTTTTCTAACAGGGAGAAGAAGCTGTCATTGAATACGTTAAATGGACATCAATATTCTGACCTCTGACCATATTCTGAATAACACCGTTTTTGAATGCTTTTGACAGAGGTCTGGAATCAGTCTATTCCTAATGATTATGATGCCCTGACCTTTCCTGTAGAACCTTACTGGGATTTTATTCCATGACAAGTTATCTAAAGGACAGAATGATTGATTTAAATGGAATTTGATGAGAATATTCATGTTTCATATTCATGTAACCCAGTGAGTTCTCTATAAGATGCAACATCAGCCCCAAACTACTTCTTGTGCACCAGGAACATGGGCCAACTAGACGTATGCTGTTCAGGTGGCCAACATTTTCCATCGTGGACACCATCATGTTCATTACATCCAACATGCGGGTTGACTGTGATGAACCCTGCAGCCTCTTTGGGTTGCAGTGGCACTTCTGCAAGGGAGCTACTAAAATTTCATACTTTTTTACTTTCTGCTTTCTACCTTAACTCCATACCTCAATATCCACATGAAGCCTAAATGGATCGGCCAGTGCAGCCCATAACACTGCTCACTTGTCTTATATTGCACAGAGATAAAATAGCCCGTCAGAGATATAGTTTGTCCAGAAAAATCCGGGGAAGCGTGATGACACGAGCAAACCAAGGCACAGGGGAATACTGAGACCACGTTCCTCGTTTACATCTGGTCTTGTTTAGCTTGGAGAGCTTGTGGAGCGTACTGGTTGCTCTGTGTGCATGTCAGCAAGGGGTGAAATGAATAGTATGCCACATTCGTGTTAAACTGGTTTTGCAATATACAAGAGTAATCCTATACCAATGCTTTAAGTGTATGTTTCTTCAAAGGCCCTTTCTTCAATACACTCAGTGGGAATTCAGGGTCTTGGCTGTATTCAGGGTTGAAGAGACTTTTTTTTCTTCTGCTCTGTCATGTATTGAGTGTGAAAGCCATATTACATACGTGCAAGAGCTCATCATGTCCTTTTCTGTACCCTCTTTATATGGAAAATCTATATTTTGTGCCAACTAACGCCTTCATTTCTAAAACGATAATTCAATATTTGCATTGCAGCACGACAGACAAAAGCAAATGAAATTTTGTGTTGATTCAACCAGGTGAATTATTTTATTGTGCCAGGACATAAAATCCTTATATTTGCTCCGGTAACCTAAATAAACTTCGAGAGCTAAACTGGGCAGCAGAAACAGCAACACTTAAATGCATATGGCTGGGCTGGTGTATGTGGATTGCGGTCCTTGACCAGCGTTTCTGATCTGCAGCATTCTGTGCCAGAATTTGAGCTGAAAGCTAAATCGCTCAACTGAAACAAAAACAATAAGGCTCACTGTACCACTCAGCTTGTGTTTTCCACCATGCTGCTGACACACTCAGGACACAATGCCAGACAGATCCTGACGCTGAGATTAACAACTTAACTGCCTCGCTCTCCGGCCCTTCAGCCAAATTACAGCTGCCGACACACCCTCAAAAACATGTCTAGTCCAATGCAACATTTACTCTGGCAGTTTCACGAGCCCCAAAAAAAAGCAAAATACTGTAATTATCGTCTCGTTTTGGCGCAAATGAAAAAATCCCGACAATGTAAGGTTTGTCTTGGGGGTCCTAGGCACATTTCCTGCATATTTACCCTTTAAATGGAAATTCCAGGAGCTGCAGTGATGCTAAGTTTGTTCTTGTGCACTGCTTGCATGATCAGACCCTTCTGGGAGTTAATCACATTTGATGACTGGTATTAAAATCTTATGATAAGACGCCAGTTTCCATAGAGTGGAGCCTGGATTAAAACAAAAGTGCAAACCCCAGACGACGTTGGATGTGGAGTTTGGCTGTAAGTGCACACATTTGAATGAAAGTGCTGAACACTCATGTTCAGAGAGATCTTCTGCTTTTGGTTTTCTGGGTGAAAACATCCCCGTCGCGTGCTCCACTGCAACAGTTTAAGGTCAAGCCCATCACTCTATTACAGCAATTACACACTTTCACTATACCGTACATTCCTTGTGTCTGGTGACATTAAATATGATTTACAGGAGGACAAGAATCCCCAAGAGTGTATCAGCTATATTTGCTTAAGGTGCTCCTCTTGTTACAAGCATCTGTTGAGGGATATATATTGTTTCTGTGAAGACTCAAATACCTGACGAAAATACACACTTCAAGAATATGTCCCCGTGTTTTGGCAGACGCTTACATTTGGGGGGGGCACCTGTTGAAAGAGCAGATGGAATTACATATTTCCGCACCCCTGCTGTCTTGTAACATGCCGCCTAAAAGATTTCAAACTTCCTCAAATGTTTGCACTGAGACGATAACTGAGCTCAGACACTTTAGGAGTCCTACAAACATAGAGAATACATTTTAAGTCATCACTTTAGGAACAACAGGGGAAAGAAACACGAAATCCTCCATTTGCCATAGTTGCATGTTAGGAATTTGGAAGGGCCAGAGATTTTAACTTGTTTAACTCTAAAGCTTTCAGTCACTTACACTCTTAATAATGAGCAACATGTCTGCACTGTGGTGCAGTGGGTAGCACTGTCACAGCAAGAAGGTTCCTGGTTTGAATTCTGCCTCAAGCTTCTCCTTGTTCTTATTCATGTTCTCCCCATAGGTTTTCTCCGGGTACTCTTGCATCCTCCAGCCGTCCAATTAACCAAACACCCACTTAATGTCAGCAGGGATTGGCTCCAGCTTTCCTAGCCACCCTCAAAGGGATAAGGGGTATGGAGGATGGATGGATGATGTGTAGGAGTATATGAAATAGTCCAAAAACGTATGGTGTTTCACTGGCTGATGACTCCACGCTCCTAACTCCATCATGTGCTTTGTCGTAACTCCTATTTACATCCATGTAAGCATCTTCTGCACATCAGCACATTTTCACCTTCAAGTCTTCCAGTCTCTGTACTTTGGCAGACCAACTTGTTCTCATCCATCCTCCGAAAGCTTTTCAACCGCTCTGGGTCTCAGACAGGCTTCTGATCTATACATTGGCGATCAGCGAAATGTTTCCACAAGGTCTCCAGTTTCTCTGGCAATGGGAGTTCTCATCGGGCTTCAAACACTCTGTTCCCATGTGCTCAGAGAGGCCCGGGGGGACCCTGGCTGCGATGTGGGGACTTTCATGAGCCGTCCAAAATCATGAGCGCAAAGGCAAGCAGCACAATACAGAGTGAAATACCCTATATTCAAAGAGCACTTCATGGACAAAAGGAGAGAACTGCAAAAGCCTGCATTTAAAGGGGGAAAAAAGCCCTGCAAAAATAATTTGTCCTTGGCAAGAAATTATAAAAAAGACCTGAATGTTGTGTAGTCACTTCTAAAATACAACACAGAGGTTAATTTGTAGACCAAAACAAAAACGCACATAGGTTTTTCAGGTTCTCCTGCCTACTCCCACAGTCCAAAAAACATGCAAGGAAGGTTAATTGGAGACACTGAATTGTCTGACTGTGAAAAACGTTGTATGTCTCTGTATGTTGGCCCTGCTACATGCTGGCAATCTGTCCAGGGTCCACCTGCCTCTCTCCCAATGTCAGTTGGGATTGACTCTAGATACCTCTGCGACCCTCAAAGTAGAAGTGGTATAAACCATTAAATGCAGCCTTAATTCCGCTAACTATTCCAGAGGGATGCCTTTATATGCAAAGAGTTTTAGGCACTAAAAGTAAAGTGAGGATGCTTTAAAAAAATAATGCCACGGATTTTTGTTATTAATCACTTAACTTTTGTTCCAGGCATCTTGGAGAACTTGGAGTACTGCAGATAACTAAATATGCTAACACAGAGATTGAGAATAATACTAGTTTAAAATGCAATCATCTCTTTGGCAATATCGAATGTACCAGAGTCAAATATTCAGGCAGAAATGGAACCCACTGGATTCTCCAGTGAAACAAATATTTATTTATAACAAAAGTAAATTATGTTAAATATTCGATGTGCAAATTATTCATATGGTAGCCCCTGTCTAAGACAACGTACACGGGCCATCCAGAAACTTATCCAGAAACTGCTGCAGGACTTTGTTACAGGAAGCCATTGGGATGCATTAACTGTCATTTAAGTCAATATTTTCCTCATATTCTCTGCTCCAGCTGTCATCACAAATATTCCTGTCTGTGCAACGAGGGGGATTGTCCAACATTCCAAAGAGCCATTCCCTCTGCAGGGAATATTTATCTACGGAAGCCGGGATATAGAGTCTCACCTAGAGAGGCAGGAAATGGACAGGATATTGAATTCTGGAAGATTATGTAACGCTCGCCATCTCTGACATGTAGCTAACATTACACAAGTTATAGCACGCTCTCAAGCAGTAATCTTTGCTCTGGGTTACATTAGTTTAGGTGATGGGGATAAAGCACATGTGGCTGATAATTGAAGAAATGTGCTTTGGCTTCTTTGGGAGGGGAGAACGGCATCAGCCAGCTTGTGTTAAGCGATGGCATTCCCATTGAAGCATATGAGAATAACATTGGATGATTTTGGACAGCCAAACAAATACTGCAGTAAATAGTATAATCCTATTTAAGCTACATTTAGTAAAGTAGAAAACAGATCTGTGCTATTTTTTTCAGTGTTTAGATGCTGGTGAAGAATCGTGTTTTGTGATCAGGGGCTGAAAACAGTGTATGTGTGTGTGTCTCTCTTTGTGTGTGCGTGTGGTCAGTGGAGCGCTACAAATATGAGTCAGGAGACCCTGTTTGGCTCCCGGCACTGAACGATTATCAGAAGTTATTAGATGTTACATCGTGTTCTCTAACTGGAGGCTGCTGGATAAGAGTCACGCTAGCAAAAACAATTAGACACACACACGAAAACACACACACACACACACACACACAAACACACTTACAGGTAGGAATGTGAGTAAAACATTTAAGTCATCCATCTCTGTTGACGTTGTATGCTGCACATATACTGTATGTAACCATCTCACGCTTGCCATAAATGCAGACCACACTCTCTCCTTCACAAACACACACGCACACACGCACACACACAGTCTGACTGGGTGGCTGAGATCAGTTGGTTTATGTTTAGTCTGAAGGCCTCCACAAGATGTTCGAGTTAGTCATGGTACACAGAGGCCATATTCACTAATTCTTTTACAGCTCTGCTGACTGATATTGGCCGAACACCCTAAAAGGACCTGTGTCCAATAAACTAAACAAACAGCTTTATTTAAACAATAACACAAGTTGATGTCGGAGCGCAAACTCATCATGGATGTAAAACATATATGTTCTAAAGACATTGAACGTCAAACCAAGCTGAAATCACTTACCGGAAAATATCACCTGGATATGAGGAGGTTAAGAAATGTGAAACTTGAAAATGTTAATTATCAATATGTCTAAAATATCCATTTTGTCTTAATTGCATCAATTTGGTAAAGGTGAACTCCAATTCATTTAGATTAAGACAATTTCACTAGGAAGAGCAGTCAATTGTTTTTCACGATTCATGAGTCTTATTTGTATACCTGCAAGAAAGAAGACATTTGGTGATATTGCCAAAAATTGTTCTTTAAGTGCTACATATATCGAATGAATCGAAGAATGAATAGGTTTGTAAGAGGCCTAATGATTTTTATGATTCCATGTTATGTCAAAAATGTATCTTGAAGTTATACATTTATTGAGAGTTTTTGAATAAGCAGTTAGCTGGTCAATGGGGCTTTTAGGCGTCTTGCAGCTTATTGTTTTGGTCCCTGTGAAACACTAATGTTACTTAATGTGTGATTCTGTCTGACGTCTCATCAACCTTGTTCCAAGCAGCAGCAGGACAAGTTTTTCAGCAAACGAGTCCTGTTAAAATGCCTGTGTCCAGAAGCGAAGAGCAGTCAGACAAAATTAGCAAGTTGCTAGAGATGAAAGTCTAAAGACCCCTGAGATGTTCTTCTCAGAACTTCAAAAAGACCAAACCACTTGTAAAAACTGAGTTTAGATGATGTTTTATTCATTAGATGGCCAAAACCCCAACTCAATGAAAATGCTTCTCTGTCTCTCTGTATGTAGCATGTGATCGCTATGTTAGCCACAAAAACTAAGGATACAACGTTGTGTGTGTGTGTGTGTGTGTGTGTGTGTGTGTGTGTGTGTGTGTGTGTGTGTGTGTGTGTGTTTCTAAGTTTTATTGGTTGAATTGGTTTCTAGACTCATATAACCCATTTTTGGTTGCATGTCCAAAAACTGTGTATGAAATGCCAAAAAGTAAATAAGTGCGGTTTAAGTTTTTTTATTAGCCCAAGAAGTAAGGGAACTTTCTCTGGCTAGAAAGAAGCATTTAGTCTTCACTTGAGGTGAACACGTACAATTTTTTATTTATAATATGCAGTTTTCACTGGACGGAAACAGATTGGCCATTGGCAACAATTTAGCGGTAAATGTGTTGGACAGTTTGTTTTGCAGGTGAACAAAAACTTAGTTTGTCCCTTTGTTGTGCGTACTGTTGCACCCTCCAAGTGTTATCTAACTCTAACAACTGGAGCAGTCGCTTGGCTGGAGGAAACAAGGGGACCAGTGTTTGTCGCCGACAGGAACGGCTAAAGGGAAATTCTGCTGTCCTCGGCTCTCCATTCCAATCACTCTCATGCTGTAATTCTAGGGAACACAGTGCAAGTACTGTTGATGTGTCTGAATAACCTGCAGGTCTTTCCTAAGTCTACGTCTGTCATGTCTGTGTGGGTATTTGCATGCGAGTAAACCAGTTGTCATTTCCCTCATTCTCTATTACATGTATCCATGAATAAAGAGTTTATTTGGTTTTTCCTTCGACTTTCCGCTGTGCACATTTACCCCAGTTTTGCTCTACATTTCCTTGGCTGGGCACACGTCTGTTTTTTTCACATTAGTCTTACAGGAAATTACTTCTGACTAAGAGATGGGGGGGAACAACAAATTTCTATCCTACCTTTGAACCTGGCTTATGTGCACACTGCAACCCAGTTTGGTTCTCATTTGCCCAAGCCACAGTCAAAACCCTGTTTCCGCTTCCTTTCACGACAGCACAAAGAGTCCTCATAACAATCCCTGTGGTTGCTTTAGTGAGATATTCAATAGGTGATATTTGAGTATTATTGAACTAGAGGCTCTCATGTGGGTTCACATGTGCAAATAAGGATTCTGCCAACAATTCAGTCCCCTATGATACAAAGTAATGTATTCAAGGGCAATAGCACATTGCAAGGCCAATGGTTATCATAGCGTGTTAAAAGAAAGACTATATGTCCCTCTTCTATTATATTTTACCCGTATTCCATTTCATTGCAAACTGTTGTGGTGCTCCAGCTTCCATCCTCGCCTTGACATCCCTCTAAACAGAAGGACTGCGCTCCTCGTCTTTTTCCTCGTAACTCAATACTGGCCTGAGTACAAGTACAAACTTTTACACATGCAGGTGCATACACCCCCCCCCCCCCCCCCCCCACACACACACACACCAGTGTGTATTTACTCCTCCTTTAAAAAGGTTGTCAGAGCATATCACATCAGCTAAGCTGGGCCTGCATGCCTAGGAAAGTGGAAGGAGGGTTAGGGTTTGATACTCGTCTTCCTTCCAAAACAAAACCTAAGCCAAATAAACAAATTAGCAAAGAGACACCAGGGTGGGTTTATGACTATCTGTTCAATTTGAGAGAGAGAGAGAGAGAGAGAGAGAGAGAGAGAGAGAGAGAGAGAGAGAGAGAGAGGGAAAGAGACTTCTTCAAGTACATTGTCATTTCCTGGTGGATATTCGACCACAAAGACCAGAGACCAGAGTTGTTGTGGAGCTACACGCCAAAGGGTACGAAGACAGAGAGAGACATTTTGGCGAGTGCAGAGGGGTGAAAGAGAGGGCTAACCAGAATGTTCTAGTCCTCCCATGGTATGTTGACAATTCCTTAAGGAGCGTGAGGAAATTGCTTTCTCTGACGTGAGGAGGAGATTTGATAATTGGGGGCTTGCAGAAAGAAACGGGAGCTATGGGAGTGCCTTTTATACACAGAGTTGTTTGTATATGTGTAGTGTACATGCATTTAGAGTATCCCACATATTAGAGCCTTGCAAATGGGTTCCGGAAAGAGACTGTCCTTCAATAACATTCACCGCTGACAGTTAAGCTATGAACTGTGGGTTGAGGCAGCCAGTAAACAGAGGGCCAGCCAGAGCTTGGAGCTGATGTATGGTAAAGTACAGCAGAGGAAGACTCACCTTCTTCTTGCTGCAGTAGATTTGCCATTTCTTCTCATCAGGCAGAGCGAACATGGCCTCCCTGTTCTTATCCGTCAGGTCCAGCTCATCCTACAACAACAAGGGAGGTTGTTTTATCGACACAGTAAAATCATACATTTAACAAAAAAATCAACAAACAAAATAGTCAAGCACCATTTTAAGTAATTGCTATTGCAGTTTCCAGACATAATCTCCAGAAAGATTTTGAGTGTTTGACATTAAGAAGAATAGAAGCAAGAGATTGTCCGATTCAGTGCCCGTTCCAAACAACCAGAACAACATTCAGGTGAGGAGTGATATTTTGGTTGAAAATGGAAATGTTTAGGAAAAGGCCAGAGTATGTCTAATTACAGCTTATGAGAGAAGAGAATATAATCTACCTATCCGTCAGTACATGTTGTTTTCTTGTCTCTGCAGCAATACAGAGAAATAAATGACTACAGATGACCAGGGGAGTGAAGTTTACACAGTGTCATTTGATTGTCCAACCTTCCCACTGCCTAACCAGGGACTGGTCTCCACAGACTACAGAGGAGGTGTTTTGATATTCACCCTGCTGCTCCTCTCAATTCTTCAACTTGGTACAAGGAGCCTCCTGCACCTTTTGAAATGCATATGAACCCAGGAAATGAGTCTACGTGTGCCAGAAAGGAAAAGTGTATTCTTGGGAGAGAGAAATGGATAAACCAGGGTATAAAAAAAGAGATGCATTGATAGAAAAAGAGGAAGGTGTTCAATAAAGGAGAGAAAAGAAGCTATGAAGTTCTGGAAATGGATATGCACAAAAACATAGTGGAGAGGGTGAGATGCTAGAGCACCCGAGCATTGTGTACAAGCTCACACTAATCTCATCACAATGGTTTTGCTACCATGACGTCAGCCAGAAGTGCTGGGCCCCCAGGGCCCCCCAGAGTGAAGATGGCTACTGGTGCCAGAGCTGGGGCCCCTCAAACCCGGCCAGTAGATTCACAGGATTTGTTTTCAGCCATTCAGCTGGACAGGGTGGGCTGAGGTGGCCCACATTCCAAGTGTCTGACACTACACTGTGAAGAATGACATCATCTCTCACCCAGTCCTTTCAATGGGACGGCCAGAATAAGCTTTTGCAGTGGCTTGGAAAAAAAGGCTAAAATTCCAAGGGTGTGAACTTCATGGAGGCTAATGCGGACAGAAACCACAATAAAGCTTTGAACTCTTTTATTTAAAAACTTTTCATCTTAACTCTCTTTTCACTGATTGTCTGTGACTCATGAACCGATCCTCCAGAGTCTACGTTAATTTACCATAATGGCTGCTGTGTATGTGACACCGAATGGTCTTGAGCATTGACTGTACATAAAGATGGACATCTCTACCCTCCCAAAGTGAAGCCAAAGTGTCTTGGCCACCCTCTAGGGGCTGGCTGCAGTATAGCTTAAGAATACCACCTTCTCCATGCTAGTGGATTCAACAAGGACCAAAAGCACAAATAAAATGAATTGTTCTCAAAGAAGGTGTCTAGTGTATGTTTTAGATTTTTAGAATTTTATCACAATGTTTTTTCTGGAAGTTTAGTGTTAACTATTTGATGCAGTAAAAATGGGATGAAACCTAATGATAAAAAGCTGAGACTGACACATGATTGGTTATGTGTGTGTGTCCCACTATCCCCCAATTGCTACTGCAAAGTCTGGCTCCAAATGAGAAAGATGGCCGCATTCGTTGGGGGATATTTTGTCTTCATTTCTGGATACTGGGAGGCAGGGGAGAAACGTCATCCATCTTTATATAAACAGTCTATATATGTTCTTGACTGTCAAGAAGGAAACCAGTCGCCATGTGCCAACTGAACATCATCACTCTCTGCACTTCAATCATTACAGATTTCAGCTTTGGCTTGGATCTCAATCCTTTCTCCACATCCTCCAGCTTGGTAACAGAGGACTCGAAGCGAGCTCGTCTCTGGCCTGTGGCCTGCTCGCTGGGTCAAAGCCCTCCCATATAAGCTGCTGCTGTTTGGAGGACCTGATACTGAGAGCTGGTGGGGAAATCAGTGAGATTGAGACCCTCTGGATTTGAACCAGATGGGAGCTGAGCCCGGTAGCTGATCTCCACGCTTCACGTTCAATCTGTCCAACCGCCCCCCCCCCCCCCAAACAACCCCTCAAGCCTCTCAATTTAAGGTCTTATATGGTGGGGGAGTTATGTGAGGAGGCAATATACGTCAGCAATGAAATGAGGATTTAGGATGCTTTTTATGAAGGAATTCCATTAAGAAATGGATAAATAATGACATAATTTGTATTAATAGAATGTTGTCACAATCAAGAACAAGAGCAAAGAGGAAAAAAAAGAAAAGGAGTGGCAGGGTGGACTATGGCCTAATGCATGTTGAGGGCTTAAAATGAGGGCTGCCTGCTTCACTTAGTTATTTTCAAAAAGAAGAGGCATCAGTTTTAATCAGAGAAGATGGAAAAGAGAGATGAAGTCGGGGATGAGGACATTGGGTGGGTGGAGGAATGTTCCTGTCATGCCAGCCAGAGGACTTTTCAGTTTTCCAGTTATGCAACATCTTCCACCTTCTATCCCTGGTTTCTCCCCCCCCACGCCATTGAAACCTTGCTCCAATACCACATCCGCGTCACATGGCCTGTCTTCATGACTACCAAAAAACACCCGCTCCCTCTCGGTTTTCCAAAACATAACCACTTTGCTGCGTAAAATCCTTCCCTTGATGTGCCCCCGTCCTCCTGCAGCAGCACGCTCCAGTTGGGAATTCACATAAACCAAAGCTAATATTGTTACACCTGCTGCTCCAGAGGGGGGAAAAACACACATACCTAAGGCTCCTGAACCCTTTCTTTCATATTTCATACAGCACTGCCTATCGAATAATGTTACAAATTAAAAAGGGTGTCGTGGCTGTGAGTCTTTGACTGTCACGTCCGCTCCAGACTGACTGACCTTCTCTGTCTCTCAATTTCCTGTTTCTGAAGACGGGCGGGCTACATCAGCTGAGCTGGGATAATAGAAAAGATGTGGTGGAGAGAGATGGAGCTCGGAAAGCAATACATATAGATTTAGTCTCTAGTTAAATTTTGTGTGAGAAGATTTAATGAATTAACACAATGGAAAAGACACAGAATTATAATTTATTGTCATTCTCTCCATTGATTGTTACATATTGTAACTGTGTTTATTAGAAATTGTAATTTTTTATATATTTATTCCCATTTTCCCCCTCTTTCTCACTGGAATCTTTGTGTACTTAGCATTTATATGGCACTTTAACTGCTCATGCATGAACTGTAACTGAATAATCGAAAAAAACAACTTAATAACCAATCATTCATTTCCCCCAGTCTCTCCTCTTTGGCGTCATCTCTGTTTATTAAATAGATTCCTAGATTCCAAGCAAAGCCCACATTCTGAGTTTGGGCCCACTTGAGTTCTTTCCATATGAATTCCTGAAAACACTACACTACATCTGTAATTCATGCACAAAGAAGAGACCGATCCATCCTCTTTAGTTGCTCTTGGAATCACTGAAAATATGTGTATTGGCGAAAGTGATATTTTAATCCTCCACACGCCATCATTTATCTTTGACCTGAGATCTCAAAGGTGAAAGTTAGCGTATTAAAAAAATTCATGAACATAATGAAGTGTATCACCCCTCTCGGATTATGCTATGAATCATTGGCTAAATAGTTTCAGTTGACATAACAGGAGTCGATGACACAATATCTCAGTGGGTGAATTAAACATGTGAATCTACACCATATGCAAAGATTGTTACGGTAAAAAGTGTTGAGTTGCAATGAACCATGGGAGTGCAATACCTGTCCCGGCTGTTCAGACCATAGATCTACTCCAGATCTGTTTGGGTGGATGGTACTTCAAGTTTAAAGGACCTTTGTTGTCATGGTTACAAGAATAACACGCAGTTAAGGTTGTGGACCAGTAATGGGTAAAACAAATCCTGATCATATGAAAGTCGTGGTTTTGAGTTGGACCCATTAATCCGGCTCAAGAGCCTCCCAACTCTTCTATCGCATCATATGGCCCGACACCACTATTGGTTGTAACCAGATGCTTACACTCAAACCTATGGGGTCATTTTTTCAGGAAGGACAATTTTACTTTGGAGGCTGACAAAAATATGCACTAGATAAACGAGTTGTCACTGAATGACTAAAGGTGTGATTGGTGAGCATCGCCATCACTGAATGTGAAGTGTGTGGTCCATGAATGACAGCCTTTAGCGTGCATGTGCAACTATGATGTGGCGTTTCCACACAGGATATGAATGTCGAGAAGTGTCACAGCCCTAGCTGAGAGGGTCAGTGTGGCACATACTATACACATATATATACATATACAGACACAGAAACATATACGTATAAATACGTACAAATATCCTGCAGGAGTCTCTTGATGGTACAGAAAGGCAGAGGAAAGACAGGCAAGATGGCAGGAAGTCATATGAGGCCTCAAGGGGACCCACAGGAAGCTGTAGCTGCCATTATTGACCCAAACGAGATTCAATCAGTGGGTGTTAGCCAAAGTCAGGCCTTGAATCATGGCCACAACCAAAAAAAGACAGACTTCTTATTCTGACGATATGGTGAGAACATATTTAGCTACTTAACATCACCCGACAAATCACAAACAAACGCACGGTGGCTGCTCTCAAACCACTTTGCAGCGTTCAGATGAGTCAGAGTATCCTCTCTTTGATGAGTCAGCCATTAGCCGCTGCTAACCTAATGCTTCTTTGTCCCTTCAAATAAGGTTTGACTGTAAGTTTCATTGATGACAGTGAGAGCTGGCGTCTACACATAGTTCAGACAAGAATATTACAAATGGAAAAGAGGGAGGTGGGAACAAGAAAGAGAGGGTGCACCCCAGGGTGTACACTGGAGGAAACCCACTCCCAATGAGGCAGAGGGTGGAGAACATTTCCATTCCCTCTCCTTACGCAACACATTGATTTGCGTCCGGCTTGAGAGTCACACTGAAGGGAACATTAGTATGAGATTTATGTTTTAAAGAGTCCAGTTTTCCTGGAAATACAAGTGGAGGTTTCAAATGAGAAAGGATAATTTTACCTTCGCAGCTTTGAGATCGTAATTTACATGCTTCTAAAAACAGCGACGGGGAGTTATATGGAGTGGAAGCTATGAGAGGTTGTGGCGCACAGATGCAGTGCCTTACACTGGACAGCTGGACCACGGCCCAGAGTGGTTGGATTAAAACTGTCCCAAATAACGACAGAGAAAAAGAAGAACGAGGCTCCCACATAGTGAAATAGATAAAGCAGATATAAAAAGAGGGCAGAGCAACACACATTCATATGATCTCTGCCAGTACTTTACTTGCCTAATGTTGGCTCAATAGACCGGACTCAGTTGTGCCAATTTGGCTTCATATGCTGTACACTATAACTTCTCTCCTTTCAATTTGGTGCAGAGGGTAAAAGATCGTGTCTTCCCTTTTACTAATAAGTGAAACACATGGATGCATTTGTTGCATTTTACTGCATGCAAACAAATAATGCCATACAGATGCTGAGTCAGGCTGAGCATATTTCCATTTACAATCTAAACTGAGCAACTAAGCTTCTTTATCTGTTGCATTTGCATTTACTTTTCTTCAGAGGCACTGTTTAGTTGAGTTCAGAACCCTGTGTCAAATGTGTTGGCAACACAGACTGTACATAAAGATGGACAATGCCTCTCTATTTCCAGAAATTAAGCCAAATGTCCTGGATACGAAAGCCACCATCCTGCGCATTTGGAGCCAGAGTCTGTGGAGTAGTGATCAGGGGAGGGATCAGTGGTTTGAAAGTGCTGACCAATCATGAGTCTCAGCTGTCAATCGTTACATCCTTCACTGTTTACTAAGCATCAAATAAATAAACTTATAGAAATAAACACACAAACAATAACATTTGAATTGTGCTTTCACTTTTTAGTTTGGTCCATGTCCCATCTGCAGACAAGGTGGAGATTGGGTATCTGACCTCACCCGCAGCAAACCAAAAGGACGCTTTGTTTTCATTATTGGGGAGCTTGTCTTTATATACAGTGGTTGGCACAGATATTTGTGTATTCGACGGAATGTCGATCTTTCCATGGAAGCTTGTTTATTGCCATGAGTTGAAACTAGTAAATGCTCATCTAGTTGTCCCCAAACAACCTCAATCTTTGGTTTCTCTTTGAGAAACAAATACTGCATTTGGTTTACCAAGCTGCCACCAGTGCAAAACGTTGCCAAGTAACTGAGCAGAACCCATTTTTTAATTACCAACATATGAGAGCGACTCCACATCTGATGATGAAATGTTATTAGCAGGGAATTGCTTCGACTAACAAGATAAAGCTGTCATTGTTCTTGAAGCACGGCCACACTTCACACATGGTGTATATAAAAAATATCAACTGTGCGTGCAAGCGTTGAAACACGGGTGGAAAGAATCTGTAGCACCCAGATCTAAGGAACAGACTCCCGAACTGCGGCACATTTGCATCTGACCGCAGAATTTCCTGATAGCAAATGTTTAGTTTAATTGATGCGATCCATTAGCCCCTCTGATGTGGTGATTCTTCATTTTGTCCAAATCAGGGGCGATTGCTTCCAGGTTCATTTCCATGGGTTTGTGGAGTTCATTACCAGGCAGAAGGCTTTCATATGGTTTATGACGGACTTGGAAGCGTGTTTATTACTCATACGTTCTGTAGGATGAGAGGCTTATTCTGGAATATTAGGTTATATATGCAAGTTAAAGACCAAGGACAACAAGCAATTTCTTTTGCATTATTACATTCGTTATATAATGCTTATATATTCATCGCCATGGCAATATGCCTGTGTTATGTTCACCACTATATTATCCAAAGTAGGTTATCCACCAAACAAGCGCAAGGGAGAGACGCATCAAATCACATGTTCCATTTACTATTCCAAGCAACAGCAAAGAGCAGGGAGGCAAGTTACAGCTAAGGATTTTCTGGCTCACAGTTTTACATATAATATTCCTGAGACAAGTCTTTTCCTCCACAAACAGTGTAAGATGAGTACGCACTGTGGAGTCTCTAGACACAGTGGAAGACCCCATTATGGATCTGAAGACACGTGGAGGTGGTTTACTACTCCGTCTGGCCCAGATCTGTCGCTCCCACAACAGAGGCTCCATTGAGTCTCATTCTCCTCCTCAGGAAAGGCTTTCATAACAATAATCCCCATCCACCATTGCCATGGAAACACACCATGTTATGTTATTTCCTATTTTTTTTCTTAATATCCTCCCCTGTGGTGCAGGTCCTTGCCTCCCTTCATCGACTCTGCTTGCATTTCAAGCAGTGTGTCCAGACTGAGTGACTGCGCGAGTTCTGCATGTACAGATACTTGGACACATGGTCAAATATGTCAGCATGTCGGCTGGAGGATCAATAAAACAGATGTGGAGAACCAATGGCTTGGCCAGATGACCATCGTTAGGTAGAAGTTGTTCGGTCGTCCAATCAAAGCAGACATGAATCAAACTGTCACAGGTTGAGTGATCATCTCACTGGAACATCACAATTTATTTTTCCAACTTTCTAGCAGGAGATTTTAACTAGAGCCTGACCAATACTGGATTTTTGGGGCCGATGGTGAAACTGATTTAAGTTCGTAATAAAAGTCTCATTTATTCTTCTATATAGGTTGTTGGTCCATTTGAAGTGGAAGAGAATAGGATTTGATGTAATTTATTTTTAACCATTTCCAAAGGGACCCCAAGCATAATTTTCTTCAACCTGTCCAGGGTGTGCCCTGCCTCTCGCCCAATGTCTACTTGGATTGAATGGATGAATCTTTTTCTGCATTGTGTTCTCTAAAATTATATCATATACAACGATTCAATGATCGACAACTATCTGCCAATAACACTGGCCAACAATATAATGGTCAGGCTCTAATTTTAACTTTAAAATGTAAGTTTTTAATGCAGAAATTCCACAGTTGAGCAAAGACAAGATGAAGCAGAGCCCAACCACGACATTGCTCCAAAGACAAACTCTCTAAGCTTGAGAGCGACACTGTCAGATGCAGCCGTCCAACAGCCATCTTCAGAATAATCTATTCACAACATGTGCAAGGGCCCAGATCCAGCAAGAAAATGCCAAATCCTCTTTCTCTCAAGGGCCGAAAAGCTGCAAGTCAAGACGTTTTGAAATCAGGGACGAATCCTTTCTGCTCTGGTTCTTCCTTAGCTCATGCATCTGTGTAAACTCCATCGCATGCTCCGATATTTACCTCAGAATAAGCTGTGGGTCATTTGGTCTTCTCAACCGTGAGGACTGCCGTAATTTGTGTAAGCGCTTCCATATGAAAAACATGTTTCTGTTTATTTCAGCAATACACTGACTCTGTGAGCTTTCTGAAAGTTTTCTCCATGCCAAAACACGATTCACGTTAGTTCATCTCTGCACAGACACAAAAGGGCATCAAGTAGGTCAAAAAGCAACCTGCAGGTCCTTCAGAACTAAGCTTTGGAACAGCTGTATGAGCATTATGTCATTCTAGTTGAAGAGTACTTGATTAAGGCAATCAATGTTTGATTGCTACAATCCTACCATTTAATGTTCTCTAATCAAGCCTATAAATATGCTTGAACTTCCTATGCTTAATGGCTTGTTTTAGCAGTGAGTATAAAATAAATGCATACAGCTAATTTAGGGTCAAATTGGGTTATTGAGATGGAAAAGGGGGAAATGCTCATCAGGGAAAAATCTGCATTGATAAGAATAAATAATTTCCTATTATAAATGGAATTTCACTTAATCTCTTGAGTAGATTTTGACAGTTTTAAGAGTGATGTATCCTGCAGGCAGTGAGGTTCAACATCCACAGAGACTTAAACTCAATTGCGTCAGAGGCTGTCCTGTTAGGGTGCTGCTGAAAATATTGTTAAGAGAGACGGAGACAGAAAGAAGCCGGAAATCTGAGATTGAGGGAGACCGACAGAAACACTATGACGGACAGGTCTGAAAAACACCAAGAGACAGACACTGAAAAAACAGAGACAGAAACAGCAAAGCCCTGTTCCTCCAGCAAACCCAGAACCAGCTTGCATGGCAGCTGAAACCCACAGAGGACTTCTCCAGCTTCTGACAGCTGTGCCCTGATCCCTCGGCACACCATGGACACATGCCAACACAGACAAGCCAGTTTGGCACCGCAACAGACCAACAACCTTTGCTAACAAGCGTGTTCTGTGCACGAGATGGGAACCGTATGAAAAGGGTGGGCTGCTTGTAGGGCGATAGATGAGCTCCTGAATTAGTTTAATGGAGTGTTAGTGGTGGGGTTTGGCCTCACCCAACCATCGAGACGCCGTGTGCATTACCCAATCCCTTCCAATTCCTGTCGCTAATCCTGTTTAGTCGGGACAATGAGTGACACGCAAAGGAAAATAGTTGGGCTACTCTGCATTGGTGTAGAAAAAAAAGAAGAAAAAACTCCAGGAACTATGATGTGCCAATGTTTTCCCTTTTTTATGAAATGAGTCACCTAAATTAGTTTGTTAATTAACAGGTTAATTAAAATTTCAATGGTGACAGGTGCAGTATATCTAGACATAATACAAACATGAACTTTATCTGGTTATCTGTTTACATTGAAGTTAGACTGTTTGCACGATTATGCAAAAACCATTGAACAATCTTCTTCAAACTTTGTGAAGGGTCGGTTATAGGCCAAGGAAGAACCCATTAACTTTTGACGTGGATTGCGAGATAGGGTGTTAGCCTTGGCAGAGGGAATCGCTCTCTGGTTTCTATTGCACGAAGAGGGTGCCTAGTTATTTGAAAAGTGATGCGTTGGTTTGATTTGATGCTGATCCGTTACTGAAATAACTGAAGGGTTTATGGATCCAAAGCTTTAAACCAATAAGACACTGCGTCATTACAGATCAAATCCCGAAATGTGTTTGTTTTAAAGGGATAGTTCACTCAGAAAGGAAAATTCACTCATGATCTCCTCACCCCTATGCTGATGGGGTCAGTGATTGAGTGCTGCTGGAGATTCAGGGGTAAACAGCGCTACAGCCAATTCCAATTAATTTGAAGAAATAAGTAAACCATCTTCAGTCGTAAAAAAAGAACAGAAACTCCAAAAGTGTTTTGATGAATAAAACACTTAACCTGCCCCTCCATCGGCACAGGGGTGAGTAGATAATGAGGGAAATTTCATTTCTGGGTGAACTATCCCTTTAAGATGATTGAAGTCCAGGCCTAGCGGATTTAGCTATGCATTTAGATTATGTTGTGTCTACTCACCACCAATTCCGAGAAACGTGCATGCAGCTCCTCAGCTAGTGGCATGGGGGCGCTGAACTCCAGAAGCTGCAAGGGAACAGTGTCCTTCAAGTTGATCTCTGGGGGCTCGCTGCTGCCGAAGCAGCACAGGAAGCCCAGGCCCGGCCGCGTCCTCTTCCTGGGGGGCATGATGGCTATGGTGACACACGTGGCAGTGGTGGCGCTGGACCAGGATGGTAAAGGAAGGGGCCAAGGGCAGGGATGGGGAGTGGAGAGGAGGATGAGGCTGCTATCTAGGGGGCATGATCTGAAAGAGAGAGGAGAAAGAGCGAAACATGTTACACAGAGGAAATGCAATCGGACCTATGATTGGTTTGCCGAGTATTATTAAGAATTACTTGCAATGATTTATACATGAATGTTTAATGTCAGAATGCATTACACTTCCATGTGCAGCACAACAGAGATTCAAGGTCAGGTCGATGATTCCCTGGAATTAATTATTTGTAGTGCACAGGAAGCAAAGCAATTTATGTTTCCAGCACCCACAGTTTGTTTGGATGAAATACAGGAACATGAGCAGCAACAGCCAACAAGGCCAAACAAAGGAAAACTGCTCCCTCAAGAATCTTCATCAACAGAAAATAACAAGCAGCAAGACGTTACAGCACTGGAAATGGAAAGTGTGCAGCAAAAATCCTTTGACATGAGGGCCTACCAATACAAATGACACTAAACTCTACAGGATGGAAGTCGCAAGTGCAAGACTGTTAACACCTGGTCGTTTCTGGTATTTTGTCCCCTTATATTGTGTCCATATTTATGTGCCAGGGTAGAGAGGTTCTTGCTGTGAGACCAGAGAGCACAGAGGCGGCAGGGGCTGCCATCATATCCTTGTCTTGACGTCGGTCGCTCTTGTGCCTCGACAAAGAAACCTCTTGTCCGTGAGGTACAATGGTGCCCCTGCAGTGTGTGTGTCTGTGTGTGTTGTTTATGCAGAAACGCTGTGAGAGCTGCCCCAGCAGTGTCCTCACTCCTTCAATGGTGCAGAAGCTGTATATGTGTTTGTGTAATGAATGACACCCACTGCAACAGCTGAATGGGCCAAGACACCCAGGAGGATTTCCTCGGTGCTACCGAAGGGATATGGGTGGTCTTCACTGTATGAACAATACTCTACACTAGATTACATCTCATCAGGCATACACCCACTTACAGAATGAGACCGTACACCCACAATGGCTGGCACAGATGCCAAAGCTCTTCTTTATGCAAAAGATTTCCGCATTTGTGAATGAATGGACTTCAAGCCTTTTATGCTAATACCATGGACGTGGAACATCAGGCAGCAATATTTCACCAAGAAATCATTTTTGGATCCATTCATGTTTGATACAATGATAGAATAAAAACATGTATAGATTTTGAAAACAGCAAATGCAAAATGTTATGCCTCGTTTGATATCGGCACATAATCAAACAAGCATTAAGTAATGGCTGGAGCTTTGCACTCGTCAGCTTAATGAGACTGCAAAGGTTCACGACTTCAGTTTCCACATGAAGCCACAATCTACTACGTCTTGACTGAGCACAGCTCTCCGCCATCGCTCTGTCACACGCTTGTTCAGCGTAGGAGTTCTCACTACACCATCTAAAAATAGACGGATGTTAAATTCTTTATGAACGAGCCGGGCCCTCAGCAGCAGCTTAAAGGGGGAAGGTGTTGGGGGTGCAGAGAGAAAACACCACATTTCCATTTTGCCCTCTCTTCTCTTGCTCATTTGCTTTTTCCGCTTCTTTGAATCTGCCATCCCGCTTAAGGCGGTATAGACGCAGAGCGTTGCACAGCTACAAACCAACTGGAGGCTATGTTAAATGAAAAGCAACCACAGTTTTTTTGGAGTTTTCTTTTTGGAATAAGGGAAATTCTTGTGCAACTACCAGTGAACTTATTTTGTATTCTAACTTAAATTATTCTGTATAATCACCTTCCAACATTTGGACTGTTTCACAGGCATTGCGTCAGTGTGCTGAATGTCACTAATAGCTTGTGAGGTATCTTGTATATGTGTGTGGCGGTTATTTGATACTGAAACAGCGTGTTTCTTAATAGCCGAGGTGACAATCCCTGAATGAAGCCAACCCCCCCCGGGATGAAAAAAAGAGCTGTGCGCCCTCATTTCCAGTGAAAAATCTGGGTCTCCAATTGGCTGCAATAGACCTCATATAAGGTTTGAGTGAACATAGGAATGTATTTTTTGTTAAAAATGGGGATTGTAAATCTAGTCCACTATCTGCTGTTATATGAACATGTGTAAGGGGGGATTTAAAACTAGTCTGCAGAAATGTGGTGCGTTATATTGGGTGTGCGGTTATCTTACCCAACAAGTTTGCACTTGTTTCTCATTGACTTGTTTGTGGTACAATTATGTTTCGCCTAGTGTTACGTGGTTCGACAACAATCAGCTTTAAACACTCTTTCAATGAATACTCTGGATAATGTCGTTCTTCCAAATTGCTAAATTGTTTCATTTCTTTATTTCATATCAGTCACCAGTGCATGGCTGTAACACTGTTTCCACACTGAGGTAGGACGTCTGCCATGCATGAAGACCTTTATCATGCTTTCTATATTTTCTGTAATATATAAGATGTTCCACAGTCAGATATTTATATTAAAGGTTGAACTAATGTAGTAAATAGTCCAAGCAAGACTTAAGATTCCAACAAGTTCCTTGTCATGGATTTATAAATACAGTTACCTTCTATCTCAGATTTACAGTTTGCTTCCGGATCCAGATTCTGGTCAAGTTGCTGCCAACAAGTGCAGGGTGCACATGGCAGACTCACAAATGTTCAGTCAAAGACCAGGTAATATTGTGGGCTGTGAATCATCCAGAGCTTCTCTAGTTGAGTACCAAAATAAATATGTAGGAGCTGGTCACTTTTAAATAAATAATTGAAAAAGGTACTGAAATGGATAAATCCATCAATCTTGTCTTAATCTGAATTTATCAACCACCGACAGTGTCCTTATCCTCTCTCATCTTTTCCTACAGCAATATTGAAATTGAAGCAAAGTCACAGTCTTAAGCTTTTGCAAAAATATTCAGTTTTTCAGTAGCCTATCCAGTTTGTTCCCTTACAAAAGGCATATAGTGCTAACAATCAAAGATGGCTCTCCTGGGGTGTATATGGGGTGTTCTGCTCAACATGTTGTAGAGATTCTGCATTAACTTATATAAAACCAGATGTACCCGAGCCTGGCACGGATGAGAATTGACTGTGGTGGGTCAGTGGGAGAGAAGAAACAGTAAAGCACTGTAAAACAACGAGATGACAGAATAGATGAAGCTTACTCCATAGGGAGGTAAATTATGGATATGTCCCCCCAAATACATTTACACTTGAAAAAAGTTCTGTACTCGTGCCATTAACAGTGACAGTGTTTCATCATCTGTATTGCTGTAAGATAAAGTATGAGCTGGTGCCAAATCTTTGTGCTGGTGATTTCTTTGTGGACAGCTGGTGCAGCCTAATGGAAAAGAGGCCGCTCTACAGGGGTTTTAAAGCTATTCAGCAGAATATACAACCTAAACCTCCTGTCCAGTGTGTGTGTATACGCCTGAGTGTGTGTGTGTGTGTGTGTGTGTGTGTGAGCTTCAATCTTCACTCTCCCACAGAGCCCCACATGCGGCCAGTCCTCACTCAACACCACCTCTGGTGGCCTGCGTCCAGTCAATGCCAATGGAAAGTAGGCCAATGAACTGAGAAGTATAAACACTGAAATATAGTAATACAGTGTAAATAAGAGGAAACAGGAACAGTATTAAGTTTGTGCATGTGTAACCTTTATCATTCTCTTTGTGGTGGGGTCACTACCCAAACACAACCCCAAATGACCATGTCCCCTGCCATAAGCTCTTATCTGTCCTCCTGTCATCCCCCTCTCTCTCCGATTTACTGTCATCCCTCATTATTCCTCTTTCTTTTCTCCATCAATCCCCCTCTGACGGTAACATCTGTCATTCTCCTTACCACATCCCCCCATCATCTTCATTCCCAATTTTCTAATTCTTCTCTCCCTTCCCTAAGGGCACTCATGGATTTCCTGGTCAAGATATTGTAGTTCCTTTCTGTCATATTCATTAATGGAAAGAAGTGATTAAAAAAATAAAATCTAAACTTAACTTTAAATAAACACAAATATAATGTAATAAATAGGTGGGAGAACCATTTCTTAGCTGGCAATGGCCTGGCCTAGTGACTCAGCACAGCCCCCCTCTTGTCATCACAGTCGGTGCCAGGTTAAGTGTAATCTTGCAATAAAAGAGAACAAACCCAAAACCTGTGCTCAACAGCCCTATCACTAAAGTAGCATTAGAGCTATAAATCCTACACTTAAATACTGGGAGAATGAATTAGGTCAAGAAACTGCTCCAACATATAGCCTCATAGTCATACAATGACTATGGTTACATGGAGTGCAACACTGGGATATTTACCCAATTGAGGCATGGTTTGAATAAGATACTGCAATGTAAACAGTATTTTCAGATTTCCTTCATCTAAACCAGGTAATACTAGGAATACGCCATTAAGACATGTGAAGTATCTTGTGCCCTATTTGGATAAATGCGGTGACACATGGGTGGAAACAGGATGGAAAATTCAAAAGGAGTTGTAGCTTTTGCAATATTAGAAGGAAAAAATTGTATCGTAAAACATCTGACGTCACGGCATTCTAGACGTAATTGCACGGGTCATACTTGGGCTATCAATTACGATACATTCTGTAAAGAAGACTGCATCAAAAGGTTCTGGTTAAGCATGTTTTTAGTCAACACACATGATTTGCTGAACATATGTGCACTCACAGACACACACAGACTTATTATCCCCTGCTCATCACTGGGTAACAGATGTACGTATGATGGCGCTATCAGCCGCAGGAAAAGGGACCAACACTGGAGGAGTGAGAATTCGCAGACTTCTATAGGCTAACGCTTATTAAAACCATCTTCCTGGGTGTCACACTGGGAGATGCAGGAAGAAGTGGGCAGACATTTGTCACTGCTAACTGCTTCTAATGACAGGCGAGAATCTCTCTGAACGCACACATTCAGATTAGTCCCTGCTTACATGCAGTTGCCACAAACACACTGCATTGTGTGCGCACAGCCCCACAGTCGCATGCTCACAGGTTTCAAGATTCGGACACACCCACAGTCAGATGTGAGCACATGCACACACCAGTGTTGTCAGACTCACACTTACTCAAGAGCCCTGAAGCAGAGAGAGGAGCCTGCTGACTGCTCTGTGTTTGAAGGGTGTGCAGAGCAACCGAGCACAGAAAAGAGAGACAGGGAAATGAGAAGGAGGCAAGGGAGGGAGGCAGGGATAAAAGGAGATACTGCTGCCACTTCTCATTCAGCCCACTACCTCATCGCCTCATCCCCAGCGCCGGGAAGTAGGTCATTGGAGGAGAAGGAGGAGGAGGTGGGGGCGGCAGTGAGGAGGGAAAGGCTGCTGCTGCTGCTGATGTGTGTATGTGAGTGTGTACAGGCAAAAAGACACCAGAATAGAATAAAGGAATAATACAGCAATGTGTAGATCAGTCTCGGAAACATCTGTGCCTGTGTTATTTCAATACTCTCCCAAACATCTGCCAAAAGAGCGCAATGCTTTCAGAACCAAATACAGAATCGGATAGAAATTGAGCGCCTGTGTTTCCCTAATCCCTCCTGAATACATGCACTACACTTAAAACACAATACACACACATGGGATAAAAATAAACCCGACATCGTCCATCCACCATCTCTCCACTACTTTTCTATCCAGCGCACTATCCTCCTTGTTTCTCCTCAAACTACAGCTCGCTTCCTTTCTGCTCTAGCTCACCTTTCAATCCCTCCTCCCCACTTTACCTCCACCATTCAAACTACTTTTCTCATCTTTTAACAATACACGGATGGATGAATGCATCCTGGCTCTTTTTGACCAAATGCTGCCAACTGGATTCAGACACGGAAAGAAAGGAAGTCAAGAAAAATAGGAAGCAATTATAAAAAAAAGTAGAAAACATAGACAAGAGGCACCGGATAAAAAATTTGATCCTTCAGAACAATTATTTCTTGTTTCAGGGTCCCACAAGTGGGAACAATTCCTCAATACAGCTGGATCATGGAGGAGGGCACAGGCAGGCTAACATAACCACCTGGCAATGGAGATGGGGCAGCAGTGCTACACTGACTGCCAGAGTGCAGATTTGGGGATTGACATTGTTTTGGCCCACTCTTGGTATGCGAATGGTGAGGGTGGGCTCACAACTGGTTGGGCCAATACCAGTGTTGAATGTCAAAACAAGTACCAGACCACAAAAAGATATCAGGCTTTGTTGATATGGTAACACCTATGAATACATTGGAACAGCAGGTGCATTTTAATTATAGCGTTACCAGTGTCATTAAGGGGAATTAGAAAACACTGCCTAAGGAGCTTATCTGCAAGAAATAAGAGCAAATTGCAATTGTGTTTATTGTTTGCATCCTCAAATAAACTCTCCATTAAGGCCAGTCGTGAGTAGGATCCTCAATCCGCATTTCCTCAAATCAGAACAGGTAACACTGGATGAAAAACTCAATATAATAGTAATACCCTGACTGTCTTTTGGACCAAAAACCTCCTTTACTGGCAAACATGAGTCCCTGTACAGGATTTCTGGGAACTGAAGACAAAAGTCTTCTGGAGATGCCAACATTCAGGATAAACTTGCCCGAAAAAGATCTCAACTGTCTTGTTTTGGCATGTCTCCCCATATTTTAGGTAGCCATGGTTGTCTACTGGAATGTAAAGATCTCATGTGTCCTTTGACTGGGAAGTGAACTACTCGCACTCATTAATTTGACATAAAGTTGCAATTCAACCCAGCCATTGGACACACTGGAGACATGCCAGCCTTTGGATAGTGTTGCCCCAGACATGCCCTCTCCAACATGCCCTCCCTTTCTACTGACTGCCTGTCAGTCCAATGAATAATGGACCTTCTCTTCAATTATTTTTCCTCCCTGCAAAACCACTGGCTTTGGGCCAATCGCCTGGGACCCTGAAAAAAATAATTCTCTCATGCATCCCATAGGATCCTTGGCCCACCCACAATAATGCTTCTTCCTTGGGGAGGGCATGTACACATCATACATCTTACCATGTTAGGGTCAGAGGCCACACTGGAGAGCTAATCAGTTACTCTGACACACACACAGTGGTACAAACACACACGTAATTGTTTGTCTCACACTAATTAGATGATTGTATTCATGCATTACTTCCTCAGTCACCAGGGCTAGCACCATGGGCGGTCATGTTACGAGATTGAGGTAAATAAATAACAATATATGATTGGTCCGTAACAACAGACATAACTAATAGACAAATTACATCCACAATCATATTGATATAAACACGATAAACGCACTGTGCAATAGAAACACACGGTAGAGTGCACTACACACACACACTCACATGGAATCCTAACCGATGACATCACCCATCTATTCCAGCACAGTTCTCCGTGGTTAACAGTGAGTTACAACCTTAGCTGACAAATGACCAGAGCTGATATCATTTCACGCTACATTTGATGCATTCCTGCACTCCTTCTAAAGCACACACACTCCGGTTGGGAGATATCATGAGAATCTGTCTGTCTTCCCAACATGGCCTACTGGCTTTCCTGTGCAGACCTGGACAATGGGCCAGAGGATTTGGCTTGGACAATTCTGCTGTGGCCTGAGAGGGTTGGCCAATGCAGGCTAGGATAGTCCTTTCAGTCTCTGCAATGCTTTAGCCCATCCCCCAGCACTGGACCCCATGTGCATCTGATCTTCAAGGGAACAGTTATTTTTAGCTATGACAGCATGGTCACTCCAAAATATTCATGGCTTATTTGATTGTCACAGGAGCAGGAGTAGAATTATTTTAGAGACAAAGAAAGAATTATTCTCGCCATTTCTACAATATCGATGTCGACTCACAAGTGATGGGTGAGTAACAAAGATAAAGATGTCGTCTGTGCTCGTATGCCTACACGCATCTTCCAGGAAATTAATCAAAAGAGCCCAAAATCAGAACATCGGAAACCCACCCTTCCCTTTCTACCATTCAGCCAGTCCTCCCTCATTCCTTTGCTAATGTTAACCCTCGATCCTTTTCTCTCTGTCCTGAAATCAGATAGGGGAAGCTATGAAGAGGAAACAGCCAAAAAGATTTCAACTGGTACTCCAAGAGCATGCCTTCAGTTGGTGTAATCAGGAGCAAGACTGTCAAACAGCTCATTACGACCATATCTACATTTATTTTTAGGTGACCTCTAGAGGCTATAATCATTTTGATGTTATCAGAGAATGAAATAAAGTGGCATAGTATAGCAAGCATCAAAGTCCTCATTCAGAGGAGGTGGAAAGATGGTTCCATAAAGCACAAGACGATCGATAAAGCACGAGACCACACTGTTTCCTGTCTGAAACCAACAGTTACTTTGACTGCTCCATAACCTTAACTGTGTGTTTATTACTGTAGCCATGCCAACCTGGTCCTCTAACCATTAGGAATAACTTGTTTTAATGTATGTGAAGATTCTCAGTCATCCTGCTCAAGCTGAATCATGGGCAACTGGACTTGGTTGCAGTAACAAGACGTTTCATCTCATCCAAGAGGCGTCTTCAGTTCCTTGTTCCAAGCCTAACCATTGGTTAACCATTGTTATCATAAAAACCCGGGCTTCTTCCCTTTTAAAAAAAAAAAATTAAGTTTGAATGAATTTGACACTGACTTAGTTTGAATATATTTGACAGCCACCTTTTTGGAGCAAAACAGCGACACGTCACAGAATGTCTTTACTGATAGGTCAAGAGGGCATGCAATTGGTCAAAATCATAGTAGGCATCCTCTTCTGGATCAAACTGCAAACTACATCAGACAGTCGGATATGCTTGTAGACTGTATAATTTGAATTCAAACAAGTCATTACACCAACATACGCTTTGGAATGATACAATTTCGAATAACACTGCAGACCCCTAATGATGACAAAGGTCTACTGCCACATATAAACCTGTGGCAGCCCATAGGGTCCCCAACGTTGCTATGGGACAGACAATCTATATGTACATTCAGACTCTTGCTGAGTCGGTGAAACATACGATAGGAAACAAGTGTAATGATACTTTTGAAACGTGAGAATTACTTTTAAGTACATGTTTCAAAAATGAACTCACAATTCTTCTCGCTGTTTATAACAATCTTTAGATAGATAGATAGATGGATGCTTTAACTAAACAATGTGAAAGATGTGTTGCTGAGTTGGTTCCATTAGGCTACCATATAATAGAGATCCAGCACTGTGCATATCATAAGAAAGACATTAGTAAGTCAGACTACCTCAATTAAAATGACCACAGCAATAATTACTATTAATTACTTTAATAGTTCATGGTTAATACTCTTGCTTAAATATTTCCAGACTGTCTCCGAGGCAAATGCAATCACATTTGGACAAAGAAGCATTTTTCATTTTCTTTTGTTTACAAATAGATTAGTAAATGCAAGGACGGTCACGTCGCCCTGGATTTGCACCATGGTTACTGATCTTGCACAGCAAGAACATAGATATTCTCTTCAGAACAAAAACGGCTCAGGCTGATAAACGCTCTTCATATCCGTCTAGCGTCTGTTGTTATTCCACCACTGGGGACTCACTTGCTATACATCGGTAATTCTAGACAATCTCTTCAAACTGTCTAAGATGTCCACATTGTGTAAATTCTTACAAATCAACTTTTGTTTAAATAACACAGAGCAGCCAGATCTCTACCAGCTATAAATGTCAGTCTCTCAATATCACATTAAAACCTTTTAAACTGTCAACTCTCTCACAGCCAACATTTGAGAATTCTCAGAAACCGTATAGGCTTATAGCTTCATTCAAAGCAAACATATAAGCACTATTGGTTTTAATGGGACCATGAGGCATAGAAACCCACCTCACCCATAAAGGAGGGAATGCCTCGACTAAACCACTGGAAAAAGAGGGGGGGGGGGGGTGGTGTTTCCAATCCTCTGGGGATGTCATTAATAGCCATTTCATTTAGTTTGATTCATTACAATAAGCCACTTCCTGATGCGAGGAACATTCATAATGGCACAGTCCATATGAGGAAGCCAGGGGTTGTTACAACTCTACTTTTAGACTGAGTGTTGTTTTGCCGTGATCAAACAGATGCAGCAGTTCCACACTGCAGTGAAAGCCCCAAGTAGCCATCCATGCACAGCTGCAGTTTGAAGCAAACTATTATAAACATGGTAAACCCCTTCATACAAGCCACGGACCACAGACACGAGTTGCATGAACAATGGTTGAAATAAGAACCCAAGCAGAAGCATACGACTTGGGTGGAGGGATTAGCAAAAGTTTGCCGGGAACCATTTGGGAGGCTTGGTGCGGTAAAAAGCTGTTTTTGAGACTCTTCTGTGTTGTTTTTAAGAAGTGCATTTCATTTATTTTTTTCAGTAGTACTCAGTATAGGTCATCCACATGCTGCTGTGCGGGACCTCAACAATAAAGATGTTAATGTTGGCTCAGGAAAGAAGGTTGTATCAAGTAGAGAGACCATAACATCAGAAGCACAGACCCACTGCTGACCCACTTTCCCACTGGCCAAGAGGCGCATCTCCGCGAGTCACATCTCGGCTCATCAAACAGACCGGATCACTGGGATAACTACGCTATTAATACTGGGATAAGAAGAAAGTCGGCCATGCCACATTCCACAGGCCCCAAAATTCCCACATATTAACAGGGCCTCGGAACGAAATCCAATACTTGGCATCCCTTTTGCTCAAACCCCAAAACGCTACCCTGCCGTGTCAAATCTTGTTCTTATTTCATATGGGAGGGTCGTGCCAGAGTCGCAAGCTCTTAGTCTAACGAAAGACATGTTATTATATTTGTGGAAAAAAAACATTTGGCACGAGTACAACCTCAGAGTTCAATATAATGACTCTCGAGAGGGAAGGGATGCTGGACTTCCCAGAGACTCCACATTCTTTATAACACCTTTGAAAGATGTCCTATGGGGGGAAAGACTGTCTCCATTAGTGCAGTACACTAACACTGATGCTGGATAATCTAGCTTTTCTGAGTGGTGAAAGTGGCAACTTCTGCACATTCAAAACAAAAACACTGACTCACAGCTCCGCTTCCATACGCTCTGGTGCTCACAACAAAACTCACTGGTTAGCTCAGCAGTTCAGCAGGAGATGTGTTTGTCAGCTCGCTTTTGTTTGGCTTCTCATGCTTTGCACCAGGGATTGAATATGTCCATCAATTTCAGCAAGCCGACCGGGGCGCTCCATATTGTGCATTGTTAAGCTATTAATCTTGCCTGGGTGAGAGGTCAACAGCTGCAGCAGAGAGGACAGAGGGCTTCTGGGTAATGTCTGGAATGCTCCTCTGGGACAGTTATAGCAACTCAGATAGGGACAGCCCTGTGACGTGACCAACATTTTTTTCTAAATAGCCTCCAGTAATACAGCATTGAACTGAGGCACTGTAAAAAAAAAAAGATATGCTTACACATCATACCAGAAGTGTGTCACTGGCACAAATACAATGGTGCCATTTGACAAACGCTCAGTGTGTGGACTTCCAGTAAAGGGGAGGAACAGCAGCTTCTCTCCCACAGTCTCCTCGACTTGTGTCCATCAGACACTGTAACTACTCTACTGCAAAATACTACATGATGATAATCCCATCAAAATGATCAGATAGTTGAATTTAAGCAGCTTTACAGACCTCATCTCCTCCCCCCCCCCCTGTCCCTATTCTAATGAGAAAGCATTTGAGCTGCCAGTCAGCAGCAGGGCTGAAGCGATAAAAGGCCGACCGTCGCTCACCAACTCTGCGTCGCACTCCCTCTAATCCTGAGAGAGCAGTTCATGCATCCGTAATGGTCAATAAAATATGAAAAGCCCTGAGAGCGCTGACGGCAGCAGAGGATGGGTGTGAGCGGACTCACACACAGTTTGTGTGTGTGAGTCCACAACTTTTGTTGATGCCTTTCCCAGCACACCAAATATTGTTGCAATGTCACTCTGCTTGACCCCTAGTGCACGTGAATGTTTGAGGATTTCCAGCAGACCGGAGGGTAAGCCGTTAATGTGGCGGAAAAGGATACTATCTTGTTCACATCACAAAAAGACATCAAAAGAAACTACACGGCACCATGACTGTAGGAACATTTTCACAATAGATGAGGCATCCCTTTGGATCATTTTTCACCCATAAACCATCAGGCAAACCCTTAAGCAGGAACCCAAAACCAATTTCACAGGTGGAAATTTGGAGGGGTGGCGCTTGAACTTTCTGCACCATGGTTTCAACACACGCAAAGGATTTACAGTTTGGATGACAGCCTCTCAATCAGGATATAGGCAATGCTTCCACACAGGAAAGGAGGGCTTCATGATTTCTTCAAATGAGGAAGCCAAGGAGATAAGAGCAGGGTGTTTATGTTGGTCTGAGCTGCCGCTGAGTATTGGCTTCCCCTGAGGAAAATGTGGAAGGTCTATTTAAAAAAAAAGTGCTGCCAGCATCCCGAGCAAAAGCAGACTGTATTTAAGGGTAAGTTTAAGTCTGGTTCCCCCAGTTCCTTATAGGGTTGAGTTGTTGCTGGGAGGAAATGTACAGCATATATGGAATGTCTGGCTGCCGGACCACAGCTTAGACCAGTGAGCCTTCTGTGTGATTGATGAACATGTATGATTGGCCCATGACGACGAAACTAAATAGGCTTGACGCCTTCAATTCCTGACATGCCATGCATTTCCTCAAGGTTTGGTCCAAGACATCACAAGTTTTTTCGGGTGTAAACCAAATGTGGATTTCACTCGCCTCTAACTCTCTCCTCCGGCAGTGCCAAACCCTGATCCATCCTTGAACTCATGGATGGATCATGAAATCACAATCTCTTCCAAAGAAAATGAACCTCTGAACAGCCTCAGCTGTAACCGTATCCAAGACTAGCACCAACATGCAAAAAAGCTCTGCTCATATAATGCACCAGCACACTCAGGGGTAAAGCAAGGCAAACTGTCAACACCGCCAGAGCAACAGCCCAAATATAAAGACTGCACACATTCTGTTTATGACCCATAAAGCAGTAATAAAAGTAATAAAAAAAACTGGACAAAAAAATACAGACGTTCACACCAATTACAACCGCAGAAAAATGTGGAAACTTTATCATTTTAGTGGGATTAGTTTCCCCTGTTGCCCACCAGCTCCTCTCTTGTACAGCTTTCTACAGTCTACTGACTAATGTTTATTTTATTGGCTGCAGTAGTTTGTGTTTTCCTGGCTAAGCAGAGCAGGATGACGCGGCGCATAGGCAAACTGCGTTCAGACATAAACATCTGTAGCCTGCCGTGTGGAGTGAGCTCCTGCAAGGTGAACAGTGCAGTATCAGTATCAAGATCAAATATCTCTCTACTTACCCACTTCAGACGGGCTGCCCTGAGAAATGGATTGTCCTCGAGAAACGTCACCAGCGATGGAAAAATAAGGATTCTCTCAGTAAAGCAGGTTTAGAAAAAGGTTTTTAAAGCGTTCCTACATCCTCCGAAATTGAACCTCTCATTTGGCCATTTAAAAAACGCAGGTCTGATTTTTCCGGCTAAAGCTGCTGCATTTTTTCTGCTTCCCCTCTCTGAGCTTCTGAGCCGTGCTCAGGATTTCAGCTGACTGTGCTGGGAGCTGAGCTGTTGACACTGTCACAGCTCTCTCTCTCTGGCTCTCTCTCTCTCTCTCTCTCTCTCCCCTGCTCTCTCTTACCCCGTCCCTCTCGTGCTCACTCTCCCTCTCTCATGTTCTGTCTTTAGATCACTTGCCTGCCCACCCTCCCGTTCTGGATTCCAAAGAGAGAGCAATGGATTTTATGTGGAAATACACGCATGTGTACAGTACATATCTGTGTCTGCCTGCTGCTACAGGGCCATGGAAGAGGGCAAGATGAAAGGAAGTGACCCACAGCAACCTGTGCCTCACACCCCTGTCTGCAATCCATACTCCACCCAATGCATTCCCTCACTGGGCAGACTGTTCATGAGGTGGATATCAGACACAACGCCCAAAAAGGAAACCCCTTTTCCTGTCATGCCTTTTCATCGCCAACATGCATAAAAGCACACACGCCCATGAAAGCGCACGCAAACCAAATATGGGTTCCTGCATTAGGAATTACCCTGTGACCCACACAGGAAAAGGATTTCCCTGAAGTCCAATCAGTTTTCATTGAGAAGAGGTCGAGACGGGATACTCGATTGTATAAAGTTCTGATGGCCTTGTCAACTTCACACCATGAGCTGTGTGTGTTTGTGTGTGTGTGTGTTGCGTGTGGGGGGGTGGTCAGCTGAAAAGGCCACACCACAGGATCTGTGAAGTGGAATTCAAGTATGTTACCATGACATAATGAGGGGTCTTCAAGTGCAAACATTAGCATAAAAATGTCAAGAGTCCTGCTGCACTGACCTGGACACAGATATGACCTCTGACCCCACACAGCGCCAAACAGATGAGAAAATCAACACAGTGAAATGAAAAACAAGACGACGTGAAGAAAAACGGAAGTGCAACATTTCCGAGCATTGCACTACCCAAAGGTTATTGAGGAATTTTTTAACTTACATCACTGTGTGTGGACAAAAGGTCTACACGTCAAACACAGAGACCTTAAGACATCACCGGCAAACTCTGGACCCAAAGCTGATGAATCAATGCAAATTCCATGACGTTTTACTTTTCCCTTTACTGACCAACACTTTGAAGACAAGGGTCAAATGTGAATTGATTTCAAAGAGGGATCTTATCTGTCTCTAGACACAGGTTGGCCGAGGTGACGTCTCATCTAGTGGTGACCTCATGCTACACTATTGATTCCTGCTTTGCTTGTATAATGTGCATTTGCTGTAGGCAAGGAGCTCCAGACCATATTTCAGCTACGGAATTTAACCTGAAGGACAATATCAGTGTATCACAAAGTTATAATTACCTCTCCGTTGTCTGCAGAGTTTACCTCATCATTATAAGACTTAGGCACAGTGTGTAAACATTTCTGATTAGCACATAAAACTAATTAATGGACATTTACTAAGCTAAGATAGGACCCTTAAATAAGACAATACAAATGGGGGTGGTCATTTGTTTCCGAATTAAACAATAAGGTGTTTATTGATTATGACAGATATTGCTTTTAGACTTAAGTCCGGAAAGTGAAGCCAATACAGAATTGGCTGAAACGTGTATTCTCTAAAATGACCAGCAGAGGGCAACTGCCCTGGTTGCAATAAGAAAGTGTGTTGTGTTTTTTTTTAAGTCTGAATATGTTTGCAAGTGTTTAGTAGTCTGTCTCAAGAGAGCCTTTCAGAGTTAATCAGCCTTTAAAGTGTTTGGTTAGTCCAGTTTAACCTGCAGGTGTTTCTGAAGTTCTGCAGTAACATGTGCTGCTTCCGAGGAAATAAATTAATGACGAGTGAAAACAAGTATTTAGCTTCTCTCGATGATTCAGACACTTCACAGGAAATTTGTCAGACAGCCAAGAATGATGACCGTCACAGATAATGAGCTCAAGAACACTGAAGTGTCAAGACTGTTGACTGTCGCGGAAAATAATTAGGAATGTGAATGACAGATTGATCGGCTCAGTACAGAGATTCAGCCACCGGGAGAGTGAGCTGTCGACAGACGTCCAACTCAAACAAAGACTTTGGAAAAAAGCCAAATGCTGTTAGCCTGTCAGATGGTTGTGAGAGAAAAAGAAATCAGTGTGATCACTCACAAAAAGCACTCAATTCATCAGTGAGTGTATTTGGTTCACTTTTCCTCTCACTAATGTCTGAGTATTTCTGTGACAAACTACAAAAGTTGTGTTTTTATAAATATGTAATGATGATGGTTCAAAATTATGTCATAATGCATATTTAATGCATACTTTCCACAATGCATAATGTACAAAGACTCTAACCAAACCACGGCCTCAGACTCACTTTTTCTCCGGCAGAGCTGGGGCAACATTCTCTTATGTTATACCAACACTTTTGTAATAATATAGCTGCTGTAAAACTGAAATTACACAGTACATTACACAGAAAGCCAACAAACAGAAACACCTTATCTTCTGAATGCACTTGTTTATGGCCAGGAATAGACCACCTCACATTTGTTGATGGATACATTGGTGGCACCATCTATCACAAAAAAATTGTAGTGGGCAAAGGTCATTTTATCACCAATCTTTACCCGGAGGCGGCCTCACTCCCTTAAACTGCAACTTCCGTTGGCAAAGGTGGAATTCACATTGAACCAATATATTTGTATTATCTTCCATTAGGCGATTACTCTCATCTAAACACAGAAAAGAGTTGGGAGCTGTAGTGTTGCATCTTTGCGCTGCAACTACAGGTGCTGTGTTAGCTAATAGTTATCATGTTCACATGAAAAGTGCATGTATGGAGAGACCGACTGAGCAATGTCAACCACATTGGTGAACCAAGTAACCATACCGAAAAGGGCATCAAAACAGCATAATGATCTTAACGCACTCACATGCATGTGACCATCTGAGATTTTACCTAACACACTCAAAAAATGGTTGTATAGATGGTTGTATGCTTCAGGTCCATAAAAATACCACATTCATAAAAACATAGCCCATAAACGAAGACCCAAACCCACATCCATTCTCAGCCATTTAAACTCACACACAAAGAACTGCAGCCACTGATATGACAAAGAGAGGAGAAAGGAGGAGTCATAATAACATTTGTCATTTTCTCCAGGGACAGAAGACAGATGACACCAAGTCGCTGGCGGTAATTTCCCCGGTGCATTCCTGAGCAAGCCCTTGGGACAAATACATTTAGCCCGAAACCACCTTATCTCCTTACAGCCTCTTTCTTTCTCTTTCTGTGCAGCATCACAGTAAAGTTTTGCATCACCTCTCTCTTCTTCTCTGGTGTGATGTCTTCATCTCTAAAACAAAAGGAATGATTCCTGAGGAATAGGCTGAGCTCATGCTCCAGTGGAGCAAAGTGCTCTTCAGCTACCCCTGTATCTTCCATCACAGCCTGGTAATTACGGCTAACTGACGTAAATTCAACGGGCTAGGCGTGCTTGGGATAAACATCATGCCTCCTTTTCAAAAAGGGGGGGAAAGGATTCAGAGGGTATGTTTGTTTTCACTTGTCTTGGACAACATGCATTTTGACGGAGAGAAAGCAAGTAAGAGGTTAGACACTCATTTGCAACTCCACATTATCACTCAGTATGCCAAGGAGAGGACCACGGGTCACGGCCTTCACAGACTTGTTTCGGTGAACTCCCACTGCCCTCGGGTAATTCCTTTATAACAGTGAGGCTGGTATTTACCCACAGTGAATCACACTGGATGGCAGATGTCATGTCTGATAAACCAGCTGCAGAGTATGTTAAGTGAGGCTGACACTTAGTGTGCTTTCCCTTTCCTCACAGAGCTGGGCACGATATATACATGATGCTTCAGACTACCTCCCAGACACTTGTCAGTCAGCTGGGTGAAGCTCACTGAGCTGCTCTCCAAAACCCTCCTTTATCCACAGAGGTGGTCTCCTTCAGGTTCATGAAGAACACTTTCTCCTCCAGACCTCTCATATACAGTGGAGGTGATAACAGACAGACAAACAGCTGGAGGAGAGGCCGTAAAGAAGCGTTTAGAACTCCAGATATTGGCATCTGAATCTGTCTTTCCAGTGTTGTGACTGAAGAGAAGTCCTCCTCGGAACCGGCAGCTGCCAGAGCTAACATGGCAAAGAGTCATGTTTTACGACATGTTGTTCCATACTGTATTATTTAGGGGTTTCTTTTGACCAGGCAGCTCTTATTTAAGTTTGTTTTGTTTCCGCGAGGAATTCCTTGTGACAGCACTTTGCAGACAAGCATTTCTTTCACGCCCGCACAGAGATAAATTGCCACCGAGAAAAACACCGCCACCATACAAAGCCTGAACTCTTGACAGCATAAACACGAGGGCAAATCTTTTTTATACACGCTCTAATTGTATGTTAGCTGCATAGCATGATAGTGGGGTATACTATCCATTTTTCAGAGGCGTGCAGCAGAAAAATAACCCAACGACAGTAAAGCCATGAACCACAAATCTAGTTCTTATCGGGACATTCCTTATAGTCTCCGATTTACTCACTTGCCTTATAATTTTTACTTTCTACTTCTAGAATCCAATATTACTTCAATAACTATTCATCTTTCCTCTCTTCTATTACAAATATGCATCAACCCAACAGTGTTTTCAGAAACAAGTGCTTCAACAGAATTACAAGTAATTTGTGCTGAGTGGGAAGGGCTTTTGGGATGTGCTGCAAAAGTCCTGGGTATCTGAATTGTTCTTTTGTCCTCAAGCCAGACTGGGCAGGGTCAGAGGTCACCTACCAGCCTGCTCCCACAGTACCCCTGCTGTCTGCCTGGATATGTGCCATCTAAATGCTGTCATGCTTGGACAATGGTCCAACTTTCTGCTGATTGACTCACGACAGCTTCATCATGTTGACCAATGATGCAATGGTCTTGATCTTTGGGCATTAACGCTGTTACTATTTGGTCTTTTAATAATGCCAGAATAAATTTGTTAAAAACTCAGCTTTGCCCTGAGAACAGACACCTTCATTTTTGGGAAATATGAAATCCAAAGTAAAGAAAAGGGCCTAGATGAAAACCCTGCTTTCAGTAACACGTCATTTCTCAGCTCTGTTTTTAGGCTACAGTGAGTCCAGGTGTATAAACTGTAAAAGGGAGAACAGAGACTGACAGAGAATACTCCTGGGGAAAAAAAGAAAACTGAAATGGAAGGGCATTGCTCTTTTCCCAAACGCTCCCATTCAAAAGCGAGGTCTATATATTCCAGTTGATATTACACTGACGACATGGGGACTGCTCTCCACAGAGTGCAACTTCAGCTGTACAGCTGACGGTAAGATTTATCACCACTTCTATCCTGCCATTCAAAAGAAACTGCTCAAAAGCACCTGGACTGACTTTTCACAGCGAGATCCGTCTTTGGCGAACACAGACTCAACCGCAGGCCGAGTTCTCCAGCTGAGCTTTTTCCAGGTGTAAGAATGTACCTTCTTAAAGTCCATTCATAACAATGTAAATCAAACGTTTACGTCCCTCGGAGCATTGCACATGCCCATGTATGGTGGAGTGTGTCAGGGAAGTGTGATTGAAAGGTTAAGTCCCATTCTAAACAGTGCAGTTGCAGGGGGTACAACTTGTATCGTCACACCACACACACAAACACATGGTCATGGCGGTCTTGGTGTCTCTATGAAAACATCTGGGAGTAATCTGTCGTGCTAAAGGAGGCCCCCCTTTGAACAGGTGCGTGTCTGCATCCATGGCCCTATGGCCCTTTGACGTGACCCTTGAACTCTTGCTATGGTTGGGGAACTCTTTGAACCCAGTGGCTCCATTGGACACAGACGGTTCTGTCTGAACAACCAAGGTCATGTAACCTTAGACTGGTGGTGGCGGTCATCTGGGGGTGTATTCGCTGCTCCCTAATTACAGCCTCAAACAAACATGTGCTCTGATTTTTGATCAGGTAATGATAGGCCGTGGCCATGGAGCTACGAGGATTAGCTGATGTCCTGACGTGCAGAAACAAACAAAACAGAGTTGTAATTATGCATTTATCAGGCAGTGCCAGCAAAAGGCAAGCTAACCTTTGAAACCAGGATAACAAAAAAAACAATTCTGTCCTCTTTCAAAAGATTTTTATCACAAACCAGATGAAGTGGATTCTCTAAAAATAGACCACCAATTTTGCTCACAGATGCTGTGCTCCAGCTCGACCATAATGGGTGCAACCGCCCCAGCTAAAGCCACACTTTACTCCGAGCTCCGCTGCTGAAAATATATATATCAAACTTAATCCCTCTGTTTCTCTTTCTTGGTACATGAAATGCTTGGAATGATGACCTCGCTGGGTGTTGAACTGAACTGCACCGAAACTGTCTTATGAGCTCTCCAGAGATGACAGAATAATAACAAACGCTTCCTGTTTATCTCAACAGTGGGTCAGAACAGTCTGTCCAGAGCCGCTGCTCATTCCAAAGCAAAAAAATCCAGTAGTTATCAAGATCTTAACGTTGTAAGGAGCATGCTCCAATTCTGACAGCAACAGGGACATACTGCTAATTTAAGCAACACCGAGGTAACAGTCGACCTTTGACCCGACAGCCTCGCTAAGCACACATGCCTCGTGTCCCGTCCAACCACACAGCGAGTTTGTTTGTGTGTCCAGCTGCCTCTTATTTGGTGGGAAGATACAGACATGCTGCTACACTGATTTACCATCACTCCAAGTTAAGTAGCTCTTTGCCACATCCTGTTCCCCAGCTGAGAGGGGGGGCTCCCTAAAAGTTATACTACAGTAGACAGTTCCATGGACCATGTCGCTGTCCGCTGGGTCAACATGCTCCCTCAGTGGCTTGAGAGGAACTGAAGGGTCCTTGAGATGCTGATAAGCAACACTCCGCTCTGTCTGAAGGAAGCTGTAAGAACATATGTAGACACACTTTGTGAGGGGAGATTACGCCCAATAATTGATAGGAACCCGATCTTATTTTTTACATTCATTCTTTCTCATCTATCTCAGAGTGCACAAAGAGATATCACATCTGTAGAACAACCTGTCCTTCACATCTGCTCCTGCTCTGCACTGTTTAACTGTCTAAACCGTATGTAGATAAAACATTAGAAGAACAACTAGTACTATTAGATACTTGGATACTGGATACTACTATTAGATGGACGACATGACTGCTCCACAAAAGTGAAGCCAAGGCGTATAGGTTATAAACCCTGCCTCCTCCATGTTAGTGGATGAGATATGGCCCAAACCAAAAAGTCAAAGAACACACAAAATAGTTTTCTCTCAAATATAGTTTCGGTCAATTTAGGTAGTTCTAATCATCTGTGCAAAAATGATTACTCCTTACTTAAATACACCTTTACTTTTACCTCCAAATGAATAAGCTAATATTTTTGCAAGGATATTGTCATTATGACCGATAGTTAATAGGCAAACTATGAAAATTAACATGAGCTGTAATAAACTTTTTATTAACATGTAATTTGCAGTGGGACTTCAACATGCTGTGAGGTTTGTGTTTATGCGTCAGTGAGTGAGTGAGTGAACGATGTGACTGTGGGAGCACACATGTATCATCATCACCCGTGTCTGCTCTAAGTGACAGTGTGAATACATATAGCTCCATGCTGCGTGGAGGCGTGCGGGGCCGGCAGAGGTGGAGGGGAGCACTGTTGAGGGCGGCCATTGTGCGCTGATTACCCACAAGAGGGGTAAATGATGGTGTTGATTAAATCCAGCTGAGCCCAGGGCAGGCTCCTGGAGCGGCAGGCACACGTGCCGCTGAAATGCATCTGGCCTCTCAATGTCACACGCTGACAGGCCGCTCCTGCATACTTCATTCTCTCAGCATTTTCTGCTGATAAACACACACCTATAAAGCTTGTGGAGCCAGGCTCACAAACACGTCTCTCCTCAGTGAGGTTATGCTAATGCTCATTCACTAAAAATCTTACCTCTCCTAACACATACTCGCTACACTACATACTTTCCACTGACTAATATTATTCCTGTAAACCAGAGGCCGATCCTTTTGTCTCTTGACAAAGTAAAGCTGCTTTCAGACAGACCAGTAGCTCAGCGTGTGATTAAAATCCTTTCAGTGAGAGATGCAATACCTTGCCCAGTGTTGTGGCATCTGATAATCCTTTCATCAAATTAATCTTGGACTGGACTTTATGGATCATGAATCAACACTTTCATGCGTGTCGCACCAGTACGTTACACAAGGCATCCACCTTTGCTGTGTTACTGTTCTTCTGTGGTTGTATGGGAACAAAAGCAGTCTGGTCGAGGTCATGTAAGGATTGTGAATAAACTTGAGCATGAAGACATTAAGAACTTTTTCTGTATCAAACCAGACCACAGCCTTTCCCAAACATTAACCACGTGCTGTGAGAGCCTAAACATGAACATTAAAAACTTAAATACTGCGGCAGCAACTACATGTGGATAATGTATTGGAAGATTGGATATTTTGGCAGAAAGTAAGTACTCTGTGAACGTTTCACTGATGCAGTTGGCATCAACAAATTTGCGACTTGCCAAATGCATAAATATGTGCTGTTGGGAATTAGGACGGGACGCCTCCTTACACTTTTCCTTCAGACGTGGTCAGATCACACTTTACGCAACATACCCTAGTCTAAAAGGCCCTTAAGGAGTAACAACACGTCTTCGGTTTTAGCTCTCCGTTAATCTGGTCCTCACAACTACAACACAAACACACACATATTTGTATTGGATCAGGAGTACTCGTAGTACAACCTCTGCTGACCTCCGTGAGCACTGTATCCTCAGGGACGTTTTAACTGCATTCATGTGTAGCATCCAGCATCGTCCAAGCCAATCCTATAGACATCATGTAGTCACTATATACTGTTTTCATTTAAATGCAGTGCAGATGTTTCCTTACCCTTGCTTAAAAAATGCAGAGTGGTGCAGAAAGACGAGTGCAGGTTAAGGGCGAAGAAACGCTGTCACACTATGAGCAGCTGTCGTGTTTGTAAATCCTAAACAGGATGAAAACCTGCCCGGAAAAAAAAAGAAGATTGAAAGCCTTGACCTCCGTAGTACAAATCTGGCTTAATCACATCTGCTCTGGCGACGCACATCAACACACATTGTTTCGATTACATGCTATTTAAGTTAAATGGTCAGGTTGGGCCTCTAAATTGTTGTCCCATTGCACGCTGCAACAAAAATGTGGGTCAGCAAATTTGTTTCCCCTCTGTTGCTTTTCCTCTCCCTGCATCTTAATTTCCTTCGTAGAACAATGAGTCTGACATTTTTTCTTTTTACCTCCCGAGACCGAAAGAGCTGTAGTGAGAGCTGGCATTATTATGACCACAATGGTCACTGTGGTGCACGCAGTCAGTTAACGCACCCGCCCTCCAAGATGTATGGTGTTGATATGAAGTCTGGAACTCACTGACCTCGCTTCGTAACCCCCATGTCTTTGCCTTTTATACATCGCTCAAAGCAGCCGTTTCAATAGCCATAAGCATTGATTGGAAGGAAGGAGGGAGCGGATCGATGAAGAACAGGAAAAAGGGCTCAAAAGCAACTCAATGGTCTTCTGCCGTCAGCAGCCTCTCCTTTGAGTGGCACTGTTCTTCAGGGGAGACAAACCGGCTTACTCAGCCTCGGCCTGGCATTCTACTTTCATCTGAGGCAACTGTGAAGAAAAGGGAAGCAAAGCTGGAGAGGTGTCTGCAACTGTTCATCCAAACACCGCAGCTAAAAATACACTACAGTAGGAGCTCTGACAGTTGATACGCCATTACTTTTGAAGATTTTAAGTAGAAGTGAAATCTAATGAGAAAAAGGAGGGCGAAGATAAGTCTGGGAAATGTACCGCACATTGCTGACCAGTGGCCAAAAGCACGAGACAGATTTATGACCGGCATCTGTTTTAATACTTTTTCAACTGTGCTCCAAGTGAGTTTGCGATGTACGTGTGACTTCAAATCTATGCAAGACACAAATGAATCACAGCGGGGGTTCCTTTGCTTCCTCCGTTGTTTCCCGGGCCGGGCCTCTGATCAGAACAGCGATTTTCCTCTTCCTCAGGATCCTGGATGGAATGTCAGGAAGGCAAGGTAATGACGGGTAGGGTGTGTGTGTGTGTTCATTTTCATTCATGTGTTCTATACACGAGTGTATCCATTCATACTGAGGTTCAAAAGTCTGACACCAGCGTGAAACCACTGTCAGACTTGAGGAGGTGGAGGACGTGTGTTCATGTAACAATTAATTATTGTCATGGAACAATGTAAGATGTCTGATTCCTGCAGATGATTCAGCCAATGTTGAGAAAATTCCTTGAAATTCATTGGATCTCAGTGTTTCCGTAGCATTACTGCTCCATATTTCTGATTTTACTTCTTTCCTCTTTCCATTTTTCGAATCAACACTTGTGTGGGCTGATCACAGACCTCAACGGTTGTGTTTATCCCTGGTGGAAAAGGTGGAAAAATGGACCGGTAGAAAAATACGGGTCCCTCTTGCTTATGTGGTTCCTGCGCCCTACTGAGGAACTGCGCTCCCGCAGTTCCTCAGTGCTAGTCCTAGTGCATTCTTTATCTCTCAGTAGTAGTAGGGTGAGGGATAAAGAATGCACTAGATTTTCTTGCCTCGCGGCACAGCTCTCCCCGATCATCGCCCGGTTTATGTACTGCAGCCTTTCGCCAAGGTAACCTGGCAGCGAAACGGGCGCAGTGCAAGAGTAGTGGAGATCCAAGAGAGAGAGAGAGAGAGAGAGAGAGGGAGAGACAGAGAGAGGAGCTGAAGCAGTTTTAGGAACACACCTGGTGTAGTTTTTGAAAAAGCGATTTTTAAATGGAAAATGATTCATTCAAGACACTCTGAAATATATTAACCTCATGTTTTCATCTTTGTATTTGGAGCTGCATCATTATTTCCCTGTGTTTGCTCTCAATCATGGTGATACTGTGTTGCTTAAGTCCAAGCCTTGTCCTTTAATTGACCTAACAGGAGTCTTATGGAAAATCTCATTTAATTCTCATTGACTAATTGGATTTGAGTCATTATTCCCCCAATATTTCACCGAAGCCTTCAAGTTGATATAAACAAATTAACTTCTGTCACTTCCTCTGCCTCCTGAAATTCCAGAACCAATATAAAAAAAACAAATAATTAAATCACATCCACACTGTCCATAATAAAGCTGATCTCATGCGAGTGTAATAGCCCGGATCACTCAAGCAGTTAATTGTGCATTTCAGGGATTTTGTGTGTGGGGGTGGGTGGATGGTGAAGTGTGCATCAGTTGATATAGCAGCATTAATGTCTGCACCGAGGATCCAGTCTCTGTCTAATACCTCTAATCCACCCCCTGCTGCTTGTGTAGATTTGGTCAAGAGCATGGTTACACTCTGCCACTGTGTTGTTGTTCCCCTTCCCCTGATGATCGGTCTCCTGCATGGCACAGCTAATTCCTCTGGCTGCTGGACAATGGGACAGTAGGGGGTAGAGAAAGAGGGGGTTGAACTGTGATGATGGAGGTAGACGGGACATTAAGAAGCCATTTCTGAGATGGATCACTGCCTGAGGGCTCCGATACGGCATGAAAAGGGGCTTTTGAAGACAATGAGGATGTAGTTCCCTGCATTCAGCGTGTGCCTGAAAGAGTCAGATGATTTGGTGCACAGGTCAATGGCCTTTAGTTTCTCTCTCCATCACTCCATTGCTGACAGGCTGAGGACCCACCAGCACACGTGCAAACGGATATTGTGCAGAGATTCTTGTTTCTGTATTCCTGGCATTTCCTCTTGAGAACTGTCTTAAAAAGGAAAATACACCCTTAACTTTTTACTGATCAACAATAATGTAAATTCAGGTCACAGAAACCGGTGCAACAAGCACATTAGTTTATCTCTCAATTATCTAAACCGTTTATCCTTAGAGGGTAGCTGGAGTATATTCCAGCTGACATCAGGCAAGAGGCGGGATACACCTGGTCGGGGCCAAAATACAGAAACAAAACCATTCACGCTCACACTTATGGTCAATTAACCTAACCCCAAGGAAGCTGGAGTTCCCAGAGAAAATTCTATTGGGAGAACATGCAAACAGGGAAAGACCCCTGCCAAACTGGGATTTGAACCAGAAACCTTAATTTGAGGAGACATTGCTGACCACTTCAGCACCAAACAAACCCCAGCACATTGGTGCTACATCTATCTCAATGAGTAATTAGTCAAAAGCACAATTGGAGTCGAGTTAGTGATTATATGGTGTTTAAAATCAACAGAAAGATGAGGCCTTGCTTGATTTTTCCAAACAATGCAATCTCACATTTTGCACAAGCAAGTCTTCTCTAACACACAAACATAAGTAATCCTCATAAACACAATGCAGACTTACACAGACACTATCTAAAAATAACCTGCTCTCCATGGTTGCTAGGAAATGCTTAGGTCATCTGAGTTTCTCCTGCTGGCTTCTGTGATTTTTTTTACCCCCACACTTCCTGAATGCTGATGGCAGATAGTCTTCTGGTTTATACAAGCTGAAGGAGAAGGAAAACAGCACAGTGCTCCAAGAGGCTACCGTACGATGCGAAGGAGGATGAAAGGAGGAGGAGGATCAGAAGCCGGGCTGTATTTTGGTAACCAGGGGAACAGCACAAAGGGAGTCACCTGATGTCCACATGTGATATACGCCACGAGGGAGTTATGGAGCGCATGTCGGAGGAGGATGACGACTATTTTAGCAGGCTTCCTCCCCACCCCCTCTCCAAAGGAAAGCTTGACTGTACACGAGTACCTGTGTTTCACATCAGTATTGATCGTGGCGTGCACACAGGAAAACACCAAAGAGCAGGTCAAGAGGGAAAGTTGGGGCTACCGTTGAAGTTGAATGTAAGAATAACAGACGTAGAGAGGAGAAGGGGGGGGGGGGGGGTTCGGGCTTGCTTATGATGGAGAGCATTAACAGAGGCTAAATCTGGAAAAGAGGACACAGTTTATAATGTAGCACAAATAAACGCCTCGCCTTTCAACAGTCCATTTGAAGTTCACTGCCAGTGCAAACCTGCGCAAGATCAATCTGCCTCTCCGGTGGGATAAAAGCAAAAGGCCCCATTTCAACAACCCTCTCCAGGGACAGACCCCTATTCATGGGACCACTGAATGCTTTGGTTGTTGCCAACATGCGGTCTTTCACTCTGTTTAAAAGGGAGTTTTTGAAAAGAAGTTGCAAGGGATGAAGGAATTATGGCTCGACTCTACTGTACGGATGGCGTTCGTCTGTTTAGCACCTTGATAGCAAAGAGACAAAACTGTTCGTCATCATTCCTGGATCCTAAACTGCAGCTCACTCATCCATCTCAGAGCTCTAACAGAATGAGATGGCCGTTAGCTCAGAAGATGTATTAGAGCCCTGCAGAGTACAGTTAAAGTGCCTGTCACAGCTTTCTGATCTACTTATGAGCTCCATAAAGTCATGACATGATTGCAAAGAAATGCAAGAGAAGCTACAGATGCCAAACTTTGTAATCCCAATGTCTGGTCAAGAGTTATGATGGTGTTTATCTTACAGAATGTTTTACTGTTTAGTAAGGGCCATTGGTTTTAAACAAAGCACGATCACTAGGGAGGTTTTGTACGACCCTGTGTGTTTTAAAACATTTTTTATTCTTCAGGCCAAACAATTTATGGTCGAATGTTTTCCAAACTCTGCAGGTGAGGATAGAATAACTTTATGATGGATTACTGGTGAAAAAAAGGTGAATCATATTTAAGAATATTCAGGTAAATAGACAAATTGCCATTTTGACTATCAATTTACACTAAATGGTAAATACCGACAAGTGAAAATGTATTTTCTGAAATGTTTGCAAATTTATTGAAAGTCAAACACGGAAGTTTATAGAATAGAATAGATATACTTTGGCACACCTGCGATTCCTCTCTGGTAAAGTCTCTGCAAGCTTTGCACACCTGGAGTCTAGCACTTTATTCCATTTCTTCCTGGCAGATCGACTTAAATGCGATCAGATTGGATGGGAAGAGTTTGTGAACTGCTCTGACCTTTGAGTCACTGTCATACTGTCTCAGGTTGCATGCAAGCTGGAACAGGTTTTATTCAAGGACCTCACTGTATTTGAGTACACTCATCCTTCCCTCAATTTTGATCAGACTCTGATGAGAAGCTTCCTAAAAATAGTTCAGTTTTTGTCATCCGACCAGAAGATCCTTCTTCTCTTCATGATCTCAAGATTCCTTTAAATGCCATTTGGAAACCACCAAGCAACCCGTCATATGCCTTTCACTCAAAGTGGCAATCTACCATAAAGGCCTGATTGATGCAGTGCTGCTCAGATTGTCGTCCTTTTGGCAAGTTCTCCCATTTCTGCAGAGGACTGTTGGAACAGACAGTGAGACAGAAGGACCTGGTTGTTCCAAACTTCTCCCATGACAAAATGATTGAGGCCACTGTGCTCTAGAGAAAATTTAAAGATTTAGAAATGGTTTTATACCTTTACCCTGATCTTTGCCTCGCAAATATGTTTCTCACAGAGGTTCACCTTTTCAAAGGACATCCATTAAATTAAATTTTTTACACATGGACTGCAATGACAAGAGCTAAGAGGAACGCAACAGCAAATCAGAGATTATCAATTTTTATTTCAATTAAGTTTACAGCATAATACTGTGCGCCAAAATAGTAAACCACACACATTTGTCTTACCACTCAAATGAATTACAGTTGCTTGGTGCTGGGAGGCTTAGTTATCGGAAAGCCTGTCATACTGTATATTTAGTACAGGATTACAAAAAGAACAGTCATAAAACAAAGTGGATCACATACTGAACTGTTGACTGTGCTGTGGGAATGACACAAAACCTGTATTTCAGGGGAATCCCATGAAACAAATGTGAAACAGTATCTGCTGGTATCCAAACCTGGAAATGGTGACAAGTCAATGCAGTAGCAACTAAATGCATTAAAAGGGAAAACTGGAAACCACCCCCTAATATACAAAGCCACAAGCTTATTTTAATGAAGTAATTTCCTCTGCCGAATGACACAGTACTGAACCAGAACAAGTCTCATTAGCAGAACAATAAACTTTACGTATGTATGTTCAATATCCAGCTTTGGCATTGAACATTTTTCTGCAGTAGCTAAAGTAAACACACACCCCATTTCAAAATACTGTGTCGCATCAAGATCTCAATCTCATCCCGTCTGAGGTGACTTCATCGGTGTACAGAAAACCCTGAGGATCTCCCTCCTCTGAAAAGATCAACTGCATTATTGAGACTATTAAAGAAGGGACACAAATGGCGTAGACAAGTGGTTTTGGGAGTCAAAGACACGGCAGAGAAATCCTGCTACCACTAGGGGTTGCTGGCATGAGAGGTGGGCCCAGTGCAGTGGTGGGGATCAGCCTCCATGAGCCTGGAGGACCCCCAGGGAAAAGCCATTCCAGAGAGCGGGGGACTCTCACGGACAGTCGAGAAACTTTCCCACAATTAAAACACACAAACAGAGTCACACAGGGCAGCGAAAGGGACCCCTGTCCACCACGGAGAGAGAGGGAGGGAGGGAAAGAGGAGGAAGATCTGATAGTTACAATAACACAGCCAAAGAAGTAAATGTTGCCATATCTCTAGTGAGGAGGCCCCTTATGGTGAATGCACTCTATTGACAAACACTGCTCCTTAAAGTGGTGCTGGTTGGGGCTCAACATTCTTCCATATTTACCCTGTAAATAACCCATAGCAAATTGTTAAGAACCCAGGAGGCTGTTGTAGAGCTCCACCAAATCATTTGACCAGACCAACATAGTTCAATGGTAAATTACCACATTAAGGTAATCTATTTTCAGCACAATCCACCACTACAAATACCATCTGCTAGGCGTTAAACAGGGTGTCAGGCAGCTGAGGACATCTGGACTGTTAGCGTAGAAGAGGTTAGCATAATTTACTGAGGACTTGATCCTTTTGGAGACAAAAAATTCAAGATAAAGACTTAAAAGTAAAAAAAACAAGATATTTGTCGTCACTTTGGCAATGGGGACAAATTCGACTCAGTTTGCAATCAAGAGAGGTTTTCTGGTTAAAGAGAAGATGGGGGAAATTTGTCAAAACAAAGCCCCATGACTCCAGACATAGCTATAGAAAACCACTAGCTGCCCAACCCAACATGTCAAGATAATTCAATCTAAAGCATAATGACGAGCTCTCTGTAAACAAAATCTATTTCCTGGAGGGTCAGTGGGGCAGTTGATTATGGTCGCAGGTCAAAGGTCACCGTTCACCACAGTTAACGATATGTGGAGTCTAATCTTAACAAAAACATAGGTCTGATACAGAGCTACAACTATAAGGCTGCTCTCAGTGAGCCGACGTGAGAATACAGCAGGAAAATAAACATTGCTTTCCGCAGCATCATTTCTAAATAAATCTCTGCCCCACCATAAGTGAAAGGCAAATTCTGGACCAGATTTTCCACACAGTTTCATGTTTGAAAATGGCTTTGCATTTTACACAGCTACTTTTCACAATTCATTGTTGGAGTTTTGGCAATTCAGAGCACAGAATAACCCAAAATGTAATATACTTGGACCCTCAAATCTTTAACACACCCGGTTGATCCAAAAGCAGAATCCCGCACAGGGATCTGATGGCTTCCCGTTTGGATTGTGCCGTGTCTGCAGTCAAGTGTTCAGTCACATATTTTGCTGTCTTAAACCCGAGCCAAAATTGCTCAGTATTTTGCTGTGTGATTGATGTCCCTCCACTGGAAATCTAAAGGTTACATCTTGAGAAAATGTGGCATGCGAGCCTCATTTTGAGTGGGTCGGCAAAAGTCTTCAAACTTCCTTTTATAGAAGTAACCCCCTCTAAGCTGGATATCATAGCCATTATAAATAAGAAGCTGGAATGCAGAAGGGGAAAAAAATAAACATCCGAGCTGCTCCTTTATCTGCACCCAGCTGTGCAGTTCAGGGGCCAATCCTTGGAGATGATGTCATGCTGGCATTGCTTTACTGTTAAAATAGTTTTCCTATAATTTCTGTAATTCATTCAGTGAATGACAAGCAGACTCTAGTAAATACAGCTTTTGAATAAAGGTCACATAACCTTCAAAGCATTAAATGCAATGAATGCCAACTGTCCCGTGGTGAGAGTGTCAGTGAATCCATAGCAAACTCAACTGGCCCACTGTGACTACAGGCATATCCAGGGAATGATCTACCTACATAGACGTGTCTAGCTGGTAATTTGAGGTTCAGTCACAGTGGTCAGTCATGTCCCCTGGAATGGTGTAGACAGGCCACAAGGTCCAAACAGAACATCTAAGAAATTGACAGACATTTTCAAGGGTGCTTAAATGACTAGACCTCAAGGTTTATTTATGGTTTGAGCGAGGACTGATGGAGGAACATCTCCAGGTTCAGCTTTCCAACATTAAGTCAGACGCAAAGTGAATCTGAGATGCGGAGGTGAGGGGGAAACCTGCAGCCGAGAGAACACAGGGGACTGACGCACTGGAGATTTGATAAACGATTCCATATGCGCTCTACATCCCAAGTAAAAGAGCCGCTTTGTGCTCAGCGAGGTAGCACACTCCCAAATCCGAAGTGCACCCCCTCTTTCCCTTTCCCTTCCATCTATTAACAAAAACCTATTTGGCCTTTTCTCGGTAGCTCAGGGTAATACTGGCCAAGTGTAGGGGGCAAGAGTAAGGGGTTTGGATGCCAGAGTCCCAACCCTCCATCCTGCAGCCTATTTTGACAGGAGCTAATTGCCTGTGACTTCATGGAAACGTGGGCCTGAAACAACCATTGCATTGAGTTAGATGTCTGGAGGTTAGAGGAGGGATGAGGGTAAAAGGGACAAGATTGGGGGAAAAGCAGGGTGATGTAGGGGGGAGCGAGCTCTCAGGAGGTGAAGACACATTGTGATACTCTCTACCTCCATTAACCCCACCTGTGCAACAATCTCTTGCAGTGATGGGGAAATAATTCCTCAAGACATTAAAGAGGTTATCATGCATCTGCTCCCGGCGTGTTTCTCCCTGATATGACTGAAGAACCTGTCAACCAGTCATCATACACACACTCAATGCAAACACCACCAGCTTCCCTAATACAGTAGAATGAGGACAACTCATGGTGAAATTACTTCCTAATTCATACCAGTGGTGGAAACACGCAAGCCTAATCAGGAAGACACTGAGCTACTGTTTCCAAAAACACTACAATGGCATGGAGCCATTGTCAAAGCCCACTAGACAATGATATATTGTACAGAACTAAACTTGAGGTGTCTTTTCTGTGATTAAGTATCTGAGGTCGATGAGATGTTAATTTACCGAATGACTGTGTGTTTTTTTTAAACAGTGCGTGTGTGTTGAGAGGAAATTCGATAACAGGGACATATTGAAAAGGAAAAAGAAGGAGGGATGGTGGATGAATGCAAAGTGTACTGTACAATCGCAACACTAACATAGCGTGCTACCACTAGGGGTCGTTCGTCCCATGAAATGTTATGCTTCTATCCATCTGTCCAGAGGTCGACCCAGGCCAAGCAACAGTTGATATTTTACTCAAAGTATACATCCGTAATTGCTTCCGCAGCAGTCGACTTACAAATCAATGCTGAGTCTGAACGTGTCCTGTGTAAACACAAATGGAACTCCAACGCTGCTGCTCTGCGAACGTGTTGCCCACACCACACATCCTATGGCCCCAGCGTACGATGCTAGAGCTATGTGAAGCGGCAGAAAAAAAATCTAAACCTTGCAGATATTCAGATTACTAGGATGAGGTGCCAGCACATCTACACTCAGATGATATCACTGACTTCTTCACACCTGGGTAAAGCCCATGCTGATCTGATGCAAATAGATTCCAGCAAACCTGGGCATTCCTGCAATGCTGCACTTCCTCTCCAACTCAGGTTCTTCACAGCAGACAACAACCTCGCGTCTATATCGAAGAAACCAAGCAGAACCTTCTGCAACCACTCATCGGCAAGTCCTGCTCAATGAACACCGGTAGACAGGACGTGTTCTACAGAAGTTGACTTCAGGCCACTGTATGTAGTTAGAAACATGTCATTATAAATATTTTTTTACATTCGGACAAAATAGAATAAATGTTGGAGGTATTTTGACTAAACGTGAAATAAGCATGGCTAAATCTGTTTTTAACCACATTCCCATAAATCAACCATATCATACTCTCCAGGAATGTTACAGAGGAGAAAATGCGGTGCAGTATTAAGATCTTTGTGTTTTTTCCCAACTTTAGCGTCCAAACTTTAAAACCTTTCCATTCTTCTAGAAAAAGCCAGTTATTCAAATATATAAATCAAGTTTAAGTTGTTTCACAGTGACTCTTTTCGGGCATTGGATGACCCCCTAACTATCCTTGCAGTTTTAAGGGTGCTTCTGTGCACATGTACAGTTTATGGTTCCAGAGAACGACAGGCAGCAGTAAACACACTGTTTATGTTCCATTTTAAACCTTTCTTTTCTGAGATATGGCTCTGCATATGCACGCGGCATAAGTGGAATTCATGGCTCAAAAATACAGTTGCCTCCTTCTGCAAAAACAAATATGCACTACACACTGGTTTCACTTCTTTTGACATACTGTACTCATAAATGAAAGTGCTATTAAAGTGCTGCGTGACCACTTGTGACTGAGGACGGGGATGCAAGGAGGAGGAGGGGGACTTTTAACAGATGCAACACTGCGTCTGGTATAGGATTATACCCTCACACAGCTAATTACTCCCAGACGCCTTCGCTCTGTGCCAGAAGCCCTGCACAGATACAGTAAGTCAGCACGCTGCCTGCCTATCCACCGCACGAAGGGAAGAGTGGGCTGCAGCGGAGACAGGCAGGAGGCGGTGTGCCTGTGCTGTGGCCACTGTGCGTGTCAGTGATGACTTTAGAGAAGAAGGAAGAAGAAACAGAAGAGCCAGCGGCTGGCAAACTAAGCACATATATTAGGTGAGACTGGGACAAAGCCATTGACTTGGAACGTTATTAGGTGAACTGCAAGGGTGCAAGTGCTGCACACTGTGGCATCAAGACGATGTGATGATTACTTGGCTATGGTTTTAAAAGTCACATTTGGACCACATACGATGTAAATCTGAGTCCAAAGAGCCTCTGGCAAATCATGCACAGAATCTGTGTCTTGGTTGCAGATATGCATTAACATTAAAGGCTGTAAAAAAGAAAAAACTGAGCAACACGTCGTCCCTGCAGCATAAACATGCCTCCGGCCTGCCTCAGTTCCTGCACAGTACTGCCCACAGCATTCTCACCTTGTGGCCCCAGCAGACAGAGGCCTCCGCCAACCAAAACATCTGAACTTGCTGGAAGTCAGTAAACCTCTACCTCGGTGACTGGTCAAGAACAATGGCTCCCGTCTTTCCCCCTGCTGGCAACTGCTCTTAAACCTTTGACTGGGCACAGACCAAAACCATATGGCCACTCAGCTACCTGGTCTCACACACGCAGCCACCCTGAGCTGAGCAGGGTTTCCAGTCATCCTTCCGCCCATGGGCACACAACCAGCGGTTCTTCACCTTCCGCCAAGTCAGCAGGGCCACGGCCAGGAGCCGAACACCTCAACCCAGTGGTCTTGTTGCTCTTGGATACCAGACTTATTTTTTTTATCCCCCCTCCCCTCTGAAAACACACAGGTAGCTGGACAAGGATTATGCACTATAGTCAAAACAGGGGGCCTAAAAATACTCCAGCCAAATTGCTGGAGCAGCTGCTCTGGTCAGACTTGAGAGTCAACAGACAAATAACACTGTTTTATATTTATGATTTTACTTGCTAGAAGCTGAGTCTGTGAAAGAGCTTAAAGCGTATTAAAAGCTCAGTGGAATGCAGCTCTGCTTAGAGACATACAGCTGACTCTAGTGGGGGGGGGCAGCATGTAAAGTATGTGCATTACACATTGTTAAAAATTCCCCCAGCGGCCTTACATGGACAAATCCTGCAAGCCACTTACTCCCAATGGATTAGCATGATTAAAGTGTAATTTCTATTCCATTCCAATCCTTTCACCCATAATCGTCGCTTTTATTTTTTCTTATTTCTCTGAACCGCGGCCAAATAGCCCGGGATCACTGTGGCACTACTTGATGCTCCAAAGCAGCACAGTCTTGATCCAGTAGGAGGAATGTAGCAGATGCAGAGTCCTCCTTTGGGCAAAGCTGTGTGGGTGAGGAGGAGGGGATGATTTTGTGCTTAGCATGGTGCTGTGCTTGTAAAGCCTCAACAACTGGCCAAGAGGACCCAATACCGCATCCCTGCCAGATGTTGAGCTAAATAGCTCTTGATGCCTTCCCAGCAGCCTGGGTTTTAAGAGCCATGGATGCCCTGAAGACTACAAGCATTTACCTCAATTCTCCTGATTAGAAATGCGGAATATCGTGTTTTATGTGGAACAGAACAATCTGGGAAACTGAAGTGAGAGCTCAGCCTTCACCAGGCAGCACTGTCCACATTTTTCTCTGGTGTTTAGACAGCCGAGTTGTGAAGAGACGTGCTCTCCTGTTACACAGAGAAAAGACTTTGACACGTTGATGACTGGATGTAAAGCACAACATAAAAATTTGTTTCCAGCTAGATTTAGCACAAGAGAATAGGAATATCTGCCCACTGCAAGAAGTATCAACCATCATGAGTAGTTTATTATCATATTGTGCTAATACGGTAAAAGTCTGTATTTGTAAAGCGCTTTTCTAGTCTTCATGACCATTTCAAGCACTTAACAGCACAGCTTTTGCCATTCAATCAATCACACAGGGCATCAATGTGCAGCACTTTCTCTATCACACACAGCCGTCAGGGGCACTTTGGGGTTTTGCCAAGGGACATTTCAGCAAGTGAAATTGGACTGAGAACACACCAACTTAATGGATTCTGGACGACCCAATCTAACTCCTGAGCCACAGCTGCCCAAGCCTTATAAACTAAACACATGTATCTTTTATTTTATTTTCAATATTGTGTAAACATGAACATATACACAAAGGGATCATACAATTTCACATATCCAATTCCTCCTGATTCTGCAATAAATCTATTGTTTTAACTTCAACTAAAAAAACATGGAAACAGGATAAACTACTTAAACAGCACTGAAAAAAACTTGGACTTGATTTGAAAAATACTTAAATTGTGAGACTACAGAGCTTTTTTTTCCTTCTCTCGTTTTTTGCAGCGTGCGTGAAGCAGCCACTGAAGACAGGGATGCGGAGGTTACGCAGCGCCCTCTTTGGACAACTGCAGGAACTACTGTCTTTTCCTTCAGCCCGACACCGAGGTCAAATGCATTGCGCACCATGTGAAGGCTGAACACGGTCCGTCAACATCCGATAAATACTCAAGGAAATTACCAAAACCTAGAGTTCTCTTCAAGCGTCGAATCCACAGAACAGATGGAGGCACACAGACATGCGCAAAGCCACGTTTAAATCACGTCATATGGATCAAATGACTGTGAATAAAAACGTCATATTAGATCATAATGAGTCCCTGGTCATTTCCTCCTTTGATGTGAACACGTTCGGAGCATAGTCAGGCTTCATCTCAGGTGCTCGCTGTTAATTGGCTGGTTGAGAGTTAAAAAAAACCAAAGCAACCACACTCATTAAAGGTTCGTCCTAAGATGTGTTATTTTTAAAGTGACCATCATCAAAGGCAGCCGACACCAACCGCCCTTAAATTAATTTCGGTGACAGTTGTATTTTGTCTGTTCAGTGATATAACATCCAGTCGGTGTCTCCCTCCGCATCCACGGCTGCCGACGGAGAAACCAGGTAAGCACCATCACACGCCACCGCTCGCTCCTGATCGGATCTGCTGCGGACACACACACAGTGCACTCACCTCCCGGCTTCGTCACAGAGAAACAGCTCGGCGCGCTGGGGGGGACGGCGGCGGTGATAACAGTAATAATCCCTTGTCGCTGTCACCGGGCGAGCGTTGACGGAGTCGCTGGATAAACAGAGCCGATGGCCCTCGGTGGCTGCGCGAGGCTGTTCATTCAGCTGAGTGATGGTGGAGAGAGGAGGAACTGAAAAGTCGGTCACAACAGCAGCACCACGCCTCCCCTCTTAAAGCTGCCGCACTCGCTCACTGTGAGTGTGTCTGCGAGTGAGTAGGCGTGTGTCAGTGTTAGTGTGTGTGTCTGTGCGTGTGTGTGTGTGCGTGCGTGTTTGTGTTTGTGTGTGTGTGTGTCTGCCTTGTGAAGACTATTTATCTATCTATCTATCCATCCAGCTATCTATCTATCTATCTATCTATCTGTCCATCCATCTATTTGTCCATCCATCCAACATCCATCTATCTATCTATCTATCTATCTATCTATCTATCTATCTATCTATCTATCTATCTATCTATCAATCTCTCGATCTATCTGTCCATCCATCCAACTATCTATATATCTATCTATCTATCTATTAGTTGGATAGTTGGAAAGATAGATAGTTGGAGAGATGGAAAGATAGATAGATGGAAAGATGGAAAGATAGAAACATAGATAGATAGTTGGAAAGATAGATAGTTGGAAAGATAGATGAAAAGATAGTTGGAAAGATGGAAAGAGAGATAGATAGAAAGATAGTTGGAAAGATAGATATCTATCTATCGATCGATCGATCGATCTATCGATCGATCTATCTGTCCATCCGTCTATCTATCTATCTATATATCTATATATCTGTCAATCCATCTATCTGTCAATCTATCTATCTATCTATCTATCTATCTATCTATCTATCTATCTATCTATCTATCTGTCCATCCATCTATCTGTCCATCCACCCAACTATCTGTCTATGTATCTATCTCTCAATCTATCTATCTATCTCTCAATCAATCAATCTATCTATCTATCTATCTATCTATCTATCTATCTATCTATCTATCTTTCCATCTTTCCAACTATCTATCTTTCCATCTTTCCATCTATCTATCTTTCCAACTATCTATCTTTCTATCTATCTATCTTTCCATCTTTCCAACTATCTATCTTTCCATCTTTCCAACTATCTTTCCATCTATCTATCTTTCCATCTTTCCAACTATCTTTCCATTTATCTTTCTTTCCATCTATCTATCTTTCCAACTATCTTTCCATCTATCTTTCCAACTATCTTTCCAACTATCTTTCCAACTGTCTATCTTTCCAACTATCTTTCTATCTATCTATCTTTCCAACTATCTATCTTTCCAACTGTCTTTCTATCTATCTATCTTTCTATCTATCTATCTTTCCATCTTTACAACTATCTATCTTTCCATCTTTACAACTCTCTTTCCATCAATCTATCTTTCCATCTTTCCATCTATCTATCTTTCCATCTATCTATCTTTCCATCTATCTATCTTTCCAACTATCTTTCCAACTATCTTTGCAACTATCTTTCCAACTCTCTTTCCAACTGTCTATCTTTCCAACTATCTTTCTATCTATCTATCTTTCCAACTATCTATCTTTCCAACTGTCTTTCTATCTATCTTTCTATCTATCCATCTTTACAACTATCTATCTTTCCATCTTTACAACTCTCTTTCCATCAATCTATCTTTCCATCTTTCCAACTATCTTTCCAGCTATCTATCTTTCCAGCTATCTATCTTTCCAACTATCTTTGCATCTATCTTTCCAACTATCTTTCCAACTATCTCTCTTTCCAACTATCTATCTTTCCAACTATCTTTCTATCTATCTATCTTTCCATCTATCTATCTTTCCATCTTTCCAACTATCTTTCCAACTATCTTTCCAACTATCTTTCCAACTATCTATCTTTCCAACTAACTATCTTTACAACTTTCTTTCCAACTATCTTTCTATCTATCTATCTTTCCAACTATCTTTCTATCTTTCTATCTTTCCAACTATCTTTCTATCTTTCTATCTTTTTATCTATCTATCTTTTTATCTATCTATCTTTCCATCTTTTCAACTATCTATCTTTCTATCTATCTCTCTTTCCAACTATCTATCTTTCCAACTATCTTTCTATCTTTCTATCTTTCCATCTTTTCAACTATCTATCTTTCCATCTATCTATCTTTCCATTTTTCCAACTATCTTTCCATCTATCTATCTTTCTATCTTTCCAACTATCTTTCCAACTATCTTACCAACTATCTATCATTCCAACTATCTTTGCATCTATCTTTCCAACTATCTTTCCAACTATCTCTCTTTCCAACTATCTATCTTTCCAACTATCTTTCTATCTATCTATCTTTCCATCTATCTATCTTTCCATCTTTCCAACTATCTTTCCAACTATCTTTCCAACTATCTATCTTTCCAACTAACTATCTTTACAACTATCTTTCCAACTCTCTTTCTATCTATCTATCTTTCCAACTATCTTTCTATCTTTCTATCTTTCCAACTCTCTTTCTATCTTTGTATCTCTTTATCTATCTATCTTTCCATCTTTTCAACTATCTATCTTTCCAACCATCTATCTTTACTTTTTTCCAATTATCTTTCCATATATCTATCTTTCTATCTTTCCAACTATCTTTCCAACTATCTTACCAACTATCTTTCCAACTATCTTTCTAACTATCTATCTTTCCAACTATCTATCATTCCAACTATCTTTGCATCTATCTTTCCAACTATCTTTCCAACTTTCTCTCTTTCCAACTATCTATCTTTCCAACTATCTTTCTATCTTTCTATCTTTCCATCTTTTCAACTATCTATCTTTCCATCTATCTATCTTTCCATTTTTCCAACTATCTTTCCATCTATCTATCTTTCTATCTTTCCAACTATCTTTCCAACTATCTTACCAACTATCTATCATTCCAACTATCTTTGCATCTATCTTTCCAACTATCTTTCCAACTATCTCTCTTTCCAACTATCTATCTTTCCAACTATCTTTCTATCTATCTATCTTTCCATCTATCTATCTTTCCATCTTTCCAACTATCTTTCCAACTATCTTTCCAACTATCTATCTTTCCAACTAACTATCTTTACAACTATCTTTCCAACTCTCTTTCTATCTATCTATCTTTCCAACTATCTTTCTATCTTTCTATCTTTCCAACTCTCTTTCTATCTTTGTATCTCTTTATCTATCTATCTTTCCATCTTTTCAACTATCTATCTTTCCAACCATCTATCTTTACTTTTTTCCAATTATCTTTCCATATATCTATCTTTCTATCTTTCCAACTATCTTTCCAACTATCTTACCAACTATCTTTCCAACTATCTTTCTAACTATCTATCTTTCCAACTATCTATCATTCCAACTATCTTTGCATCTATCTTTCCAACTATCTTTCCAACTTTCTCTCTTTCCAACTATCTATCTTTCCAACTATCTTTCTATCTTTCTATCTTTCCATCTATCTATCTTTCCATCTTTCCAACTATCTTTCCAACTATCTTTCCAACTATCTTTCCAACTATCTTTCCAACTATCTATCTTTCCAACTAACTATCTTTACAACTATCTTTACAACTATCTTTCTATCTATCTATCTTTCCAACTATCTTTCTATCTTTCTATCTTTCCAACTATCTTTCTATCTTTCTATCTCTTTATCTATCTATCTTTCCATCTTTTCAACTATCTATCTTTCCATCCATCTATCTTTCCATTTTTCCAATTATCTTTCCATATATCTATCTTTCCATCTTTCCAACTATCTTTCCAACTATCTTTCCAACTATCTTACCAACTATCTTTCCAACTATCTTTCCAACTATCTATCTTTCCATCTTTCCAACTATCTTTCCAACTATCTTTCCAACTATCTTTCCAACTTTCTATCTTTCCAACTATCTTTCCTAGTATCTATCTTTCCATCTATCTATCTTTCCATCTTTCAAACTATCTTTCCAACTGTCTTTCCAACTATCTTTCTATCTATTTTTCTTTCCAACTATCGATCTTTCCAACTATCTTTCTATCTTTCTATCTTTCCATCTTTCCAGCTATCTATCTTTCCAACTATTTTTCCAACTATCTTTCCAACTATCTTTCCAACTATCTATCTTTCCAACTATCTTTCTATCTATCTATCTTTACAACTATCTATCTTTACAACTATCGTTCTATCTTTCTATCATTTTATCTATCTATCTTTCCATCTTTTCAACTATCTATCTTTCCATCTATCTATCTTTCCATTTTTCCAACTATCTTTCCATCTATCTATCTTTCCAACTATCTTTCCAACTATCTTACCAACTATCTTTCCAACTATCTTTCTAACTATGTATCACTCCATGTTTCCAAATATCTTTCCAACTATCTTTCCAACTATTTTTCCAACTATCTTTCCAACTATCTTTCTAACTATCTATCACTCCATGTTTCCAACTATCTTTCCAACTATCTTTCCAACTATTTTTCCAACTATCTTCTCAACTATCTTTCCAACTATCTTTCCAACTATCTTTCTAGCTATCTTACCAACTATCTTTCCAACTATCTATCTTTCCAACTATCTTTGCAACTATCTTTCCAACTATCTATCTTTCCAACTATCTTTCTATCTATCTATCTTTCTATCTATCTATCTTTCCAACTATCTTTCCAACTATTTTTCCAACTATCTTTCCAACTATCTTTCCAACTGTCTTTCCAACTATCTTTCTATCTATCTATCTTTCCAACTATCTTTCTTTCCAACTATCTTTCCATCTTTCTATCTTTTTATCTATATATCTTTTCATTTTTTCAACTATTTATCTTTCCATCTTTCCAACTATCTTTCCATCAATCTATCATTCCATTTTTCCAACTATCTTTCCAACTATTTTTCCAACTATCTTTCCAACTATCTTTCCAACTATCTTTCCAACTATCTTTCCAACTATCTATCTTTCCAACTATCTTTGCAACTGTCTTTCCAACTATCTATCTTTCCAACTATCTATCTTTCCAACTATCTTTGCAACTATCTTTCCAACTATTTATCTTTCCAACTATCTTTCCAACTATCTTTGCAACTATCTTTACAACTATCTTTCCAACTATCTCTCTTTACAACTATCTCTCTTTCCAACTATCTATCTTTACAACTATCTTTCTCTCTATCTATCTTTCCAACTATCTATCTTTCCAACTATCTTTCTATCAATCTATCTTTCCAACTTTCTTTCCAACTATTTTTCCAACTATCTTTCCAACTGTCTATCTTTCCAACTATCTTTCTATCTATCTATCTTTCCAACTATCTATCTTTCCAACTATCTTTCTATCTCTCTATCTTTCCAACTATCTTTCCAACTATATTTCCAACTATCTTTCCAACTATTTTTCCAACTATCTTTCCAACTATCTATCTTTCCAACTATCTTTCTCTCTATCTATCTTTCCAACTATCTATCTTTCCAACTATCTTTCTATCTTTCTATCTTTCCATCTTTCCAGCTATCTATCTTTCCAACTATCTTTCCAACTATCTCTCTTTCCAACTATCTATCTTTCCAACTATCTTTCTATCTATCTATCTTTCCAACTATCTTTCTATCTATCTATCTTTCCAACTGTCTTTCCAACTATCTTTCCAACTATCTCTCTTTCCAACTATCTCTCTTTCCAACTTTCTATCTTTCCAACTATCTTTCTCTCTATCTATCTTTCCAACTATCTATCTTTCCAACTATCTTTCTATCTATCTATCTTTCCAACTGTCTTTCCAACTATCTATCTTTCCAACTATCTTTCCAGTCATCTATCTTTCCAACTATCTTTCTATCTATCTTTCTTTCCAACTATCTATCTTTCCAACTCTCTTTCTATCTATCTTTGTTTCCAACTATCTTTCCAACTATCTTTCCAACTGTCTTTCCAACTATCTTTCCAACTATCTTTCCAACTATCTTTTCAACTATCTTTCTATCTATCTATCTTTCCAAGTATCTTTTTAACTATCTATCTTTCCAATTATCTTTCTATCTATCTTTCTATCTATCTTTCCAACTATCTATCTATCTATCTCTCTTTCCAACTATCTTTCTAACTGTCTTTCCAACTATCTTTTTATCTATGTTTCTTTCCAACTATCTATCTTTCCAACTATCTTTCTATCTTTCTATCTTTCTATCTTCCTATCTTCCTATCTTTCTATCTTTCTATCTTTCTATCTTTCCATCTTTCCAGCTATCTATCTTTCCAACTATCTTTCCAACTATCTCTCTTTCCAACTATCTATCTTTCCAACTATCTTTCTATCTATCTCTCTTTCCATCTATCTATCTTTCCATCTTTCCAACTATCTTTCCAACTATCTTTCCAACTAAATATCTTTCCAACTGTCTTTACATCTCTCTTTCTCTCTATCTATCTTTCCAACTATCTATCTTTCCAACTATCTTTCTATCCATCTATCTTTCCATCTATCTATCTTTCCATGTTTCCAACTATCTTTCCAACTATCTTTCCAACTATCTTTCCAACTATCTATCTTTACAACTATCTATCTTTACAACTTTCTATCTTTACAACTATTTTTACAACTATCTCTCTTTCCAACTATCTCTCTTTCCAACTATCTATCTTTCCAACTATCTTTCTCTCTATCTATCTTTCCAACTATCTATCTTTCCAACTCTCTTTCTATCTATCTATCTTTCCAACTTTGTTTCCAGCTATTTTTCCAACTATCTTTCCAACTGTCTATCTTTCCAACTATCTTTCTATCTATCTATCTTTCCAACTATCTATCTTTCCAACTATCTTTCCAACTATTTTTCCAACTATCTTTCCAACTATCTTTCCAACTGTCTTTCCAACTATCTTTCTATCTATCTATCTTTCCAACTATCTTTCTTTCCAACTATCTTTCCATCTTTCTATCTTTTTATCTATATATCTTTTCATTTTTTCAACTATTTATCTTTCCATCTTTCCAACTATCTTTCCATCAATCTATCATTCCATGTTTCCAACTATCTTTCCAACTATCTTTCCAACTATCTTTCCAACTATCTTTCCAACTATCTTTCCAACTATCTTTCCAACTATCTTTCCAACTATCTTTCCAACTATCTATCTTTCCAACTATCTATCTTTCCAACTATCTATCTTTCCAACTATCTTTGCAACTATCTTTCCAACTATCTATCTTTCCAACTATCTTTGCAACTATCTTTCCAACTATTTATCTTTCCAACTATCTTTCCAACTATCTTTGCAACTATCTTTCCAACTATCTTTCCAACTATCTCTCTTTACAACTATCTCTCTTTCCAACTATCTATCTTTACAACTATCTTTCTCTCTATCTATCTTTCCAACTATCTATCTTTCCAACTATCTTTCTATCAATCTATCTTTCCAACTTTCTTTCCAACTATTTTTCCAACTATCTTTCCAACTGTCTATCTTTCCAACTATCTTTCTATCTATCTATCTTTCCAACTATCTATCTTTCCAACTATCTTTCTATCTCTCTATCTTTCCAACTATCTTTCCAACTATATTTCCAACTATCTTTCCAACTATTTTTCCAACTATCTTTCCAACTATCTATCTTTCCAACTATCTTTCTCTCTATCTATCTTTCCAACTATCTATCTTTCCAACTATCTTTCTATCTTTCCATCTTTCCAGCTATCTATCTTTCCAACTATCTTTCCAACTATCTCTCTTTCCAACTATCTCTCTTTCCAACTATCTATCTTTCCAACTATCTTTCTATCTATCTATCTTTCCAACTATCTTTCTATCTATCTATCTTTCCAACTGTCTTTCCAACTATCTTTCCAACTATCTCTCTTTCCAACTATCTCTCTTTCCAACTTTCTATCTTTCCAACTATCTTTCTCTCTATCTATCTTTCCAACTATCTATCTTTCCAACTATCTTTCTATCTATCTATCTTTCCAACTGTCTTTCCAACTATCTATCTTTCCAACTATCTTTCCAGTCATCTATCTTTCCAACTATCTTTCTATCTATCTTTCTTTCCAACTATCTATCTTTCCAACTCTCTTTCTATCTATCTTTGTTTCCAACTATCTTTCCAACTATCTTTCCAACTGTCTTTCCAACTATCTTTCCAACTATCTTTCCAACTATCTTTTCAACTATCTTTCTATCTATCTGTCTTTCCAAGTATCTTTTTAACTATCTATCTTTCCAATTATCTTTCTATCTATCTTTCTATCTATCTTTCCAACTATCTATCTATCTATCTCTCTTTCCAACTATCTTTCTAACTGTCTTTCCAACTATCTTTTTATCTATGTTTCTTTCCAACTATCTATCTTTCCAACTATCTTTCTATCTTTCTATCTTCCTATCTTTCTATCTTTCTATCTTTCTATCTTTCCATCTTTCCAGCTATCTATCTTTCCAACTATCTTTCCAACTATCTCTCTTTCCAACTATCTATCTTTCCAACTATCTTTCTATCTATCTCTCTTTCCATCTATCTATCTTTCCATCTTTCCAACTATCTTTCCAACTATCTTTCCAACTAAATATCTTTCCAACTGTCTTTACATCTCTCTTTCTCTCTATCTATCTTTCCAACTATCTATCTTTCCAACTATCTTTCTATCCATCTATCTTTCCAACTATCTATCTTTCCATGTTTCCAACTATCTTTCCAACTATCTTTCCAACTATCTATCTTTACAACTATCTATCTTTACAACTTTCTATCTTTACAACTATCTTTACAACTATCTCTCTTTCCAACTATCTATCTTTCCAACTATCTTTCTCTCTATCTATCTTTCCAACTATCTATCTTTCCAACTCTCTTTCTATCTATCTATCTTTCCAACTTTGTTTCCAGCTATTTTTCCAACTATCTTTCCAACTGTCTATCTTTCCAACTATCTTTCTATCTATCTATCTTTCCAACTATCTATCTTTCCAACTATCTTTCCAACTATCTATCTTTCCAACTATCTATCTTTACAACTTTCTATCTTTACAACTATCTTTACAACTATCTCTCTTTCCAACTATCTCTCTTTCCAACTATCTTTCTCTCTATCTATCTTTCCAACTATCTATCTTTCCAACTATCTTTCTATCTATCTATCTTTCCAACTTTGTTTCCAGCTATTTTTCCAACTATCTTTCCAACTGTCTATCTTTCCAACTATCTTTCTATCTATCTATCTTTCCAACTATCTATCTTTCCAACTATCTATCTTTCCAACTATCTTTGCAACTATCTTTCCAACTATCTTTGCAACTATCTTTCCAACTATCTCTCTTTCCAACTATCTATCTTTCCAACTATCTTTCTATCCATCTATCTTTCCATCCATCTATCTTTCCATCTTTCAAACTATCTTTCCAACTGTCTTTCCAACTATCTTTCTATCTATTTTAATTTCCAACTATCTATCTTTCCAACTATCTTTCTATCTTTCCATCTTTCCAGCTATCTTTCTTTCCAACTATTTTTCCAACTATCTTTCCAACTATCTTTCCAACTATCTATCTTTCCAACTATCTTTCTATCTATCTATTTTTCCAACTGTCTTTCCAACTGTCTATCTTTCCAACTATCTTTCTATCTATCTATCTTTCCAACTATCTATCTTTCCAACTATCTTTCTATCTCTCTATCTTTCCAACTATCTTTCCAACTATCTTTCCAACTATCTTTCCAACTATTTTTCCAACTATCTTTCCAACTATCTATCTTTCCAACTATCTTTCTCTCTATCTATCTTTCCAACTATCTATCTTTCCATCTATCTATCTTTCCATCTATCTATCTTTCCATCTTTCCAACTATCTTTCCAACTATCTATCTTTACAACGTTCTATCTTTCCAACTATCTTTCCAACTATCTCTCTTTCCAACTATCTCTCTTTCCAACTTTCTATCTTTCAAACTATTTTTCTCTCTATCTATCTTTCCAACTATCTTTCTATCTTTCTATCTTTCCATCTTTCCAGCTATCTATCTTTCCAACTATCTTTCCAACTATCTCTCTTTCCAACTATCTCTCTTTCCAACTATCTATCTTTCCAACTATCTTTCTATCTATCTATCTTTCCAACTGTCTTTCCAACTATCTATCTTTCCAACTATCTTTCCAACCGTCTATCTTTCCAACTATCTTTCTATCTATCTATCTTTCCAACTATCTTTCTATCTATCTATCTTTCCAACTATCTTTCCAACTATTTTTCCAACTATCTTTCTTTCCAACTATCTATCTTTACAACTTTCTATCTTTACAACTATCTTTCCAACTATCTCTCTTTCCAACTATCTCTCTTTCCAACTATCTATCTTTACAACTTTCTATCTTTACAACTATCTTTCCAACTATCTCTCTTTCCAACTATCTCTCTTTCCAACTATCTATCTATCTATCTATCTTTCCAACTATCTTTCTATCTCTCTATCTTTCCAACTATCTTTCCAACTATATATATATATATATATATAGATAGTTGGAGAGATGGAAAGATCTATCTATCTTTCTATCTATCTTTCCAACTATCTATCTATCTATCTCTCTTTCCAACTATCTTTCTAACTGTCTTTCCAACTATCTTTTTATCTATGTTTCTTTCCAACTATCTATCTTTCCAACTATCTTTCTATCTTTCTATCTTTCTATCTTCCTATCTTCCTATCTTTCTATCTTTCTATCTTTCTATCTTTCCATCTTTCCAGCTATCTATCTTTCCAACTATCTTTCCAACTATCTCTCTTTCCAACTATCTATCTTTCCAACTATCTTTCTATCTATCTCTCTTTCCATCTATCTATCTTTCCATCTTTCCAACTATCTTTCCAACTATCTTTCCAACTAAATATCTTTCCAACTGTCTTTACATCTCTCTTTCTCTCTATCTATCTTTCCAACTATCTATCTTTCCAACTATCTTTCTATCCATCTATCTTTCCATCTATCTATCTTTCCATGTTTCCAACTATCTTTCCAACTATCTTTCCAACTATCTTTCCAACTATCTATCTTTACAACTATCTATCTTTACAACTTTCTATCTTTACAACTATCTTTACAACTATCTCTCTTTCCAACTATCTCTCTTTCCAACTATCTATCTTTCCAACTATCTTTCTCTCTATCTATCTTTCCAACTATCTATCTTTCCAACTCTCTTTCTATCTATCTATCTTTCCAACTTTGTTTCCAGCTATTTTTCCAACTATCTTTCCAACTGTCTATCTTTCCAACTATCTTTCTATCTATCTATCTTTCCAACTATCTATCTTTCCAACTATCTTTCCAACTATTTTTCCAACTATCTTTCCAACTATCTTTCCAACTGTCTTTCCAACTATCTTTCTATCTATCTATCTTTCCAACTATCTTTCTTTCCAACTATCTTTCCATCTTTCTATCTTTTTATCTATATATCTTTTCATTTTTTCAACTATTTATCTTTCCATCTTTCCAACTATCTTTCCATCAATCTATCATTCCATGTTTCCAACTATCTTTCCAACTATCTTTCCAACTATCTTTCCAACTATCTTTCCAACTATCTTTCCAACTATCTTTCCAACTATCTTTCCAACTATCTTTCCAACTATCTATCTTTCCAACTATCTATCTTTCCAACTATCTATCTTTCCAACTATCTTTGCAACTATCTTTCCAACTATCTATCTTTCCAACTATCTTTGCAACTATCTTTCCAACTATTTATCTTTCCAACTATCTTTCCAACTATCTTTGCAACTATCTTTCCAACTATCTTTCCAACTATCTCTCTTTACAACTATCTCTCTTTCCAACTATCTATCTTTACAACTATCTTTCTCTCTATCTATCTTTCCAACTATCTATCTTTCCAACTATCTTTCTATCAATCTATCTTTCCAACTTTCTTTCCAACTATTTTTCCAACTATCTTTCCAACTGTCTATCTTTCCAACTATCTTTCTATCTATCTATCTTTCCAACTATCTATCTTTCCAACTATCTTTCTATCTCTCTATCTTTCCAACTATCTTTCCAACTATATTTCCAACTATCTTTCCAACTATTTTTCCAACTATCTTTCCAACTATCTATCTTTCCAACTATCTTTCTCTCTATCTATCTTTCCAACTATCTATCTTTCCAACTATCTTTCTATCTTTCCATCTTTCCAGCTATCTATCTTTCCAACTATCTTTCCAACTATCTCTCTTTCCAACTATCTCTCTTTCCAACTATCTATCTTTCCAACTATCTTTCTATCTATCTATCTTTCCAACTATCTTTCTATCTATCTATCTTTCCAACTGTCTTTCCAACTATCTTTCCAACTATCTCTCTTTCCAACTATCTCTCTTTCCAACTTTCTATCTTTCCAACTATCTTTCTCTCTATCTATCTTTCCAACTATCTATCTTTCCAACTATCTTTCTATCTATCTATCTTTCCAACTGTCTTTCCAACTATCTATCTTTCCAACTATCTTTCCAGTCATCTATCTTTCCAACTATCTTTCTATCTATCTTTCTTTCCAACTATCTATCTTTCCAACTCTCTTTCTATCTATCTTTGTTTCCAACTATCTTTCCAACTATCTTTCCAACTGTCTTTCCAACTATCTTTCCAACTATCTTTCCAACTATCTTTTCAACTATCTTTCTATCTATCTGTCTTTCCAAGTATCTTTTTAACTATCTATCTTTCCAATTATCTTTCTATCTATCTTTCTATCTATCTTTCCAACTATCTATCTATCTATCTCTCTTTCCAACTATCTTTCTAACTGTCTTTCCAACTATCTTTTTATCTATGTTTCTTTCCAACTATCTATCTTTCCAACTATCTTTCTATCTTTCTATCTTCCTATCTTTCTATCTTTCTATCTTTCTATCTTTCCATCTTTCCAGCTATCTATCTTTCCAACTATCTTTCCAACTATCTCTCTTTCCAACTATCTATCTTTCCAACTATCTTTCTATCTATCTCTCTTTCCATCTATCTATCTTTCCATCTTTCCAACTATCTTTCCAACTATCTTTCCAACTAAATATCTTTCCAACTGTCTTTACATCTCTCTTTCTCTCTATCTATCTTTCCAACTATCTATCTTTCCAACTATCTTTCTATCCATCTATCTTTCCAACTATCTATCTTTCCATGTTTCCAACTATCTTTCCAACTATCTTTCCAACTATCTATCTTTACAACTATCTATCTTTACAACTTTCTATCTTTACAACTATCTTTACAACTATCTCTCTTTCCAACTATCTATCTTTCCAACTATCTTTCTCTCTATCTATCTTTCCAACTATCTATCTTTCCAACTCTCTTTCTATCTATCTATCTTTCCAACTTTGTTTCCAGCTATTTTTCCAACTATCTTTCCAACTGTCTATCTTTCCAACTATCTTTCTATCTATCTATCTTTCCAACTATCTATCTTTCCAACTATCTTTCCAACTATCTTTCCAACTATCTATCTTTCCAACTATCTATCTTTACAACTTTCTATCTTTACAACTATCTTTACAACTATCTCTCTTTCCAACTATCTCTCTTTCCAACTATCTTTCTCTCTATCTATCTTTCCAACTATCTATCTTTCCAACTATCTTTCTATCTATCTATCTTTCCAACTTTGTTTCCAGCTATTTTTCCAACTATCTTTCCAACTGTCTATCTTTCCAACTATCTTTCTATCTATCTATCTTTCCAACTATCTATCTTTCCAACTATCTATCTTTCCAACTATCTTTGCAACTATCTTTCCAACTATCTTTGCAACTATCTTTCCAACTATCTCTCTTTCCAACTATCTATCTTTCCAACTATCTTTCTATCCATCTATCTTTCCATCCATCTATCTTTCCATCTTTCAAACTATCTTTCCAACTGTCTTTCCAACTATCTTTCTATCTATTTTAATTTCCAACTATCTATCTTTCCAACTATCTTTCTATCTTTCCATCTTTCCAGCTATCTTTCTTTCCAACTATTTTTCCAACTATCTTTCCAACTATCTTTCCAACTATCTATCTTTCCAACTATCTTTCTATCTATCTATTTTTCCAACTGTCTTTCCAACTGTCTATCTTTCCAACTATCTTTCTATCTATCTATCTTTCCAACTATCTATCTTTCCAACTATCTTTCTATCTCTCTATCTTTCCAACTATCTTTCCAACTATCTTTCCAACTATCTTTCCAACTATTTTTCCAACTATCTTTCCAACTATCTATCTTTCCAACTATCTTTCTCTCTATCTATCTTTCCAACTATCTATCTTTCCATCTATCTATCTTTCCATCTATCTATCTTTCCATCTTTCCAACTATCTTTCCAACTATCTATCTTTACAACGTTCTATCTTTCCAACTATCTTTCCAACTATCTCTCTTTCCAACTATCTCTCTTTCCAACTTTCTATCTTTCAAACTATTTTTCTCTCTATCTATCTTTCCAACTATCTTTCTATCTTTCTATCTTTCCATCTTTCCAGCTATCTATCTTTCCAACTATCTTTCCAACTATCTCTCTTTCCAACTATCTCTCTTTCCAACTATCTATCTTTCCAACTATCTTTCTATCTATCTATCTTTCCAACTGTCTTTCCAACTATCTATCTTTCCAACTATCTTTCCAACCGTCTATCTTTCCAACTATCTTTCTATCTATCTATCTTTCCAACTATCTTTCTATCTATCTATCTTTCCAACTATCTTTCCAACTATTTTTCCAACTATCTTTCTTTCCAACTATCTATCTTTACAACTTTCTATCTTTACAACTATCTTTCCAACTATCTCTCTTTCCAACTATCTCTCTTTCCAACTATCTATCTTTACAACTTTCTATCTTTACAACTATCTTTCCAACTATCTCTCTTTCCAACTATCTCTCTTTCCAACTATCTATCTATCTATCTATCTTTCCAACTATCTTTCTTTCCAACTATCTATCTTTCCAACTATCTTTCTATCAATCTATCTTTCCAACTTTCTTTCCAACTATTTTTCCAACTATCTTTCCAACTGTCTATCTTTCCAACTATCTTTCTATCTATCTATCTTTCCAACTATCTATCTTTCCAACTATCTTTCTATCTCTCTATCTTTCCAACTATCTTTCCAACTATATTTCCAACTATCTTTCCAACTATTTTTCCAGCTATCTTTCCAACTATCTATCTTTCCAACTATCTTTCTCTCTATCTATCTTTCCAACTATCTATCTTTCCAACTATCTTTCTATCTTTCCATCTTTCCAGCTATCTATCTTTCCAACTATCTTTCCAACTATCTCTCTTTCCAACTATCTCTCTTTCCAACTATCTATCTTTCCAACTATCTTTCTATCTATGTTTCTTTCCAACTATCTATCTTTCCAACTATCTTTCTATCTTTCTATCTTTCTATCTTCCTATCTTTCTATCTTTCTATCTTTCTATCTTTCCATCTTTCCAGCTATCTATCTTTCCAACTATCTTTCCAACTATCTCTCTTTCCAACTATCTTTCTATCTATCTCTCTTTCCATCTATCTATCTTTCCATCTTTCCAACTATCTTTCCAACTATCTTTCCAACTAAATATCTTTCCAACTGTCTTTACATCTCTCTTTCTCTCTATCTATCTTTCCAACTATCTATCTTTCCAACTATCTTTCTATCCATCTATCTTTCCATCTATCTATCTTTCCATGTTTCCAACTATCTTTCCAACTATCTTTCCAACTATCTTTCCAACTATCTATCTTTACAACTATCTATCTTTACAACTTTCTATCTTTACAACTATCTTTACAACTATCTCTCTTTCCAACTATCTCTCTTTCCAACTATCTATCTTTCCAACTATCTTTCTCTCTATCTATCTTTCCAACTATCTATCTTTCCAACTCTCTTTCTATCTATCTATCTTTCCAACTTTGTTTCCAGCTATTTGTCCAACTATCTTTCCAACTGTCTATCTTTCCAACTATCTTTCTATCTATCTATCTTTCCAACTATCTATCTTTCCAACTATCTTTCCAACTATTTTTCCAACTATCTTTCCAACTATCTTTCCAACTGTCTTTCCAACTATCTTTCTATCTATCTATCTTTCCAACTATCTTTCTTTCCAACTCTTTCTATCTTTTTATCTATATATCTTTTCATTTTTTCAACTATTTATCTTTCCATCTTTCCAACTATCTTTCCATCAATCTATCATTCCATGTTTCCAACTATCTTTCCAACTATCTTTCCAACTATCTTTCCAACTAACTTTCCAACTATCTTTCCAACTATCTATCTTTCCAACTATCTATCTTTCCAACTATCTTTGCAACTATCTTTCCAACTATCTATCTTTCCAACTATCTTTGCAACTATCTTTCCAACTATTTATCTTTCCAACTATCTTTCCAACTATCTTTGCAACTATCTTTACAACTATCTTTCCAACTATCTCTCTTTCCAACTATCTCTCTTTCCAACTATCTATCTTTACAACTATCTTTCTCTCTATCTATCTTTCCAACTATCTATCTTTCCAACTATCTTTCTATCAATCTATCTTTCCAACTTTCTTTCCAACTATTTTTCCAACTATCTTTCCAACTGTCTATCTTTCCAACTATCTTTCTATCTCTCTATCTTTCCAACTATCTTTCTATCTCTCTATCTTTCCAACTATCTTTCCAACTATATTTCCAACTATCTTTCCAACTATTTTTCCAACTATCTTTCCAACTATCTATCTTTCCAACTATCTTTCTCTCTATCTATCTTTCCAACTATCTATCTTTCCAACTATCTTTCTATCTTTCTATCTTTCCATCTTTCCAGCTATCTATCTTTCCAACTATCTTTCCAACTATCTCTCTTTCCAACTATCTCTCTTTCCAACTATCTATCTTTCCAACTATCTTTCTATCTATCTATCTTTCCAACTATCTTTCTATCTATCTATCTTTCCAACTGTCTTTCCAACTATCTTTCCAACTATCTCTCTTTCCAACTATCTCTCTTTCCAACTTTCTATCTTTCCAACTATCTTTCTCTCTATCTATCTTTCCAACTATCTATCTTTCCAACTATCTTTCTATCTATCTATCTTTCCAACTGTCTTTCCAACTATCTATCTTTCCAACTATCTTTCCAGTCATCTATCTTTCCAACTATCTTTCTATCTATCTTTCTTTCCAACTATCTATCTTTCCAACTCTCTTTCTATCTATCTTTGTTTCCAACTATCTTTCCAACTATCTTTCCAACTGTCTTTCCAACTATCTTTCCAACTATCTTTCCAACTATCTTTTCAACTATCTTTCTATCTATCTATCTTTCCAAGTATCTTTTTAACTATCTATCTTTCCAATTATCTTTCTATCTATCTTTCCAACTATCTATCTATCTATCTCTCTTTCCAACTATCTTTCTAACTGTCTTTCCAACTATCTTTTTATCTATGTTTCTTTCCAACTATCTATCTTTCCAACTATCTTTCTATCTTTCTATCTTCCTATCTTTCTATCTTTCTATCTTTCTATCTTTCCATCTTTCCAGCTATCTATCTTTCCAACTATCTTTCCAACTATCTCTCTTTCCAACTATCTATCTTTCCAACTATCTTTCTATCTATCTCTCTTTCCATCTATCTATCTTTCCATCTTTCCAACTATCTTTCCAACTATCTTTCCAACTAAATATCTTTCCAACTGTCTTTACATCTCTCTTTCTCTCTATCTATCTTTCCAACTATCTATCTTTCCAACTATCTTTCTATCCATCTATCTTTCCATCTATCTATCTTTCCATGTTTCCAACTATCTTTCCAACTATCTTTCCAACTATCTTTCCAACTATCTATCTTTACAACTATCTATCTTTACAACTTTCTATCTTTACAACTATCTTTACAACTATCTCTCTTTCCAACTATCTCTCTTTCCAACTATCTATCTTTCCAACTATCTTTCTCTCTATCTATCTTTCCAACTATCTATCTTTCCAACTCTCTTTCTATCTATCTATCTTTCCAACTTTGTTTCCAGCTATTTTTCCAACTATCTTTCCAACTGTCTATCTTTCCAACTATCTTTCTATCTATCTATCTTTCCAACTATCTATCTTTCCAACTATCTTTCCACCTATCTTTCCAACTATCTATCTTTCCAACTATCTATCTTTACAACTTTCTATCTTTACAACTATCTTTCCAACTATCTCTCTTTACAACTATCTCTCTTTCCAACTATCTTTCTCTCTATCTATCTTTCCAACTATCTATCTTTCCAACTATCTTTCTATCTATCTATCTTTCCAACTTTGTTTCCAGCTATTTTTCCAACTATCTTTCCAACTGTCTATCTTTCCAACTATCTTTCTATCTATCTATCTTTCCAACTATCTATCTTTCCAACTATCTATCTTTCCAACTATCTTTGCAACTATCTTTCCAACTATCTTTGCAACTATCTTTCCAACTATCTCTCTTTCCAACTATCTATCTTTCCAACTATCTTTCTATCCATCTATCTTTCCATCCATCTATCTTTCCATCTTTCAAACTATCTTTCCAACTGTCTTTCCAACTATCTTTCTATCTATTTTAATTTCCAACTATCTATCTTTCCAACTATCTTTCTATCTTTCCATCTTTCCAGCTATCTATCTTTCCAACTATTTTTCCAACTATCTTTCCAACTATCTTTCCAACTATCTATCTTTCCAACTATCTATCTTTCCAACTATCTTTCTATCTATCTATCTTTCCAACTTTGTTTCCAGCTATTTTTCCAACTATCTTTCCAACTGTCTATCTTTCCAACTATCTTTCTATCTATCTATCTTTCCAACTATCTATCTTTCCAACTATCTATCTTTCCAACTATCTTTGCAACTATCTTTCCAACTATCTTTGCAACTATCTTTCCAACTATCTCTCTTTCCAACTATCTATCTTTCCAACTATCTTTCTATCCATCTATCTTTCCATCCATCTATCTTTCCATCTTTCAAACTATCTTTCCAACTGTCTTTCCAACTATCTTTCTATCTATTTTAATTTCCAACTATCTATCTTTCCAACTATCTTTCTATCTTTCCATCTTTCCAGCTATCTATCTTTCCAACTATTTTTCCAACTATCTTTCCAACTATCTTTCCAACTATCTATCTTTCCAACTATCTTTCTATCTATCTATTTTTCCAACTGTCTTTCCAACTGTCTATCTTTCCAACTATCTTTCTATCTATCTATCTTTCCAACTATCTATCTTTACAACTATCTATCTTTACAACTTTCTATCTTTACAACTATCTTTACAACTATCTCTCTTTCCAACTATCTCTCTTTCCAACTATCTATCTTTCCAACTATCTTTCTCTCTATCTATCTTTCCAACTATCTATCTTTCCAACTCTCTTTCTATCTATCTATCTTTCCAACTTTGTTTCCAGCTATTTTTCCAACTATCTTTCCAACTGTCTATCTTTCCAACTATCTTTCTATCTATCTATCTTTCCAACTATCTATCTTTCCAACTATCTTTCCACCTATCTTTCCAACTATCTATCTTTCCAACTATCTATCTTTACAACTTTCTATCTTTACAACTATCTTTCCAACTATCTCTCTTTACAACTATCTCTCTTTCCAACTATCTTTCTCTCTATCTATCTTTCCAACTATCTATCTTTCCAACTATCTTTCTATCTATCTATCTTTCCAACTTTGTTTCCAGCTATTTTTCCAACTATCTTTCCAACTGTCTATCTTTCCAACTATCTTTCTATCTATCTATCTTTCCAACTATCTATCTTTCCAACTATCTATCTTTCCAACTATCTTTGCAACTATCTTTCCAACTATCTTTGCAACTATCTTTCCAACTATCTCTCTTTCCAACTATCTATCTTTCCAACTATCTTTCTATCCATCTATCTTTCCATCCATCTATCTTTCCATCTTTCAAACTATCTTTCCAACTGTCTTTCCAACTATCTTTCTATCTATTTTAATTTCCAACTATCTATCTTTCCAACTATCTTTCTATCTTTCCATCTTTCCAGCTATCTATCTTTCCAACTATTTTTCCAACTATCTTTCCAACTATCTTTCCAACTATCTATCTTTCCAACTATCTATCTTTCCAACTATCTTTCTATCTATCTATCTTTCCAACTTTGTTTCCAGCTATTTTTCCAACTATCTTTCCAACTGTCTATCTTTCCAACTATCTTTCTATCTATCTATCTTTCCAACTATCTATCTTTCCAACTATCTATCTTTCCAACTATCTTTGCAACTATCTTTCCAACTATCTTTGCAACTATCTTTCCAACTATCTCTCTTTCCAACTATCTATCTTTCCAACTATCTTTCTATCCATCTATCTTTCCATCCATCTATCTTTCCATCTTTCAAACTATCTTTCCAACTGTCTTTCCAACTATCTTTCTATCTATTTTAATTTCCAACTATCTATCTTTCCAACTATCTTTCTATCTTTCCATCTTTCCAGCTATCTATCTTTCCAACTATTTTTCCAACTATCTTTCCAACTATCTTTCCAACTATCTATCTTTCCAACTATCTTTCTATCTATCTATTTTTCCAACTGTCTTTCCAACTGTCTATCTTTCCAACTATCTTTCTATCTATCTATCTTTCCAACTATCTATCTTTCCAACTATCTTTCTATCTCTCTATCTTTCCAACTATCTTTCCAACTATCTTTCCAACTATCTTTCCAACTATTTTTCCAACTATCTTTCCAACTATCTCTCTTTCCAACTGTCTCTCTTTCCAACTATCTTTCCAACTATCTATCTTTCCAACTATCTTTCCAGTCATCTATCTTTCCAACTATCTTTCTATCTATCTTTCTTTCCAACTATCTATCTTTCCAACTCTCTTTCCAACTCTCTTTCTATCTATCTTTGTTTCCAACTATCTTTCCAACTGTCTTTCCAACTATCTTTCCAACTATCTTTTCAACTATCTTTCTATCTATCTATCTTTCCAACTATCTTTCCATCTATCTCTCTTTCCAACTGTCTCTCTTTCCAACTATCTTTCCAACTATCTATCTTTCCAACTATCTTTCCAGTCATCTATCTTTCCAACTATCTTTCTATCTATCTTTCTTTCCAACTATCTATCTTTCCAACTCTCTTTCCAACTCTCTTTCTATCTATCTTTGTTTCCAACTATCTTTCCAACTGTCTTTCCAACTATCTTTCCAACTATCTTTTCAACTATCTTTCTATCTATCTATCTTTCCAACTATCTTTCTATCTATCTATCTTTCCAAGTATCTTTTTAACTATCTATCTTTCCAAATATCTATCTTTCCAACTATCTTTCCAACTATCTATCTTTACAACGTTCTATCTTTCCAACTATCTTTCCAACTATCTCTCTTTCCAACTATCTCTCTTTCCAACTTTCTATCTTTCCAACTATCTTTCTCTCTATCTATCTTTCCAACTATCTATCTTTCCAACTATCTTTCTATCTTTCTGTCTTTCTATCTTTCCATCTTTCCAGCTATCTATCTTTCCAACTATCTTTCCAACTATCTCTCTTTCCAACTATCTCTCTTTCCAACTATCTATCTTTCCAACTATCTTTCTATCTATGTATCTTTCCAACTGTCTTTCCAACTATCTATCTTTCGAACTATCTTTCCAACTGTCTATCTTTCCAACTATCTTTCTATCTATCTATCTTTCCAACTATCGATCTTTCCAACTATCTTTCTATCTATCTATCTTTCTAACTTTCTTTCCAACTATCTTTCTATCTTTCTATCTTTCTATCTTTCCATCTTTCCAGCTATCTATCTTTCCAACTATCTTTCCATCTATCTCTCTTTCCAACTATCTCTCTTTCCAACTATCTTTCCAACTATCTATCTTTCCAACTATCTTTCCAGTCATCTATCTTTCCAACTATCTTTCTATCTATCTTTCTTTCCAACTATCTATCTTTCCAACTCTCTTTCTATCTATCTTTGTTTCCAACTATCTTTCCAACTATCTTTCCAACTGTCTTTCCAACTATCTTTCCAACTATCTTTTCAACTATCTTTCTATCTATCTATCTTTCCAACTATCTTTCTATCTATCTATCTTTCCAAGTATCTTTTTAACTATCTATCTTTCCAAATATCTATCTTTCCAATTATCTTTCTATCTATCTTTCTATCTATCTTTCCAACTATCTATCTATCTATCTCTCTTTCCAACTATCTATCTATCTATCTATCTATCTATCTCTCTTTCCAACTATCTATCTATCTATCTATCTATCTATCTTTCCAACTATCTACATGTGGCATCTATTGCACTTCTGTCCGTCCTGGGAGAGGGATCCCTCACATGTGGCTCTCTCTGAGGTTTCTACGTATTTTTACCCTGTTAAAAGGGTTTTTAGTAGTTTTTCCTTACTCTTGCTGAGGGGTAAGGACAGAGGATGTCACACTCTGTTAAAGCCTATGAGAAGAATTGTTATTTGTGAATATGGGCTATACAAATTTGATTGATTGATTGATTATCTGTCTATCTATCTATCTATCTATCTATCTATCTATCTATCTATCTATAAAAGCTCAAATAATGGCCACAAATCCTTCTACTGAGGCGTGCACTCAGGGGTGTGTCCTCTCACCCAGTGGGTTGATGGGTAATGTTAGAGGCTTTAGCTATATATACTTCCCGTATGGGGAACATGTGCTGTTCTGAATAAACCACAGTAAACAGTACCTGCGTCTCTGCCTTTCCTTGTCTTGCCACATTGGTGACCCTGTTTTTTGGACATGTTCGAGGTAGAGGAGGATAGTGTCCCTTCCTCATCGGGGGAAGACGTATTTTCTTCCCCGGCGCCCGTGGACCGTGTCTCCACAACGACCATGGCGCCGCAGCTTCCGCGACCGACCAGCTCCGCGGAGCACGTTAAACTGCCGGAGTTTTGGCAGAACGACCCCGCGCCGTGGTTTCTGCACGTCGAGGCTCTTTTCCATCTGCGAGGAGTAACAGCAGACGACTCCAGGTATTTTTTGGTGGTCGCGGCTTTGGACCAGCAATCCACCCGGCGCGTGATGCAGCTCCTGCGAGCCCCGCCGCTGCGCGGAAAGTACGCCGCCCTCAAGCACGCCGCCCTCAAGCAGCTTCTCCTCCGGCGCTACAGCTTGTCAGCCGCGGAGAGAGCGGACAAGCTACTGTCGTTTCCCGGTTTGGGCGATGGTTCGGCAGTGGACCTGATGGACGAGATGCTGTCGTTGCTGGGCTCCGAGGAGGATGGTTTCCTTTTCCCGCACATCTTTCTGCGCCAGCTCCCGCGGCAGGTGCGCGCAGCCCTCGCCAACTCTTCTTGTTTGGCGGCCGGTGACTTCCGTGGATTGGCTGAGTAGGCGGACCGGATCCTGCTGACTTCGAGGAACGTCTCCGTGCAGAGTGTGGCCGTGGAGTCCTTGCAGCCGACGTTGGAGGACGAGGTTCCGGCATTGACGGCTGCAGTTTCCACCCGCAGACAGCGCGGCCAGCTGTGTTTCTTCCATCAGCGCTTCGGCAGCAAGGCGCGCCGCTGCGTTCCTCCGTGCGCGTTCGAGGCACCGGGAAACGGAAGAGCCGGCGCTCGGTAGCAGCCGTGGGCGCTGGCGAGCAAGAGGAGCTGCTGTTCGTTCATGACTCCATATCAGGTAATCAGTTCCTGGTGGACTCCGGCTCGCAGAAGAGCCTTCTCCCTCCTGCAGCTACGGACCTCTCGGCCTGTGGCAGTGGTCCGCGTCTGACAGCGGCTAACGGTTCGGCTATAGAGACGTTTGGTACAAAGTCTGTGACTGTGTGTTTCAATGGACGCAAATTTCTGTGTGACTTTGTTGTAGCTTCCATTACGGTTCCTATTATCGGAGCAGATTTTCTGTGCACTAATGGGTTGTTAGTGGATGGAGCTAATCGCAGGCTCATTGATGCTGTGTCTTTTTCGTCTTTTCCGTGTCAGACAGGGGGACCCGGGCCGTTAACACACGCTAATTTCGCGGCGTCAAAGGATGTCTTCCAGCGCTTACTGGCGGAATTTCCTTCGCTGACAACGCCTGCATTTTCTGCCGCGGTTACTAAACACGGCGTGGAACATTTCATTCCCACTGCGGGTACGCCCGTTTTCGCACGTTCGCGTCGACTCGACACCGTGAAGTTAGCCACCGCGAAGGAGGAGTTTGCTACCATGGAGCGTTTGGGGATCGTTAGGCGGTCCAACAGCCCGTGGGCTTCGCCGCTCCACATGGTGCCCAAGGCGGACGGGTCTTGGCGGCCGTGCGGTGACTTCCGCCGTTTAAATAACATCACGGCCCATGACCGTTATCCCATTCCGCATGTTCAGGATTTTTCGATTCGTTTGGCGGGCATGACAATTTTTTCTAAAATCGATTTGGTGCGAGGTTATCATCAGGTGCCTGTGCGGGCAGAGGACGTGCCCAAGACTGCAGTCATTACACCGTTTGGGCTTTTCGAGTTCCTGCGAATGCCGTTCGGCCTTAAAGGCGCAGCGCAGACGTTTCAGCGCTTGATGGACTCGGTGTTACGTGACCTCGCGTTTGTTTTCGTCTATTTGGACGACATCTTGGTGGCCAGCCCGTCGGTTGATGAGCATTTGTCGCACCTTAGGCAGGTTTTCCAGCGCCTTGATGGACATGGTCTCATTGTCAACACAGCCAAGTGCCAGTTTGGGCTGTCTGTCATAGACTTTTTGGGCCATCGCATTTCGTCGCAGGGTGCGGTTCCTTTGCCCTCGAAGGTGCATGCAGTTGCGGATTTTCCCCGTCCAGTCTCGGTCAGGTCGCTACAGGAGTTTTTGGGCATGGTAAACTTTTACAATCGTTTCTTGCCTCGTGCGGCCCAACTCCTGCAACCATTGTATGGTGCTTTGAAGCTTAAGAAAGCCAAGGACCAGGTTGACTGGACCCCTGTGAGGATCCAGGCTTTTGAGGGGGCTAAGGCTGCCCTGGCTAACGCGGCGCTTCTGGCGCACCCCGCGTCTCGGGCGCCCATCGCCCTCACGACCGATGCTTCGGATGTGGCTGTCGGTGCAGTTCTTGAACAGCGTGTTGCGGGTGCGTGGCAGCCCCTTGCATTTTTTAGCCGCGGTTTGCGAGACAGTGAGCGAAAATACAGCGTGTTTGACCGGGAACTGTTAGCGTTGTACCTGGCTACGCGTCATTTCCGTTTCCTGCTGGAAGGCCGCCCTTTTACAGCCTATGTTGACCACAAACCATTGACGTTTGCTATGGCGAAGGTGACAGAGCCATGGTCTGCTCGCCAGCAGCGCCATCTAGCGGCGATTTCCGAATTCACAACGGACATCCAACATGTGGCGGGTAAAGCGAACCCGGTGGCAGACTGCCTGTCGCAGGTGCTGGTGTGCCCTGTGCATCTTGGGGTTGATTTTTCAGCAATGGCTGCCGATCAACCTGGGGACCCGGGTATCGTTGCACTGAGAGCTGCGAGTACCGGTCTGGAGCTGGAGGAGGCAGTGGTGCAAAATGGTGGGCCTGCCCTCCTTTGCGACGTCTCCACGGGCCGCCCTCGCCCGATGGTGCCGGTTGCTTGGCGCCGTCGGGTCTTTGATATGGTGCACTCTCTTTCTCATCCGGGTGTCCGGGCGTCGGTGAAGTTGGTGTCTTCGAAGTTTGTGTGGCCTGGCCTTCGCAAAGAGGTCAAAGAGTGGGCGGCCACATGTGTGGCGTGTCAGCGCGCAAAAGTTCACCAGCACACTAGGGCGCCCCTCGAGCCGTTTTTGATTCCGGCCAAGCGTTTTGATCATGTGCATATCGACCTGGTGGGGCCTCTTCCCCCTTCCCAGGGTTTTACACATCTCCTTACCATGGTAGATCGGACCACTAGGTGGCCAGAGGCGGTTCCTCTGTCTTCCACGACATCTGCGGACGTGGCACGCGCTTTTCTTTCAGCTTGGGTCTCACGTTTTGGTGCACTGTCTGATATCACCTCTGACAGAGGCCCGCAGTTCATTTCGGATCTCTGGTCGGCGCTAGCAAAGTCTCTGGGCACACAGGTTCACCGTACCACTGCCTACCACCCCCAGGCTAACGGCTTGTGTGAACGTTTTCACCGGTCGCTTAAGGCGTCATTGCGGGCTGCGCTCTCAGACGCGAACTGGTTGGATCGGTTGCCGTGGGTGATGCTCGGGTTGCGCTCGGCTCCTAAGGCTGACCTGGATGCCTCGCCTGCAGAGTTGGTGCTCGGTCAGCCGCTCCGCGTCCCAGGGGAGTTTCTGCCTCAGAGCTCGGCCCCCTTTCCGTTTCCTGTTGCGCGTCCTGCGTCACAGGCCGCTTGTGCACCGGTGCCCGTGCATCATTTTTCTCCTCGGTCTTTCGTGCCAACGGATCTCGCGACCACTCGGTTTGTTTTCGTGCGTCACGATGCTCACCGGTTTCCCCTCCGGCCCCCGTATGACGGCCCGTTTAGAGTGTTAGAGGCGGGTTCTAAAAGTTTCATTCTGGACATGGGCGGGCGAAGGGAGCGCGTTTCGTTAGACAGGCTTAAGCCAGCTCATCTGTTGGCTGGCGAAGAGGTGCTACCGGCCCGGGTTCCCCGTCGTGGTCGCCCCCCTTCTAAGACCCCTGTGTTGTTTTCTGCAGTTGTGCCTCCTGATCCTGTGCCTGTTGTAAATGATGTCCCTTCTGCCTGTTCCACCCCTGCGTTTGTGGACGGGGGTCGGCGTAGCCGTTATGGTCGCCTCGTTAAACCCCCTGAGAGGTACTGACTTTTGTCCCATTTTTTTTTTCTCCCTCTGGGTGTTCGGGGGGGGGCTGTGTGGCGTGCACTCAGGGGTGTGTCCTCTCACCCAGTGGGTTGATGGGTAATGTTAGAGGCTTTAGCTATATATACTTCCCGTATGGGGAACATGTGCTGTTCTGAATAAACCACAGTAAACAGTACCTGCGTCTCTGCCTTTCCTTGTCTTGCCACACTACAGCCATAAATATATTTAGTGTATTTAGTGTTTACTTTTAGTTTTAGTTTAATTTAGTTTTTAAAAGGTTAAATGAACTGCCAGTTTCATGTTTGTCTCTGAAATAGGGTCCAATAAAGTTTTCTCAAACATAAAGTGAAGGTCTGGAAGGCCCAGCTGCTTAGCATTTAATCCTCTGAAATATGAAGAAACAGTATTACTGGCTGTGTTTTGATTTCTCCGCAGCCCATAATCCTTCATTAATTGCGAATTCTGGGCATCCACTTTGACCTGGGCTCAAACATGGACATCAATACTAATCACATGTGTTTGAGAGTTAAACAAGCCCTCCTGTGATGTGTAGGGCATGAGTGTGCGAGATAATTCCTCAGCTAGAAATTGCTTTGCCGAAGGTCAGTAAACAGGACGTTGAGTGTTGAAGGAGAGAATTTGATGGCCTGAACTGAACCCGTCCCAATCCGTTACTCGAACCGAGAAGGTGCAGAATCATTCTCACCTAGGAAACTTCTGCTGTCAATGGAATGGGGCCACAGATTGTAAGACAGATGTCTGCCCGTTAAACGTGTTAAAGTCACAAAATAATAATGTTTAGAGCATGGCACGCCACCAAGGCATAAACGCAGCAATGTTTCCTGTCAACAGAAGAAAATTATGACTTCATAATTTACTTTAACAACAAGCAACAACAACCTAAACTGGCAACAGAAGCCATTCAAGCACACTTCCCTTCACTACACAGCCTGTGAAAACAGTTTATAACATCTGTGGCTCTGGAGGGTCCAGAATTCTTGGAGCTTGTTTCATAAATAATGGTAGAAAACGGCCTGAGAGGTCATCACTCTTTTTTTACATCTTTTATTATGAAACATCATAGACTTTTTGTTAATATAGTCATTAAAGTTTTAATTGAATAAAAATGTGTGAGCACTGATTTTAGATGTTAATAAGAGCCTGTAGCGATGTTTCATTTATGGGGTGACAAAATAAAAGCAGACACATTGCTGCTGTACCAGCATGGTTTGACATTCCTTAAATTCCTTTAACCTGTTGGTCCGACAGCATTTCCACAGTTTTTAAACTGACACGTTTAACACTGTCATACAGAACAGTGTGGTGAGGATTCCATTGACCTGCAAGTCATCATGGATAATCTGAAACCGATTGTATTGTGACTGAATTGTCATTTCAGGATTCTTCATTGAGTAGATTGTGTGTGTGTGTTTGTGTGTGTGTGTGTGCGCGCGTCTAGCAATACCTAAAGACACTTTGCATAGTGTAAAAAACAGGAAGCAAATAAAAGTTAATAGCTAAAATATAAAATACAAAGCATGGTCACACATTAAGATATAAGCTACACATCATAAGCACACATTAAAAGCAATTCAGACAGAGTTGAGATGTTGGGAGTGATGGCGGCTCGCCCTGTCAAAGCCGGGATGATATTATCCAGTGGAAGCCAGTGATTCAGCCCATGGGAGAAAACCAAGATGCAGGCCTCTATTAATCTTCACAATTTGGCAAAACTGACGGGAGGTCAAATCTATAATCCACAGCAGATACTATATCATAGGGGAGGTAGATATATGTCAGATAATGATCCTCAGTCAGTAACTTTAACCTGAGACTTTTAGCCTGACCACCAAAACACACGGTCAGCTTACAGACAAACGCACACAAACACACACACACACGCACACAAAGTTGGATCTCTATGACTCCAATTTACAACAATTTCTTGGACATTTGCTCTAGCCTTAACAATAGTTACTACTTAATTAATCTAAAACTAACCTACACCTCAACCTAATCTAACCCTAACCCTAACCCAAATAAAGTGACTGTGTAAACAGATTTCAGTCCTCACAACATGAGTATTACCTGGATCACTTATCTTAACCCTTCTGTTGTTGGGGGACAAATAGACATATTGGCTGGGGTCCAAAATCCTACAGTAACATCACATATCTAGCACACCATGTCATAGTGAACAGTGTTTGATGCTACCACAAAGCATTTTTCCAGTGAAACCAGTGAGTGCGGATGTCTATCCATGGCTCAGAGTTAGTTGCTCCGGTTCTTCAGAGACTATTTGGAATTTATTTTAATTCTTGGATTTTGAGATCTTGTAAAGGGAAAGGCTTCTGGGACATGCTGCTCTCGTGTCCAGGCAGACAAATCAAGCACACCTTAAACCATTTAAATAAATTGACACCATATAGCTGCCTTTATATCCAGGCTCAAGTCCGGGCCAACAGTAACAGATCCGGTTACAGGAGGGCTCTCGCAGCCTCACACAGGAGCCGGGTTGTTGGTAGACAGGCTTGATTTGACGGAGCTGTGGATGTGAAAAGGTCCAGTCAACACCTCAGGATCTCAGGGGTGTCTGGGAGAAAAGAAGTGGTGCTAACTGAATTCACACATGTCCACTTAGTGTGCACATACACACGGAGCAGATGCACATGGAACAGTGAAGTGTAGGGATTTGGGATCAGAATATCTCAGGCTGGTTTCAATCCAAACTGTTCTTTTTTCTTTTTTTACATTAACTGTCGAGTCCCTAAACCTAATTAAAGTGCAATATTCGAAAGGTGGAGTAGACTTTTCTAAACATGGGACCACTTATTTTGTAAACTACAGGGTCACGATCTAAGATTTCACATAAAAGCTTATCTCCGCCAAAAGATTTATGTTTTTATGAATGCAGTAGGTGTCAGATTATAATCCATAAAATGTTGGTGCAGATCCAGGACTTCTTTTTACGTCCTTTAATATTGCGAGATAAGGCATGTTGCTATAGTTTGGATTTTTCTGAGAATTATTCATTGATTGTGACCCAAAAAATAGGCATAGGACTGATATTTATGAAAACTTTGTGCACATCCAGATAAATTAGGTCATAAGGTGACTCTTAAGCCTTGGCAGAGGAATGTACTTCCCTGAGTGCCATTTTACTTTAATATCAAAGTTGCAACATAGTACAGATAGTATCTGTACTATCAGTAGCTCTGATGAAACCTTATCTGATTCACACTATGGGTTGCAGCTACAGGACTCCTTGTCAGATCTACCTCCTGGGATGACAAATATGTCAGTGCCCTTGACCGAGGAACGAAGCCACTTACCTCAAATAGCCTGAATAACGAGCCGGCTGAATAAATGACTGAAACGTTTAATGCAAATGGTGAAAATTACTCCTGTAAGTGTGTCCAGTCAGCCATGTGAGTGATGATGGAAAACACAAGGGAGCTGCAGCGAGGGGGGGGGGATGACTTCATGCAATCCAAATGACAAATATGTGTCTGGAGCAGGATTCCGTCGAATGTGTTTATCACAGTTGTTTGACAAAGAGGTCTGCGTAGGATTTAACACAAAGACTAATAGCATGAAGATATGCAGTAGATCACTTCAGAACAAAGGATGAATTGTGTTATGATGTTGGCCAACAGATATAAGAGCCAGTCACAACCTTCATTTACTGTAATTATTGGACTGTGTCCTTCCTGAATGCTCATCAGTTCAGATTAGTTTGTGTTGTTTTCAAAAACAAAAAGCAATTCAAGTCGCTCCGGCCGAAAAAGTTTTTTACATGTTGCATCTTAAACTGCAACAAACATCAAAGTGTATATAACATTGAGAAAAAAACACATTATTTAAAGAATGTCTACTAATTTCTTAAAAATCCTAAAACAAACAGACAATCAACAAAGAACCAATAACAAAACCTGTAGTTCACTTTTACCCTTGAATTTTTGAGTTTTCACGTTTACAGATGCTTGTCTGTTTAGTTCTTGTGGCTCCCATGTGGTATTGCTGTGGCTGAGACTACATGTGTAGATGCAACCCCTCGAATCCAAAGTAGTTTGTCCACATCCACATTAAAGATCACCACTTATTGGTGGCTTTTTAATGACACCAATTTAGGCAGGGGAAAGTGAAAGAGTCCCAGCCCCTCCCTTATAATTACCAATGCAGATGCAAGTAAATGTACGCAACCCTAACTGAGTAGCTGCTCAGTGGCCCACCGATCAGACTGGGGTTGTACCAGGCACCAGGCAGGAGTGAATGGCTGCAGCTGTTTCAATTGAGCAAGGTGTCCCAGCAGATTATTGATTGGTTCTAGCTGTAACTTCCCTGGATGAATAAGGGACTCAATATATTCTACATAATGTAGAAAAATACTGAAAGAGAATTTAAAGGGGACATATTATGCCCATTTTACCACAGTTGATATGGTTCCTTGGGGTCTTAATGAAATGTCTGTAACATATTTTGGTCAAAATACCACAAGGATCATTTAAAACAGCACCTTTTTACCCTGTCTAAAACAGCCCTCCTCAGATTGACCTGTTTTGAGTGCCCAGCCCCCCCTCACCCCCTTTATGCGGCCACTTAAATGTCTGACGGGTAGCAGCAGCTACCAAGGCCATGTAGCGAGACTCCTTACATGGGCATGGTGTGACTATGACGTTTATTTCGGTCGTAATCCCATTGGACGCACTCTAGCATAACGTTTCTGACATAGAAGAACCACAACAAATCGCGGGAGTTGTTTTTTCCAGAGTTTTTGGGACGGTAGACATGCCAGATACCCAGATTAATGTGTAGAAGCACTACAAAAGTGGAATTTTCCTAATATGTCCCCTTTAACACACAAGTTAAGTGTTGATGTGTTACCTGAACTGCTCCCCCATAAAGTTTCTGATGTCTAATGTGGAAGAGCAGGGGTAGGTTGTTTGATTTCTTATCAGATGATCCAATGTTCATTTGCATTTTCTTCCTTTAATGCATTGAAATTCACATTCCCTCCTTTCAAGCTGAAATGTATGATAGTGGCTGTGGTTTTACATGATTCAGAAGTTTATATATGACTGATATTGATTTTGTAATAATGGCAGCATCCCTATCCACTGTGGTCTTATATGGAGTTGGTTTAAATAAACACACAATCAACAGATGAATCATATAATCAATTATAGTACACTATAACTTATCCGGAAAGAGTTGTATTACATAGAATATATATAGAAAATATGCAGAAGAACAACCTCAAACACTGAATATTCGGGAATTCACTGTGATACCAACGTGGAGCTAGCTTCCTGTTCCTCCTAACCTGACCTGTTCTGAGCAGTTGACCTGGTTGTACTGTTGAACACAACACAAACACCCTCTGTTGTCCACTAAACTGCATGCTCTGCTTCTTTTTGTGTGCTTTCCACTGACACACACACACACACCCATACACATAGTGAAGTGTCTGTCTGTAACTCAGATGGAGGCTGAAACACTGAAGGAGAAAGCGCAGCTCAGTTATACCCATTAAAAAAGAAAAACTTGCACGTTAGCGTTCACATTGAAAGGATGCAAAGTCATTTGAATGTGGTCGTCCTCGCCCTCTGGCCCCTTCCTCACTGCCCTCTATGCATTCTGATGACTATGGTACAAAATCTGACGATCAATGAGACAACACTCTGTTCTATTCTGTTCTATTTCTGTCACACGTGGTGTTACGTTCCCTTTCATTTCCTGCTCCCATCTCTTTACATTTGTCTTTGTGGCACAGCAGTGGATCTATTTACGGTCCAATAGACTGTGTGTGTGTGTGTGTGGGTGTGTGTGCATAAGCTTGTGTGTGTGCACTTGTCTGTGTGTATGAGCAAAGCCATTATGTGTTGGCAGACATATTGATTCCTAACAGCTAGCGTAAAGAAATGGGATTTGAATAGGCCCTCTGGGTGACTGAAAATATACAACATAACAAACACAGATTTGCATAGCTATCCTTATTAGGACTTAACATTGACCTCCACTCATTGTGGACAGCTTAACCAAAACCTTATCCCTAACCTTAACCATGACCAATTAATGACTAACACAAACCTCAACCAACCACTATTTACATCTTACCCCTAACCTTAACCAGCCGCTCAGAAATGACCTTTTGCTTCCTTAGGACCAGGCTTTGGTGGCTGGAGGTGAACTGCTCCTCACGAGGTCAGTGTAGATGCTGGAAAAGGTCCTGAAGAAATAAAACAATGGGTACACTGATCTCACTGGCATGGCCTACTAGACTGTGACACATTGCAAGTAATCAATACACAAACCCATTGTTGCCACAGGAATATCTGTCGCTGTTCCTATTTGCCCAACTGACTCTAAATGACACAGTGAGACATGATGTCTGCTGGAGTCACAAACCATTGTGTAACCAAGTGGTCAATAATGCATTGCAATAATATTTCCACCAAAACACATTATCTGCATGGTAAAGCATTCATGACCACTTTGTGGGTTTTCGCCGCATGCATCCAATCTGACTTTCCAGCACTTTCCTTTTTTTCTAAACTGGATTGGCCTTGTCTGGTGTGACACATCATGGGGTTGGCCAGGGGTAACAGTGACATAACACGGCTTATTGTGTGAGGAATGGCATGCGATGGCGGTAGGGCCGATGCGCGGCCGTGAATAGGACTTCAAAGAGAGTCGAGTTCAGCACCGCAAGGTATTTCATTGTAACTCTACCACACTGAGGAGGGGAGGAATTTGGATGCTAGAATCCTCTGTAGCAGCAGGAATCCGGCGGACCTGCAGGGACTCTCTCGCCGAATTCCCCCTCAGCTCATTACAGTTGGCCGGAAAGCGTCCCCGCAATTCTTACATAACACTGTATGTGTGCTGAACCATCACCTGCACTTGGCCGGTGTTTGGAAGTGGGGAATTGGACAGAAAGTTTCTGGCTGTGGCTGGTCCTTGCTTGGATTTACTGTCGAAATTCAGCCAATAGTTCCAATGCATTACAGTTCTGTTAGCGGATACATTTGTCATTCCAGCTACAGATATTCCTCTCGTGATCTTTTAACCCTGTCTCTCGTTTCATATCCTTTAATTTTTCTCCATTTCTGCACTCTCCATCTTTTTTTTCCTGCTACTTACAGAAGTTGACGAGGAAATTCCACTCCTCTGTAACTTTACATCTTTGTTAAACACACACACACTGTCCCTGTTTCTTCCCTGTCCTCTCCATGCTCTTGCCTTCTCCTATCAGCTCGACAGTTGAGAAGTGAATCTGTGGGCGCTCTGGAAACCCAAGTTTTTTCTATTTATACAGTGCAGTTACGGGCGGTTAGCTCTGCCTTGGAGGGAGGGAGGGCCTAATCCACCTTCTTTTCCCACCGTCGAGCACCACCAGGCCAGCACCGACCGACCAACCGACCGCCCTGCCCACTGTCCAAACTCCCGACCACATGCAGCTGGGCTGGAGTGATGGAGCGGATGGAATGAATGGGCAAGGAGGGAGGAGAGGGCAGGGAGAGTCACCGGACAAGCATGCACTGTTTGAAATGATGAAAAGCTGTAGGACAAACAACAAAACCTGGCGTGTACCTGGGGGTGAATCACAGCCTTTTCCATGAAATTAAGTTGAGAAACATCCTGTCAGAGAGATATTTCTAGAAATATGTACACAAATGTTGGACCAGTTGAGAAAATAACGAGTGTTCAGTCGCTATTTACACAGATGGCTCCAGAAGGATTCCAAGGCTCTAGGGTAAGAGACGAGAGAGATGTTTTTGGGCCCCAATCAATGAAAGCTCTTGACACAAAGTCCGTTATTACAAACAAGGGCTAGAAATAAAGGGAATGCATCAGAAATGCCAGGAAATACAATTTATTATACATGCCAGGATTAGTTTAAAAACTGCTGCAATGAGTATTTATCAAGCTTTTATCAGGAGGCCATCAATAATGCTGCATTCACACCAAGGTCTGGCCACAGGATTTCGAGAACTTTGACCCCCAAAAACCTTGCCAAGCCATGTCAGAGATTAGCTTTGCCACAGGAAACAATTGTATGAATGTGCCTTCATTCGCCTTTAACGTGAGTCAACATGACTTCGCGTCTTCTACTCCATCATGATGCATCATTAGCATTACCCGGTCCGAGTGACACAAATTTTGCGTCTATTCATGTCTTTGCATTGAACAAAATCTCGTTTACTCACTTTAAAGGCACAGTGACACATCAGTGGTGAATCTTTGCCTCAAATCCACTTCCAATCGAGCAATTGAGACATTTTCTTCCTGTTGTGAAGTTAATCTGCAGCGTGGCTTTGTTTGGAGTTCAACTCTGACCCACGGCATTCTCCTGCTTTCAAATATGCGTGACAGTGCCCTGTGTGTGATAACAAAATATTATGAATGGGAGCAAATGCTTGTGAGGGAAGAACAGACTGGCTCATCTATTGCAAGCCAAAAATACTGAACAGAATACAATGTTAAAACCTCCTCTAATTGAATTTTGGTCATATTGAGACATTTAAATATTCATATTCCAATAATATATTTCTTCAAGAGTTGGTTTTTGCACTTTATACTTTGAATAACCAAAGTAGGACGGATAAATTGTTTGGCAGATGCATTTTCATGATATGCGATGTTCTCAAATATTAAATAAACCTGTCTCTCCCTACTCTGGATTGCATTTATACATACAGATTGCCTCATGGAAAAAGTACACAATATTCTGCCTGCAGAGAAACTGAATTCAGCAAAACATTCCTAAACAAATCAATCAGAAGCACATACTCCTCTGTGTTATATTTGCTCGGCTGTTCCTCATTCTGACAGAGAAACAAACATGCTGGAGGAACTATAAAAAAACGAAATGTCATCCTGTCCGTGACTTGTTGCTCATCCCCAAATTCACCCCAACACTATTGCTGGTCTTTGAGTCTTAGAGATCTGTATACAGTATTTCAGGAATGCAGACTGAAGCCTGATATGCTTGGGCCTAGCAAGCATAACAGAGGGCAAAAGCCTCAGAGAATAACACATAACCAAAGTCCTAAAGAATTCCCTTGGACAAAGCTACTGACCAGAAAACTGTGCAGCGGAGGGGAAGACAGGGGAGCTGCTGGAAGCCCAGACTGAAATAGCATGGACTCTGCTGCTGGTGACACAATTAGTTTGACACTCAGCACTCTCCTTTGTGCTACTCCTGACCATAGACTGAAATATACATATAGAAAACATCCTCATAATGAAAGAGATGTGAAAGATTCTGGACTGTGTATTATTATTTTTAGCATAACTCACTCACACAGTCTCTTTATGGGATGTCTCTATGTAGTAGGATGATTTAAAAGTAGACTTGCCTATAATTTTGTAGATTAAAGCTGCACTGGTCAATATTTTTGTATAGACAATGAATGAAATGACCATGTACCATGTGAAGAGGACACATACAGTGACAGTGTGATCACCTGACATTGCTGTACGTTGTGTATTGTTTTGGTTTGGTGGCTTTCCTGCTTTGGTCCTCTCCCACCACACTCATTTACGTCATTACTCCACAAAAGGTAACACAACCTCGGCTTCTATTACAATTTGTCTCTATTAGCAGGATCATACAAAAATAAAAGCAGATTCAAAAGATTCAGGATTTCTTCTTTTTTTCACCACTTTCTGCAACATTGTGTGTTTGGATATTATTTGTGAAATTCTCTAGAGATACTGCGTAGATCTTAAAAATAAAGAATCAGGCATATTTAAGGGACGGATTTCTATGAGTTTGGACAATTTGGGTGCAGCTTGATTCAATTTAAGGGGACTGTTGGGCCTTGGCGGGGGTAGGTAGTGCGCTTAGTGCCATAAAAGTTTCCAGCTGCAGCAGGCAGCTGTTTCCAGTGTGCCCACTTTGCAGTGCCAGCCCTTCAACAGACAGCAAATAGACCAAGTTAGTAACTAGCTGGTGAGTATAGCTGGCTGCAGAAGAGATAGACCTTTCCCTCAGGAGTAAGTTGAGACCAAATCAGAGCTAAAAGAAGAGTGAGACAGTGAGACTGAATATATCAGACTCCAGACACCCAACCACAAATAAATACTGATGTTACTCAGGCCCTGAATATAACTGTAGTAATTATTACCTATTTGATTTTGTTTCACATTAAGAACTCTGAATGTGGCCTTATGCGTAGATCTTTTAGATGCCATCTCTGTGTTTGTTAGTTTTCCACATAATAAACATGATCACCATCTTATCAGTGTATGTAAACATGTTTGCTCTGCTTTCATGTATGTGTGATGATATTCAGCGACCTACCGTTAAAGCAAGGCACCACAGCAGCTGCAGCTTGTCTCTAATTGTCGCTTTGGTTTAAGGAGCATCTTGGCTTGTTACCGCCAACCCACAAACACACGCACAAACGCACACGGTCACAGGAAAACACATCATCCTATGGAATCTATCTTCCCCCAAACACTAACCCACTGAGTAGCAGCTACTTAAGTGAAGCATCATCTTCCCTCTAGTCTGTAATAAGGGCCTGGCAGAGTCAAAACCACTCTGTTTGAAACGAATGCCAAGATGCCATCGTACGGGAATGATTAGCCAGGAGCTGTGGAGGGCACAGTGTTCACAGCCCCAGTGCATGAGCTGGGGGTGTGCTCTCACAAATAATGCTCACATACACAGTCCATACCCATGCATACAAATAAATGATGGCACACAGAGGTGCAGGAAAGCACATATACCCCCACACACTGTGTTCTACATTTGCCAGGCTTTCTTTTGCAATGGTAAATACTGTTGATGCCTCATCCATCTCTCTACATGCATCTGATAGGGCCGGACTTCATTACAAGGACTCTGTCGCTAGACACAACTTTAAATCATCATAATATTCTTACATCATTATGTCATTTTTTTAATGTGCTGTAGTTCAGGTTTTTCAAGGTGAGAAGTTACATGTTGGAGATTATCTTATTAAAGGAAATGCAGCTAGTCACCCTGGTCAGGAGCAGTGGTCCGCGTTGAGGAGGTGCATATTTATTTATTTTTTCAATGCATAAGCTACATTATAATTTCTTAAGCATTATCTGGAATAACTTCTCCCTCTGTCTACTTTTCCGTTTTGCTTCTTCACTACATGACACACTTTGGGACATTGCACCACGTTTGATTCTGTTCTAATAAGACATGCATTGAAGTGGGTTCAGGTCCTTCTTGCAACCATTCAAACTAATTACAACCACCAGCCAAAAAGGTTCGCAAGGGAGAAGGCTGCACCCACCCGCATCCATGCTGAACTCCTCTGACACAGAGCACACCTTTTTGATTAACTGCCAGGCCGGCGCTTAGAGACAAAGGTGTCAAAGGCTGGCAAAGACTACCGAAAAAACAGGTTTCTTTGCTTTGCCGCTGGAGCACTATTTGTGTTTGCCTTTTTGACTCTACACGTTTTGAAATGTGCTTAGTTGCAGCAAAATTATCTGTATCAAAACAGCAGGACTTTACTGTACCTCACTGCTTTCAGAGTTGATGAAGCATGTGTTTGTGTGTGTGTGTGTGTGAGTGTGCGCCTGCATGCACATGTCAGCAAGTGTCATCATCAACCGCGGCAAATGACAATTCCACTGTGACACTTTTTTTCATTTATACCTAATCTTGTGAACCCATCCAAGATGAAGGAGGACAATGGTGACAGAATTATGTGGAAATCATTGACAGGAGCCCGAGGAACCACTTTTAAAAGCATCACTTTGCAAAAAAGGAGGAATGCGATGAGGTTCGCATGCATGCACACCGTTGAAAAAAGAGCTAAAGGAGTGTTTGTGACTTCACTGTTGAGAGTTTAAATGTCTTGCATGCAGATCTCAAGTCCATTTCCATGTGTCGGACTCCTGCAGTACAGTCGCCTGCTTCCTTCGGGTTGAAACCACAGCTATGTCAGTTAGAGCTAAAGACAACACATGGACCAAAACAGTGCTATCAAAAAAGAAAAAGAGTTAACAGCTCCCAAACAAGCCCATGCAGTCAAGCCGTTGGTTTATGTTTACTGAAAATACTTTTCTGTCAAGGAAACTGTTTCACCTGCACCGTATAACTGTTTTGTTTGAAAGAAGACGTGGCTGCTTCCCTAATAGATCAGCATGTGAAAGATCGCCACATGCAGCAGTCGTCAGAAAGCATGTGTTTCCACCACACAGATTAATGGTTGTTATTGCCTTCAAGGGAAAAAGTTTCCTCCGCATTTCCATTGTAAAGTTTGAGAGGGGGAAACAGAAGTAGCAAACAGGATTTCAGTTTCAATGACTGTTATGTGTCATATACCATGAAATGAAATAACAAAAGAAAGAAAGATTACATTTGGATAATGTCCCTGCCTTTGAGAGAAGAAATGGATGTGATATCATGAACATAGGTTTCTGTTACTGTAAACCCACGTGAAATATTCCATTTGCCATACTGTTGCCAGCTCCAGAGTCCTCGATAGAGTGCGTGTGTTTATACTGTTAGATATAGACAACCTAACAAACCACAGAACTATATAAACCCAGTATATAATGACAGCATTTCTAGTTGCTATGCACTTTCCGGCATTTAGAAATAAACCCATAACAGAATCTAAATATCATAAACAGAAAAGAGGAGGAGATATTGGACAAATGTCAGGTCATGAGAGGCTAATGTGTGTGTGAACTAGGAAATACAACTGAAAAGCATTTCCTCATTCTAAATATGTGGCTCAGAAAGATGTTGGTTTCTGTACAACCTTTGCTCTTGGCTTCCAAGTGCTGCCAGTTGCAGCTTGATAAGTCACAGGCAACATGACCGAACAGCTTTAACTGCTCTTCTTCTATTGTCTGGACTAATTGAGTCAAATGACCTACAGTGTATTTGTCTTAACATGCAACATATAACAACTGGTGCTCAAGGTGATGCACAAAACTGCTTTTCTTTTTTGTTTTGCAACAAAGCTGGGCTGAATTCTGTTGAGACAGCTTATAGTTTCTATCATTTTAATGCCCACGAGCTGCGACCCTCCAATATGGCTGCTGGAGAGCAGGTTACACCACCTGAAACCTACGTAAAAGAAGAAAAAAAAGCTTCCTCTTTGAAGTTCTCTAAATCCTGCAGGGGTTCTGCAGCTTACGCTCAGCCATGCGTGCCTGGGAGTGTACCTGCCTGACGGCGGCTTGAACCCAATGATTGGTAGCTCGTTGCACAGCGCCAACGCCAACTTGTCAGCGGCGATCGTCTGACAGGATGTGTTTCCTTCTCACAGAGCCCCTGCACATTGTGTAACACTAAAATCCCAAACACACACACATGCACACGCACACAAACACACACAGTCTAACTTGACGGAATGTTCGGTTGCATGTTACACCATTTGGATACCATTTGAAACACATGCTTTCCAAACCCTCACACGATCCCTTCATGAATACTCGTGCTCTGTGTGAGTGGACTATCTGTTGAGGCTCTCCTAATATTATTATGCATGGTATTTTACAAGTTGTGAAAATGTTTGCTGGGTAAACAAGGACTAGTGGGTATCAGGGGGAGTATTTAGTGTTTTGTGTGGGGTAAAACATTTTTTTTGTCAACGTAAGAACATTGCTGTTTTGCTTGGCTAGATTTCTCGTTGCATTTTAATGTTGAGAACCTCAGTTCTCCTTTTTTTTAGCTTTTTTTTCATGCAGAACATCCACGGTACTGTATAATGCCACTCAGTCTTCAATTCAAACCTAACCACCCTCTTGAGGCAGCACGCATAATCATGTACACCACACAGATACGTGCAACTCCAAACAAGTAACCAGTATTTTCTGTGGCATCAAGGAATGCACTGGAACAAACATGATACATTCTCCTGAAGGCCACCATGAAACCAGTTGGTCTTCTTGCTTCTCCGTCTGAGCTGCTTTGGGGATGTAGGCCTCCTGGTATAGGCTATATTTTAAGGGGGGGGGGGGGCATCAAGGGTTCAGTGGAAATACCAGAAACAGCGTGACACTCATACGCTGAAATTGGAGATGGGGTCAAAGCCACCAGCCCCCACATCACCCTGACCCTCTCAAACACAAACACATATGGATCTGCGTAAATCAGCTGATAGTGAATTTGTGTTCCTCATGGATTGGGGTAATGTCTTGTGATCGATCACTTCCAGAGATCTTTATATAGTACGGTGCAGATTTAAAGTGGTATAAATAAAACTGCAACCACCACAGCAGCAAAGATTGCCTAAAAACTACAGATGCAACAGGTGCAATATGATGCCTGTTTGCACTGTGTGCTTGTATGAGAGCTTGTGGTTGAATGCAAAGTGGCATGTGCCCTGAGGATTCTTCCACTGAGTATATATTTACCCCGTCTTTGCCCCACATCACAAGCAAAACACACACCGAGAAGAAAAATGCAGGTCTGGTTTGGACTCTATCATTTCTCATTTTAACACACTGTGGCTTCTCTGATCCTTCATTTCTAAAACATAGAATTTAGAACATTGGCTTAAATCTTGGTTATACTCTTTGCTACTTTTGGTCATATTTTGTTTAAAATTCAACATTTATATCAAGATCTTAGAATGGTCGGCAATGCACCTTGCCATTGGCTGCCACCCGCCAATAAAGAAGAAGAAGAAGAAGAAGAGCTATAGATGATTTGGACATGCCATTTTTTTTTTTTTTTATATTGCCAGATCTGGCAGTTGGTTGCACCTATTTGCATTGTGAGTACGTGCCATGGGTCTACTGTGCAGGGAGTGTTCTACAGCACTGAGAATAACCCTCTGTCAATATGTGAGTCACTGAACCTGCTGTGGTCTTTTGTCTTTAATTTACAAATCACCTGCGGAGACGAGAAGAATGAAAACATCGGGAGAAAATCCCTGTTTTATTCTTGTGCCTGACAATGTGTTTAATGTTATTATAATCCCTGCTTCACACACACACACACACACACACACACACACACACACACACACACACACACACACACACACACACACACACTGTCATCTGTTGCTTCTCCTATTATCTCATCCTATCGGGCATTTTGTGGGAAGCTGAAGTTATTCGACACCGAGGAATCATCTTCACAGCCGTAGACGATCTTCGACAGGAGCCGTCGCCTAGCAACCAGCTACAACAAACTGCAAGGAACTCAGCACCGAAAGCGATGCTAACGTTAGCTTAGCGGCTAACTCAGGATGTGAGGAAGCAACCAGGCTGAAAACAGTTTTCCTAATTTGAGCGGAAAATGGTGAAACAGACGATACAGATATTCGGTCGCATTAAACCCACAAAGAGAACGACAGCGGTGAGTTCGCAGCTGAAATGCAACTTTGGAACACAACTCTGATTCTATTGACATCAATGCTAGTGTTGCTAGGATGTGCCGCAAATGTTAGCGTCACACAAACGAGGCCTTGTTGGTCACAAAGCCCTCAAGGTCCCCTCGCGTCAATTAACACCAACCTACTGCATTCAGCCACCAGGTGGCGATCGAGATGATTTGGCGTCACTTTTGGCCAGCAGTCATGTCGTCCATCTTTGTATAAAGTTTACTATTAGAACCTTTTCAAGTAAGCGCTTTTTGTTGACAAAAAGTGTGATACCATCCGTTAAATTATTACAGCGTGTAACTGTACTAAAGACATTAAGGTGAGACTGGCTGAGCTGGTGTTAAATTCCCTGTCCTGGAGTGTCAGTCAAACAGTGACAATCCAACCTACTAGTAGTTATTTCTCTAATAACATACTCACAAGCCGACTCTTTTTTTACTTGCTATCAGATATGAGATTTCCTCATATGTCCCAAAGAAAATTTCCCAAACAGAAACAAGACTGGCAAAGTACGTTCCTCTCACTGAAGCTCTGTTTAATGTCTGAGCACAGCAGCTGATGGAAGCAATAATTAAATTACTTTGAGTCTTTCAGTTGCACTTTAGCTTCGGCCGACAGAGTACAGCAAAAATGCAAATGAGCTACCACCTCGTCCTCCGGGCTTTTTGAAGTTGACTCTTTTTTTTTGGGCTGTTTGATGTTTGATGTGAAGAAAGCAGTGAAGAGGTGGTGAGAAATCGATACTGCAGGTAGGCCGACAATGAAAAACAATCTGATCATTTAGGTCTCATTTTATCTTTTATCGCTCTTACCCTGGGGCTTGTAATTGCATCAATGTCCATTGAAAACGTCTGTCAGAACATACTGCTAAGCCCCGAGCAGGGGGTGTTTAATTTGAACCACATCCACCTTACCTTAAATGTCCTTTCCTGCTATAGGGAAATCTATATTGGTTTACAGTTTCAACTGTCTACCCTAAGGCTTTGGGTTTGGCTTTGGTAAGCGGAGGTTAATTTGCAGAGCTGGTCTACATTGTTCAGTGACCATTTTGGGAGTTTCAGTTATTTTTCTTGCCACAAGATTTATGATCATAAAAATATACAAACTTCTTATTTAACATTTTGGAGCCTGCAATACACATACCAGAAGTGACCAAGTCATATTTAAAACCTGACATGTATCGTCCCTGTGTTTAATTCGGACTGTGTCTATGGTACCACATACATATCAACACACAAATCATAGATTATGTAGTAGACTAGTCTTTAAATACAGCACTGTGGATGGATGCTTGTTGCCGTTTCTGTTGTCCTGTTTTATTGACCGGCATTCTTCCACTGTGGTTTTGACTGTACTGTTGTCTCTGGCTCCCTCAGGTGTACTCTGTGGACAATGAAGAGAAGACAGGTGCCTCTCTGGAGTTCACAGTGCCAAGAGACTTAGCTGATGGCTTTGTTAACAACAAGAGGGAGTGCTACAAGTTCAGGTAGAGACTGAGACTGAGGGTACAATTTTTACATTTGATTCATTTCCCGAATCATTTGTTCTATCTAAATTAAACCGTTGGGGTCTTTGAAGTCCACCATACTGATTTACATTGTTTTTTATATCTGGCTATACTTAGTAGCGATTGAAGTGCAAACTGTTATATCTGCTTTTCTACATACCTTAGAGGGATCTCTATATCCTCTTTTATGTTATAAAAACAGCAATTAATGGCATTTGATTTCACTCATGGTTAAGTTTTAGTCCACAGGAGTAATGTAAATGTGGATAAAGAACAAATACAGATAAAGCAAGGTATGTCATCCACCAGAATTTGAGGGTTGCATAAAAACTTTTTCCCATGAATAATTCATCCAGCAGTTCTGTCAGTGCAGAGCCAGAACATCTGTTTAACGCTGTTGGTGAAAGCTGCAGCCTTATATACACTCTTGGCAGGGCCCATGCCACGCTTCCAAGCCCTAAATTCACAGTTAGGGAGTCAGACGGCAGCGGACACAGAGAGCCTTTGAAAACCACAGAGTCTTGTTATAGCCGGTGGAGGTTCCCTTGTGCCCTTATAGAAATAAAATTTCCACTTTTAACAATCTCCATGGGCGGATTTCTCTTGCATCTCTCTCATCTTTTTCTGTGGGATAAAAGCACGTCGGGGTTGAGACTGCTTTAGAAAACAGAATGACTAAACTCCTCCTTATTCACTTGGGAAATGAAGTTGACTCTTTTTGTGCCTATTCAGTACGGCTGCGGGTAACTGTGGAGAGCCTCGGACGTTTGCGATAAACCAGCAACACATATTTTGACTATATGTTATATGGTAGTAAATGAGTTAAAATATGTATGCTCCTCCTTGTTGTGTTCTGTCAAAGGTGTAATGTTGATCCTGTCTTTGTTCCTTTCTCTTTTGTCCAGATACCAAAAAGTGTTTGATCAAGCAGTCAAACAAGAAGAGATATTTCAAAACATTGCCAAACCAGTTGCAGACAGGTAAGATCTTTATGACAGTGTACTATTCAAGCTGAAAGATGTAGACACATGATTGTTTGAATGCCAAGTAACATATAATGAACCCTTTGTCAACCCTTACAACGTCAACACATTATCCTGCTTATAAATTAGAAATGATCACTGACCTCTTGTGCCCAGCAGTGCTCATCTTTCCATGTTGTGGTCGGGCCACACAGGCTTTACCCAGCCCTGTTGACAGGAAGTCAGTAAAGCTCAGCTTTCTTTAAGATGGAAATGGAGGGTGTCAGTGATTTTTGGCATGTTTTACATACTTAAACCACTAAGTGGACTGAACTGGCAGGCAAGATGGCACGCTGTGCCATTGTGAGTGTGAGAACATTTACCAGCCACAACACAGAGCTGTACAAGATGCTGTAGCTGCTTACTCATTTTGAGCTGTTCAATTAGTCATGCACAAGGATTCATTAGATGAACCTACAGAAACATCAGGCCATCAGATCAACTGTGTGAAGTAATTTGTTAATACCACTGAATTTATTGAAAATGAGTCGAACACAAGGGTCTCAATTAAGTTTAGAATCTTAAATATGTCCATAAATGGATTCAACCAATATATTGGACTGATTTGATTTGCAGGTAAACTAAGCACATTTTCTTACTTATTATCTATGGTCACTATAGCCAATTGATCAAGTTATTTGATGGTTAATTGAATAAAGCAGACATTTCCATGTCATCCATTTCTAGCAGATGTGTATCGATAACTCTCACTTCTGTTAAATCAAAATGTTTTTACTATGGACCCCTTACTGTAATATGTTTTGCATTTACATTTCATGCTTTTCATAATTGTGCCTCAGTGATGAAATTCAATTCAATGATGCTTCACCCCTGAAACTTGGAAACACAACATTTAATAAACAGAAGTAAACTCTTAATGTCTCTTACATATCTTCCCACCCTGCCTGAACATCTAGTCTAAATCAGGACTGACATCCAAAAGAGAAAACAGCAAACAGAGCAGGATTTACTGGGAACTTCATATGTTGATTGAGTCACGTAACCCAGGTTCTTCCTCTCGCTGCCTCCATGCTTTCCCTATGTCTCAGGTTCACCCCACCATCTTCACAGCATTCCACTCCAGGCTTCTTAGTCACACTGCGGCCTATTTTTGGAGCCTCACAAGTGCCTTGCGTTATCAGTGTTGTTAGGAGACATATAAACAACATGGTGAGACGTCTGGAATTGACCTGACTCACCCGGGCTCTCACAGGTTCACTGACTTAGGTATTCGGTTCCCCTCCCCAGACAACAGTTCCCCCCTTTGTTGTGACAGATGGTAAACATCAGGTTAAAAAGTTTCAGTCACAACCAGGTTATATCTTAGCATATCAATTTGAGCTCGGCGTCTTTTAGTCTTTGATATGACCATAATGTCTGCAGCCTTAAGGACACTAGTCCCATAGAGCCATGGCCCGTCTGTTGTCCCTATCAGACATTTCTTACTGAAACCTCAGGTTTTCAGCTCTGCTCGATCCCTGTTTAGTCACTGAAGTTTTAAGTTTTTTAATTCAAATCTATTTTATCCGCATAGAGCCAATTAACAACATACAGCGTCAGACTGCTTGATAAGGTCAATATTATAGGGAGAAATACAACAATTTCCACATTGAGTGAGTAATTGGTGACCGAGGATAAATCTCATGCCTTGTTGCAGAAATCCTGAACAGAATTAAATGTGGACTGACACAATGTTTTTCCTCAAGCCCCTGTACTCGAGAAACATTTATTCAGGTTTAGTCAAGAGTGACTCTGGATCGCAGCAGTCACCGCACCAAGACTCCGCTTCATGCACACAGGCGCCCTATCTTCTCAACTACCAATAACTGTCAGGTTGTTGTTTTGGTTGGGAATCAGTCATACTTTACGCACAGTTTAGCCAAAAGCTCTAACTCGTTTACTTACGCACTAGTCTCTGTCTCTGCTGTGGTGTAACCCAAACCAGTCATTCCTACCCCAAAACAGTAGTTCAAAAACAAACCAGCATTAATGTCGCCAGGAGACTAAGAGCCAATGTAATGATGTCGGCCTGGCAAAGCAACCCCTCTATCTTCAGTGTAATTCCATTTCACAAGGCTGTGAAACCTGCAGCCCAAATTCAAAGAAGAAACTGGGTCTGTCTAGTTTTATCTGTAGCAGTGTTACCTCCGAAAGATTGGACCCACTGCTCTCATACAGAGACCAATGATCCTCTGGATGACAAGTTGCCAATCTCCAGGAAAAATTGAGGTGTAAACAGGATAAAGCACTTGGGAACACCCAAGCCTCGGTGGAAAGGCCCAGCCCGCATCATTAGCACACATTTTAAACCGAACACTGAGCCTGTGTCCTTTCCCCCCCTGCTGCCAATCAGTACCATGACTCATGCTACATTAACTGGTCAGCCAATGGCAAGCTAACTGACCACTGTTCTCATGAGTGGATGTAGTGCTTTGAAAAAACGGACAAGTCGATTTTTCCTCTCACCGTTCTCATGCAGGGTGTGGAGCACACAGGAAGGCAAACCCACACACCACTCAAATACTGGGTCGGCAGCTCCGTTAGAATAAATAAGAGGCTTAAATTTGTTTATAATTCATCTTAAAAAATATAGTGTTGAGATATCCTTTTCCTGGCAGTTGGCAGCTCAGTTTTATTATGACCTTTTATCCAAGCTTGGGTGTCAGAGAACCTACTCCAGCCCTGTGGAGAGTTTGGCTGTGAGACCATTTTTAATATTTCTCCCTGGTTTGTTTCCAACGCTACACAACAGAGGGGCTTTTTCTATGCCAATTTAATCTTCCTCTTGGGAATACTGTCATTTTAGATTTAAGTTCAAACGTAGCGAGATACCATTGGTTTCCATTGACTGATGCACGTGCAGAAAGGCAGCCCACTGCCAAACCAAGCTTTAGCGGGCCCCCGTCCACTTGAGCGGGTTTGGGCTCCTTCCTTCACTCCGAGACATTTCTTCCTCCCTGGCAGATCGTCTGTCGCCATAGCAGCTCTCCGCTCTCTGCCATCTATTCCTGTGGATTTGAAGTGTCAGATTCAATTCACTCAGACCCTCGCAGGGATACACTTGACACTCATGAGCACTGTGGCAAATTATATTACAGTGATGTCATTGGAGGCACATGATACAAACAAGCAACGGTTTTATTTACAGACAGATGCATTTTTGTCTCAGCAAGTCATAACATATTGATGCTGTATTTCAACAAGTCACAACATATTGATGCTGTATTTTAGCCTGGGCTTTTCTTTGAAGTCTTGATAGTGATTTTTATCTATAAGCCCACTGTTGTCTGGATCCATATGTTGACTCTTCTTTTTAAATACCAGTGGTGATACACTGTTCGGTTCCAGGTACTTCAAATGTCATACTTGTGAAAAGTTCTTATTCTGTGGTCTACTCTATCAATGGTCAACTGGGCAGAAGGAACCGATTGGACGTAGGAGAAAATAGTCATTTTGAACAAAGTATAGAAATAAGGAATATATCTATAGATAATTGAATCTGGTTTATATAAAATATGACAAATAAATAATATACAATATCTATTCTTGGTGTGGTTTGTATTCTTAAGAACATAATGTTTTCATTGTTCATGAACTGATCTGAGTGTGTGTGTGTGTGTGTGTGTGTGTGTGTGTGTGTGTGTGTGTGTGTGTGTGTGTGTGTGTGTGTGTGTGTGTGTGTGTGTGTGTGTGTGTGTGTGTGTGTGCGTGCGTGCGTGTGTGTGTGTATGTTTGTTGGTCTACAGTGTATTAGCTGGTTATAATGGCACCATATTTGCCTACGGGCAGACGGGCAGTGGGAAGACCTTCACCATCACAGGAGGTGCCGAGCGTTACAGCGATCGAGGCATTATTCCACGCACCCTATCCTACCTGTACCAATGCTTCTGCCAGGTCAGTACCTGCAGCAACATGATTAGACTGTTGTTTCGAAAATTTATGTTTCAGTTTAACTGTTTAACAGTGACCACATGCAGTTAATCAAGCAAACTGTACATTAGTATCCGTCTGGATTCTTTCTACCATAATTTATTTTCCTTTTAAACATTTTCTTATGCCTAATCTGATCCGTATGTGCATGTATTTGCTCCACAGGACAGCAGCATGGTTTATACCGTACACATCTCCTACCTGGAGATCTACAACGACACAGGATATGACCTTCTGGACTCCAGACAGGAGGCCTCTCGACTGGAAGACCTACCGTCAGTGTTCTTCCTCTTCGCTTTTTTGCTACAGACGCTTCAGGAATGCTGTCAGCTCAGAAAATGTCGATAGTCTTACAGTGCAGTGTATATTTCACTACTGATAATTTCATGCACGGGTGCGTGTGTTATTTTAAAGTTGAGAAGACCAATCACCACTGGGTCCATTATTCTCCCAAACACTTGTGGGTTTAGTTGAGCCTTTTTCCCCCGCAACCATTTGTCAGCCTGGCCCAGAGTCACTGTGTGGTGAAATGTGGAGACTCTCGTATTTACCACCCCACTATGAACTGCCAACTGACATAATGGGACTGTGGGACAGCAATGGATGTGGTCAACCTGGTGGCAGACTAGGCCATTGGAGTGGAGGGCAAGAGGGTCATGTGGAGAAATAGCTTATATTCATAGCCGCTCACCGCTGCAGCTGCTCTGAGGGAAATTCAATTTTATATCCATCTACCTCTTATTTCACTGATTTCATGCCATTCTTTCTGATTCTCTCTTTGCTTTCCCCATGTCTATGCCACTTTCTCTGTCTGTCGGTTCATTCTGTGTCATCCTGCTATATTTCCCGCTTCTTCTTTGTTTTTATCAATCTATCTTTGCAACTACAAATTGCATCTATCCAGTGGTTTGTCATTCCATTATCTTGATGTCATTCATATTTTACCTGTTGTCATACTCCTTGCTTTTTCATCTCAAAGTGGTCTTTAGACTTCAACTACATCATTTTTGGTGTTTGCTGTTTCTTGGACCAGTTCCATTTAAGTTTTCTCTCTCTTCTTACAGAAAATCCAGCTCAAGGTTTAGATGCCCACAAATCACAGTCTGCTGCAAATAGACAGTGCCCTTCGTTAACCATGCTGTGGCCACACTTGCTGATTCAAGGAGAAGCTGAGGCAGTTACAAAGTTTCTCTCTTTCACTGCCTTCAGAATCAATCACTTCTTTTTGATATTCTTGCATTCATTTTTTCCCCCTGGTTCACTTGTTGTCTCCGTCTGTGCTTTATTACCATTATGCGTTCACCACTCCACCCTCTGTGTGTTCAAAAGTCTGTTTTGTAAATACATTTAAATGGATCTGTATAATTTCTTTTACATTTGTATAAAAATACAACAATTAGATCCTATTTAGGGTTGATGGGGCTGGTTGGGAAAATAACCCTCCTAGGACACAGTCTTTAATCACACTGAGACTAATACTGCTTTATCAAACGACCTCAATTACCTACACATGTTGACACAATTATCGACATGTGTTCCCGAGTCATTCAGCCCTCTCTGACATCTCCATCCAGTAGCCAAACTGTCACAGCCCTGGTGGTATGATAGAAGTGATGTGGTAAGATCACAGGAGTCTATTCATAGCCAACTCCTCCAGCACACTGTGTTTCATGGGGCCTGTTGCGGCTTCAACTCAATCACCTGTTTGCTTTTAAAAGCAAGCCCTGTCTGTTATCACGTTATGAACCCCCGGACAGATAAAGCGCGTGTCAGCCCGGGTCGCAGCCCACGCCGACTTGCAGATGTGGTTTGTTTGGATTCAGAGCCGAGCGAGGCCAAATCAATTTGAGAAAAAATAGATGACATAACAGACATAATTAGTAATAGTCTTGTAATTGCCTCAGTGTTGGATTATTTGGGTTTTGACTGAATTTGTCCTGATTTGTCATATTTTTGTTTTCATAATTTGAAGTTAATTTATTATGCTGGAATTTCCTGTAGTAAAGTTTTGGTTTTTTTTTCTTACTTTTTCCAGAAGGGTAATGATTATGGAGGATTCAGACCAGAATGTTCATCTTAGGAACCTGTCGCTGCAGCAGTCATCCAATGAGGAGGAGGCTCTGAATCTACTTTTCCTGGGAGACACCAATCGCATGATTGCAGAAGTAAGAATTTCTTCTCTACAGAGCAGAAATGTTTAATATGACCTCAACTTTTAAGTCGCGCTACATCAATGCTTCGGTGGTTTTAGTCAGGACTCTAAACAGCAACCACTCCCCAGGGTAAATGGCATAAAGGTTATTTTTTGGCCATGAATGGAATTGGACATTCTAAAAGCTACCTTAGGACCCTTCTAAAATATTATTTTGGTCCCCTGTGGTCCCTTTTACCATGTGTTTTCTTGTAAAACCAAGCATTCTCTCTGTAATTTCTGTTTATGTTGGCTTTTTTCTACTCTCAGACACACAGGCTCCCCATGCTGATGAGACATGCGGTGGGCCAGCTTTTGCTTTGCAACCTGAGGTTTGGAGCAAAAGGCCTGAGCTCACCTTGTTTACTCGTGTTGCCGGATTGTATGTAAATAGCAGACAGTAAAAGTGAACGGGGATAATCAGGTTTCAGTCCGAGATTCGCTTTTTCACTTCTGACAAGTCGGTTTCTGTTGTGGCTGCAGGATTCTTCCATTAAACAAAATAAGGGCAAAAGAAGTGGTTGTGGGATGTAAGATGGAATTTGGAGATGGTTTAAGTAGCTAGTAGCGTGTCACTGTACTTGTAGTGCATAAAAACGTGCATCACAAGTAATTCACATATTCCACCAAACACGGGCCATCATCAAAACAACATTGCATTTGTTTTGTTTTTCCTTGAGGATACACTCTAACACCAGAGTCCACTGTTGTAAAATCCAGAGAGAAATGTTTTAGTAGAAACACATTCCTGGATCTTACATTTGTTTATCATGGCGTTGCAATGCTCAGCAGGGAGCCCCCAGCGTAGTCCACCCACTCAGAGACTTGGGTGAACTCAAAAAAAGTAGATTTCCCTTGCGCGTGAAGCAAACAAAGAACCACGGTGAATAATTTAGCACTGCCAGAATCCTCCCAGAAGTCCCTGCTCCTCGTGGACCTTCGATAAATTTAAAGTAGTACTTTCTTTGTTCTCCTGCTCAAAGCCATGTGGACAAAATATGACACATCCATTCACACCACACTCTGCAGACCATGAGCTCACTCACTCTGAGACCTGGCAATCCCCTCTGCACTTTTATTGGACAGGAAATAAAATGCACCTTCTCAACTCTTCACCCTTCCTTTAGCCTCCCATGGGAAAAAGTTCCCCTCATCTGGTTTAATGTCTGCATCCTTGTTTCTTCTCTTCACATCTGCGGGTGAACAGCCTGGACCTCTCCCCTTCCTTCTACATCCTAAAAGCCTCTTGGCAGAAAATTCACTCCCAAAATCTTTTGAATCAGTAAACCTCTAATGGTTTCGGTAGCACAAATTGCCCCTTTTATGCTGCATCACTTTAACACTGTGTGTGGTTAGCATTGTGTCGATGTAAAACACATGAGAGTGAAGGAAGTGACTCCATTGAGGTTGTTTTGTTCTGTTGTTTTTCCACAACTAAGGAATATGTTAATGCTCCTTTGTGGATAAGGTTTCCTCTGTGGACATGCACACAGTATGTATACCTTTTAAATATGCTCACTGTATTTTATCTGCTCTTGTCTATTTGTGCTGACAGTTATTCAAGGACTCCCCAAAAGATCCTTATCATTGTGGTGATATCAAAATGATAAGGTATATCTCTGAAACTACAGGGTCGAATAATCTCAGTATATATAAAAGCTGTGGCCCAGTCTTGAGAAATGCATGAGTAAATAGGACACAATGACACATAAGAGCCAATCCAGACCTTCACTCCTTATCTATGCGCATGTGTATTTTAATGTTATCTATGGGTGCTGGTTTGCATTCCCACCGATTTCTGCCACCAAGGAGGTTATTCTTTCACCCCTGTCCATTTCTTGGTTGTTTTGTATGTTTGTTTGTTATCACGATTGTGCCAAATCTGCTGAATGCATTACCATGAAACTACCTTGGAAGGATGTGGTATCGGTCAGGAAAGAACCCATTACATTTTGGTGCAGATCTCTATCAGGGTTTTTTCTTTTGAACTTAGTGAGATAGGGCCTATTTTTTCCCAGGGAAAAGAGTGTCATTGTAATATGTGACTTTATTTTCTTGGTGCATGTATTTACACCAAGCAATATACTAGTATATCTTTTCCTGACAGTACATAGTGTATACAATTTCTCAAATACCACTTGACTTTGACTTGGGTCATAGGGTCATATTACTGCTACAGTTTACAGTTCATTTTCTAAATGTTTTTTCGGAAGATAAACACAAATATTTGCATAAATAGATTCTGAATCTCGTACAACCTGGATTTCTTAATGTTTAAACACACTTAAGCAGATTAATGTTAAAGATGTCAAAATATTTACAAAGGTTTTCTCATGGTGTTTGGTGTGACTTGGTGTTAAAAGGATAGAATCTTCCCTAAACTTGATCCTGTTGGCAGTCTTGTTAGGTATGTGATCCTTTACTGTCTAAGGGGGGCTGCTTCAGATTACGTTAAGCTACCCTGTGGAGCCCACATGGAGGAAAGAGATGACAGCGGTGGGTTAAGATAGTGAAAGATCTGTCAAGAGCTGTCATGACCCTTACAGGCAGGTGTTGGCACATGTATGCCAACAAGAAGTCAGGGTCAGAGCACCTTTGTAGAATGAATGACCAGGAATGTCTATGATGATGATGTTTTCATGCAGAGAGGAAAAGTGGGACATGTCCAGATCTGATCAGTTCCGAATCCACAAAAGGGGAAAGAATCTCGCCAAAACCTATATATATAGTATATACAGTTGCAATCAGAAATATTTAACCCCCTCACCTCAATAAACATTATAGTGATGTGGATGACAGATACTGACAATAAATGACAAAAAACCCTCATCAAACAACAAAAGATATTTAGTGATGCGTATTTTAGTTATTTTGATAACAGAAGCTGACTTAACTTTGAAGTTCAAATGAAAAATGTAACTCTTTCAACACATGTGCATGTGCAGTATTATTCAACCCCCCAGCTTCAGTACTTTGTGGCGCATCCTCTAGCTTTTATAACTTCTAAAAAATGTCTTTGGTAAGTGCGGACAAGCTTCTTACACCTCTCGATTGGAATCTTTGCCCACTTTTCAAGTGCAAAAGCCTCTAGATCAGTGATGTTTGATGGCTTCCATGCTGCAACTGCCTTCTTTAAATCCCACCAAAGATTTTCAATCAAATTTGAATCTGGTGACTGTGAATGCCACTCCAGTACGTTCCAGGATCTTTTTCTCAACCAAGCTTTGATGGACTTGGAGGTTTTGCTTTGGATCATTGTCTTGCTGGAAAGTCCAATGATCACCAAGGTTTAATTCAACAGAAGGCATCACATTCCTCTTTAAAAAGGCCTGGTATTTCTGTGAATCCATGATGCCATGTACACAATAAAGATTGCTAGTTCCTGCCGCAGCAAAACAGCCCAACATCATCTTTGACCAACCTCCATGCTGGACTGTGGGGATGGTATTCTTCTGGTCCTAACCCTGGCCTTTCACACACCAGACATACCGCTGGTCCATACGTCCAAACAGTTCCAGTTTGGTTTCATCAGTCCATAGAACTGTCACCCAAAACTCAGTAGTCTTATCCAAATTCCGCCTGGCATATTCCAGTCGACTTTTGATGTTCCTTGTGGTCAAGAGCTGAGTGTGTCTTGAAGCCGGCCATGAAGTTCTTTTTATTTCAGTGCACGTCTTATAGTTGCCACTGAAGCACTTGTACCAGCCTTCATCAGGTCATCCTGTAGGTGTCTTGCAGTCACACAGGGGTTTATCTGAGTTGTTCTGACTAAGTTGCTGAGGGTCCTTGATGAAATGTTGGTCTTTCTTCCACGGCCAGGCAGGTTTGAAGCTGCTCCATCAGTTTTAAACTTCCTTATAATGTTCCCAATTGTGTCTCTTGGAATATCATTTTTTTGGGAACTCTTCTTCTACCCAAGGCCTTTCAGGTGTGATGAAATAATCTCCTCTCTCAGCTTTTGTGGAAGCTCCTTTGTCTTTCCCATGATTGCAACTCACCTGGAATACCTTCATGGGTGGGGTTCATATATGCATCACAGCTGAAGCAAATGAAGGATCAGTATAGAGTTCCCAAAGGCTTAATAATGTTTCAACTCAACTTTAGGACAAAAGAACTGTCAGACAGCTTTAAAAACAACAATATTATATAGGGGTTGAATAATTGTGACATGGCTATCTTAACAAAATATACTGCTACACACAAATACTACATCATGCATTTTCCGTGTTGATTTTCTTTATCACTCAACTCATAAAGAAGTCGTCCGAAGCAGAATCTTGCTCAAAGAGCAAGATTCTGTCAACTTTAATTGATAAATCCTTAAAATCTTTGGGGGGTTGAATATTTCTGATTGCAACTGTATATATACATGTAATTTATCATCTTGATAAGAGTTATTTATAACCAGTTTTGTGCACGTCTATGGCACAAGCAAGAAAACAGAAAGAAGTCCACGATCAGCGCTTTTTCACTGAGTGTCATTTCCTCTGTTTATTCTCTCAGTGAGGACCAAATGAGTAAACAATCCATCCTCCTCTAGCTAATAACGATTGTTTGTGCAGAATGACTCATGCTCTAATTCTGTCTCTTCCTGGTCTCAAACCTGACTTCTGCTGTTTCAGTGACTATGTCAAAATCAACCTCAGCTTTCAGCCGCCACCATGTGTTTACTGCTCATCAGTTACACATGGTGCCGCTTTGATCTTCAAACCAGCACGAAAATAAAAGATTAAGAGGAAACATGTTTTTGGTTGTTTGATTATGGGGACACCACAGCTGGATAATAAAATTCCTGTTTCCTATTTTTGGGTATCATAATTTCAGGGGATTTCAGACGACTCTAACACAAACCTTATTGCCTCCCAACAATTCTGCAGTATTGCCCTGTTCTGCTGACTGTTCCCTCACTCCTCTATTCTACTTCTGTCGTCCCCAGACTCCCATGAACCAGGCATCGACCCGTTCCCACTGTATTTTCACTGTGCACGTGTGCAGACGGGAGCCGGGCTCCGACACCGTGCGCCGCTCCAAGCTCCACCTGGTGGACCTGGCCGGATCAGATAGAGTCAGCAAGACTGGCCTGAATGGGCAGCAGCTCACTGAGGCCAAGTACATCAACCTCTCCCTTCATTACTTGGAGCAGGTACTATACTTCTGAAACATGATTACAAGACTGAAATACATTTTTGGCATTGAATATGTTTTATTTGATCGCCTGAATGTTTCTCTACATAATATGACAGTTATTTTGATGCATACCCTGCTGATATAGGCTTCCTTATATTGTCAACTCACATGTTAATCATAATTCACTTTAAGTTAGATATTTGACATTGATAAAAGGTAATCTTGCAAATACTGTATGAACAGCAATGATGCTATTAGAAAGCGTAAATGCATCGTCTTCTTTTCAATTCTTTCACACCATCTTTGTCTTAATTTACATGGCATTGCTCTTCTAATTCCTCTCTTCCTCAGGTGATCATTGCTTTGTCAGAGAAGAATCGCTCCCATATTCCCTATAGAAACTCCATTTTGACATCTGTGCTTAGGGACAGCCTTGGGGGCAACTGCATGACCACCATGATCGCCACTCTGGCAGTCGACAGGAGGAACCTTGATGTAAGTGAGAATACCAAAAATGACATGTTCTGATACATTTTTCTTTTAGATTGACAAAGGTTGAGAAGAAATAGTGTTATCAGTATGTTGGCCTTGCTAGATTCGTCTGTCAGGAGTGAGGGTACTTTTTCAAAACCTCATCTGAATTTTGTGGCTATTTAAACCAAGAATTTTAATGATATTCATCAAGACATGAAACATTGTTTTGTTGTATATATTTTTCTAGAAGTTGATGAAAAATTTAGATTCCCTGAGGAAAATGTATAATTTTTTTTTTTTTTAAATCTCTTTTCTTAGGAGTCCATCTCTACATGCCGCTTTGCTCAGCGCGTGGCTGTCATTAAGAATGAGGCGATATTAAATGAAGAACTGGATCCTGCCTTGGTGAGACAGCCAGACACGGCTACAAATACCAATGCTGAGCCAGTCGTACCACAAGAGCATGACTTAATGTGCTGTTTCATTAGAGCCAGACCCTCCTCATAGCTTCCAGACCTTAAATTGATCAGCGAGTCAATAGCAGTGAGAATCCAGCTTCTAAATGTAACTAAGTATAACCCACCATGTGCTCAAGTGTCCTCTTTAGGTTTCAGATTCCTAGTTAGTTTTTCCAGTGTCAGACAATCTGCGACAAGCAGTTTTCAACCTTGTGAAATGTGGACCTCTGTCCGTCTTGAGCTACTTAGATTGCTCACAGGTTTTCTCTGCGTTCTCTTTCTTGTTTACATCGGTCCAAATCTATTATGGCTTATTTTTATTGTTTCCATATCTACCTCTTTATTACATATAATATCATAAATCTCATGTCTTAGCAGTTAAGCCACATTATCCCTTAACAATAACCTCCCTCCACCACTTTCTGCCTTTAGTTCTTGTCAAATCCTCTAAGGAGTTTATCTCATATTGAAAGACTACACACTTTAATAATGATAGGAAATAAACTCCATCACCTTCCTCTATTGAAGCATGCCAGAAAGCAGACCTCGTGGTTGTTTGAACAGCCCCTTGGGGAGAGATACAGTAATAAGCCATCACAGCTTTACATCCGCTTCCTCCCCTCACACCCAGATCTGCCTCAGGATCAACTGCTACTGTATTACTGCTACTAAGACTTGGCTGGCCACTTGCAAACCCCACAGAGGTATTTTTAAGAGAGTCTGCGGCCGGCCCAGTAATTGTGACAGTGTCTGGTAGCTCCAACTTGGGTCCGGCACAGTTACAGCTTCAGAAAAACCCAAACTCCGTGGGCAAACTTCTTGTCTCTGTTTATGGCTTTTGAGTGTGTTTCTCATTTTGTTCATTGCTCCTGTCTCTCTGTCTCTACTTCTATATCTCGCCCTGGTTTTGCTCAAAAAAAGCAAAGCCAGCAGTGCAGTCGACAGATTTGAATGAGGTCATTTTTGTTGGCTTGGAGTGACACTTAGACTCCTACTTTTGGCCCTAGCTATCCAAAGGCACACTCTCTATTAAACACGCCGACTGTGGTAATTGATTTGAAATCTGGAATTGGGTTTTCACAATCTTGCAGTGAGTGTTTGCTACATCATTCGGACCACACACTGCCTTAATGGTCCAATGCTGTAGCCTACAGGCTACAAATGGCAATTCTTCAAACCTGATGGGAAAGCGGCCAGACCGGACGAAACGTTTAACAAGACTCTCGTGGAAAGAATGAGGTGTTGAAAGTGACCTGGGATCATAAGGAATTCAGCTACAGTGACCAAACCATTTATGGTTCTGTCTCCTAGCTCCTCTGAGAGCGCTGAGGTCAATCTTAATCCTCCCTTTGAGAGCAGGCTGCAGTTGTCATAGGAGAACTGTCGACAGATACTGTATCTTCCACCTTACTTTCAGCACCTTGCTATTGCATTTATTTTAAGTTTATCAACTTGAGGATTGTGTGCAGGATTTTGCTTTGATTTGAGTTTAATTATTGTCAAAGTCTCTGTAATCTTTAAGGCATCAGACAAGTTGATTTTAAGATCTTATGCAGTTAAGTGGAGGGTAATAGAAGGTTGTGCGACCCTACTGAGCTTGGGGCCTTTCCAAATTAAAAGATACACACGTAAAATTGTGCTTGAGAAGGCAACTCTGATTAGTGATTAGTGAAAACCAGTGAGTCTAACAGAGGCCTACTCAAAGCCCACCATCTAAGTGTTTTTTAAGGAGACCCATTGTGCTTTTTCAATTCCCCCTTCCCTCTAGTATTTTATTTCGATTTTTAGACGATCTGCCAAGTTAAACTACATTTGCTTACTGCTCGCCTAGTGGCTAGTCTTGCATGCCCCCTAACAACGGCAGGTAAATTATTAATAAGTTTCCTGATCATTAGAAAATGTAAACCTTTTCAATTAAAAAACCAAACTAAATTACGAACCTGAGCCTGATATGTCTCCTTTAAGACAGAAGGGAGTAAGTCTTGCAGTGTAGTGCAATGCTCCGTGCATTGAACACAGCCCATGTGTTAAGGTGTAGAGGGAAATGATGCCTTAAAAATAAGACTAAAGGTTCCATGAGAGCAGCATGTTTGGCATTCAACATAATATGTACCATATGATTATGCGGTACAATCTGTGGTTAGTGCCGTGTATACAGTTTATTGTAGATTGTTTCTTGCATTGAGCGGATGCTATGTTTTCAAGAAAAAGAGGGATGACCTGAAGGTAGGACTGTTTCTACAAGTTAGGTCAACGTTTAAGAGTTGATGATGTCATATCTTTATGTGAACGTTTACATACCAAACATGCAGTGTTGGTTTTCCATCACTATAACAATCTGCATGTTGCATTGTTGCACTGACATGGCTTTCCATATAGGACATGCTGACATCATCAGTCACATGTCCTTAGTCAGTTTTTATTCAGAGTGTCGGGAGACTGTTGCGGTGCTGTGGTACCAGTCTGGGCTTGGCGCTCTGAAATAGACTGCACCATTCTGCTGACCAACAACTAGTGGTCAGCTTGGGAGGATGCAGCTGGGTGACTTACATCAGACCGTGGCTTCCAGAAAAGAGATACAGGGAGCGGCTCTGGTGACGGATGGTCAGCTATGATACTCAATGTTGAAAAATATGATACAGGGCGGATTAAGGGTGAAATTTTGTTAAGTTAAGTGGCGCCCACCCAAAACCGCACTGTAGCTCTGTTTCTTCTCAAGAGCATCTCGAGTTGACAATGTCTGACTGGTTTTGTCTTTCCATTTGTCTGCTAGAAGTGGCGGCGCTTTCCTCAGTTAGATCACTCGGTCTCAACGTTGACTTTGATTTGGTTTCACTGGCCTTTGGCTCCTTAGCAACTTTGTGTCAGAAGTGTCACTGTGTGTCTCTAGCATGCAGATGCCATTTTCTTTTGTATCTGCTCTTTCCTACTGGGACAGTTCCAGTCTATCAGTCTGCTTTAGTATTTCGCAGTGTGGTCAAATTGAGAGGTGATAGTTAAGTTGGATTTATCCTGAAGGAAGAAGTGGGTCATGTGAGAAAAAGAACAATTGCCACTTGTTTCTTTCTGGTGGAGTGTGTTTTTTTTTGTGGTTTGATTTCATTTTATTACAACTGGTCTGGCATCTTCTCAGTAACTAAACCAACCATTGATTTTGGTGTAGGCCTGTTTTTCCCTGACATTAACATATCATTGTACATTTCTCTTTATATTTATTGTTCCCTTCTTGGAGAAAAGGAAAGTGTTCCAAGAAGATTTGGATTTGGCAAATACACAGTTAACATCTCGAACAACAACCTGCAGTGAAATCAAGCTATAGCGTTTAATTATGATAATCAGTCATAACAAATCCCCACACTGCTATGGCACATTTAACCTCTTAAGATAAGCTTATATAATTAAATGTCAAACAAGGCCATAGCTGGTCAAATATTCTGTACAGTGACAATGGCTGTCTCAGACCTACGTGTTTCACTGGTGCAGACTGTACTACACACACATTATTCAGTGAAATGATACTTTAGCCTGTTATTATCATGATTATGATTTTTGACTTTGATAGACATCTTGCTGTTGCTACAGTGACTTACTGCAAATATAGCTATCTTAGTACTAAAAAGGAGCGTCTGGACTTGTTGGGATATTTTCATTTTTGTATAAATATATACAGTAACCAGATCCGGAGAGCGGTTACCAAGAGCACCCAGCCTGTTGGCTCAGTGTGCAGGGCTGCAACCAAACACGTGTGGACAGACAGCAGCGAAGGTTATAAGTGCTCTTTTTTTTCCCGCCACTGTAGCTAATGCTATTTTATATTTTGTTTCCTGCATTTTCTCAATGGAGCATCCAGTCTGGATCCACTTAGATGTGTCTTCAAGATGCATCTGCAAGATAAGCCACAACATTTTTCTTAGAGGGATTCTCTCATCAGTTGGCAGTAGCCAAATAGTGTCCGTCTGCACGTGCTTGTGTCTGAGTGTCTGTCGGGCACTGTTCAAATATGTGCATATTTACATGATGTGTGTGTACAAAGAGTTGAAGCTCTAATCCTGTGTTGTGTGTTTATTTCAGCTGATAGCACGTCTGAAACGGGAGATCGAGTCTCTGAAGGAGGAGCTGGCCATGGTGACAGGACAGCAGAGAGATGGCCAGCTAACTGTGGAGGAGATTCAGAAGTATGTGCCTTCTTCTTCCTTGATTCCTGATGCCTTCAGTGCAGTCAGCCTCTGACCATCACATGGACATTATGGTATATGATGCTAAAGATAAGACAAAGAGGAATAAGGAGGAGGCAAAACACTTTTCTCATAATGTTCTAGAGCAAAATATTTCAAACTCTTTGAGAGGAGTCTCAGAAAATTCCAGTGTTGAAATATAACATTGGTACAAAAGGAGATCAAGTAAAAGAATGTGTTTTGTTTGAGATGGTTCAGATACAGCAGTTTAGGAAAATAGACAGAACCTTAAAAATACCTCAAAACGGTGAAATGTATTTGATGTAAAGCTCGCTCAACTGAGTGTCTATGAGATCAAACTAAATCATGATAACATAAGCAGCATGTAAGGTATAAATTCCTAATCACATGTCTTCAATCTGTGTGGCTTCGCTTTTCCTGAGATATGTGTATTATTTTAGTATTTTTCAGTTTTGCATATGTTTTGCAACGTTGTGTTAAAAATGCCCACCCACTCATGGTGAATCCTCTGGAGGATCTCCAGAGGATCTCCTGAGCCTCTTGAACCTTTCACTAAGACATTTGCGCTCTCACATCTAGTTCCACCAGATAATATCAGGAGAGTGTATTTCATGTCTGAATTCTATAGGTTTTGTGAAATTATCAAAAGAAGGAAAGTGTACTAAGTTGGTGGAGGGTGTGCCTTTTCCAAGCTTTGTTTGAGAGGAGGCCCCAAGGTTCAGACTCAAAGAAGCCCTGCTTGAGAGGAACTCACAGCCACAGGAACATGTATATTTGTATAGTACGTACGTGTGTATATTTGAGTATAGTAATGTCACCTCAGGTCAGTGCAGATGTGTAAAGTGCTGCGTCGGCCTTTTCAGCGTAAGGACTTTTAAATGAACCTCAGACCCAGGAACGGAGCAGTCGTTTGTGGACTCCCCTTTGTATTATTCAAAACCCAGAGTTTCTTATTGAGCACATATATTATGTGATTTATGTTGTATTTGGCTGTTACTTTAAGCGCCTCCATAACTTCTGCTGTTGGCTATGCGTCGATGCTGTGCTGAAGCCTCCTTCACTGAGGCTTAACCAGATCTAATGGAGTTTCCCGGGGCTCATCTTCAGCCAGCTTTATTTGTCAAGCAGGGCCAGAGTTCAGGCCAGAGCTGGTTCCACTGAGGACTTGGCACATCCAGGCATGATGTATTTACAACGCCTCAGTCCGCCTTTTTTATTATTTCCTCTCTACCCACGTGATTATCCTCGATCTCCCCCCTGTTTGTGGTCACACTCCCGGAGGGAACCTTTAATGATGTCTATTGTGACCACATTCACTGGACATGCTGATTTTTTTGTTGCTGTTTCCTCTCCATGTTATGTCTTGACTCATCCCCAGTGAGTGATTGCCCATGTCCTGGCTTATTTTATTGTCTCAGGTCCAAGCACATATACAGCATGTCCTCTAGCATATAGATTTTTTTCTTTACTGGAGATTACCCTGCTGCCTTCAGTGCTGGATCATTATGTTAGCATACAAGCTGAGGTCAATTAAAGTTGAAAATATTAGTTTTATAGGTTTGCTACATAACATATTGTATTGCTGAAAAACTACGTGGAATTATTATTTTTATTTTTTTTCCTAGAAGATATTTTACATGACATTGTACAGCATTCTCTACATTCAAACCTGTTTCAGGGGCTTGAAACAAGATGCCATGTTTGTATTTTGCCCCTTGTCATGTAAACCTAACGTGTTTCTACGACGAACACGTAACAGCGGAAAATATAAACCGCACGCTGTCGTGCGTGCATTGGATCCATTTGGATGGTTGCCTCCTGGTCTTTTCCAGTGGCTGGTTCCAGATTGTGAAGAACCAATGTTTGGACTATCATCTAGTTATAGTTTATCAACTGGCCGGCCGTGTGGAGCTGGAACACATGTTTTTGTAAATAGTTTTCTCTGACCAGACCCACATTTTAAACATTAGAAGCACCTCTCAAATATAGATCTTAGTGAGTGAGTGCCTGTTTAGCCTGATTTAAGTGTGATGGAAAAGGATTGTCACGTAGAATTTGTAATTAATTTAAGGTTTGATGTGTTATTACACAGTCTGTGTGTGTGTGTGTGTGTGTGTGTGTGTCTGTATATATCTGTGTGTTTAGGTTGGAGGAGCTTGCTAAGGCCTTTCTGGGTGACCCTGAACCAGACGTGCCTCTGTTACTGGGACCAGACATGAGGAAAATCCAATACTGTTTCTCCCTTCTGAAGGTAACATTCACTCCACTGATTTCATGAAACAGGTTTCGTGTGCAGGTCCCCACTGGATAACTCTTTGCGTGTCTATGCTCTCTGTCTGTCCATCCATTATCCATACCGCATATTCTAAGGTGCTGGGGGGGGGGGGGGGGGGGGGGGGGGGGGGGGTCTTGCTGAGCCGGGTTGAGAAGATGGGAACAACTTGGACAGGGTCAACATACAGAGACAGACGTTCAGTGTCACTTTCTCTTATTCTCTCTATCTAGAAGATCTTTTCTTATATCAGGTCTTACTTCACCTCTTCATAACAAGCTCAACTATGCTAGTATCACAGCGGAGTTCACTACAGGTTGCTGTGCTAGCTTATTAAAAAATACTTAGTTCTGTTGGTTAGGTCATAGGGTTCCAAAGGGGCGGAAAGTTTCCGGTAAATTTCCGGAAACTTTCCGGAAACTTCCCATGGGAATATTGAGCTCGGGAATTTTGGGAATTTTGAAAAAAAATAATACGGAAATTAAGCGCTGATCAATAAAAACATCATTCAAAACTCTATTTTAAAGATGTATGGGATGCAGCACACGCTGCACGTTGAACTTCAACCCTCCACTGTGCATTCTTCCATCACATGCACAGATAATTCCCAGCATCCTGAACACTACAGCAGGGCTATTGAGGCCTGCTGTAGTGTGCAGGACTAGTCAGGTAAGTTTCGATGATATTACTGGGGGAAATATATTAACATGCTGATTGAGGATTGTTCATCTGTTCATCTAGCCTATTTCTATTCATTTATCCATCAATTGTAAAATATTTTTAAGACGATTCCAAATGCCAACTATTTATATCTCTGGCATTGCTTTGGTGTTTTTTTACAAGATTATTTCTTATCTTACTCTACAGAACAATGCCATTATGCACTATCTCATGTGTGGAGACATTTCACCCTCGCCATATAGTCAAGTGCCCAAAGTCTCCTCAGGGCTCAAATCAGCCTTTGACAAAACAAAATGTTCATATTTATGTCTGTATATGACAAGGTAAATACAGTTTACATTTACAGTATAAATTACCCACACAATTTGTTAATTCCCGTTAATTCCCATGGAAAGTTTCCAACTTTGAATATTCACGGAATTTTTCAACCCTATTATTTCATAATTGCTCTTACTGTAAAGAGGCATCACAAGAAGTCAGCTCAGCAGTGACCAGCTGACCAATCCCTTCTTCTAAACAGCTCCCCCTACTGTGCTTTCCGGAGAGATACTTCCCTTTTGAATGAACTTATATTTCCTATTTTAATGTGCTTACATCCTATTATATCCAGTTGCTGTCTTGTCAGATTGCATGGATGGTAATGTATTTGTATTACTTTAATTCACAGAAGAAGCTGATGATCGTATCCTCAGGCCTAAGCTTAAAATGACTGTACATCATATGTGTGATGTTATTCATTACCAGTCAGTGAAAACATACTTTTGTCCAGACAAAATCTCAGAGATATGTGTTACTCTGTAGCTTGGCTTGAAAATGACATATTTTAAGATCCACTGATTCCCAGCTTTGTCCAGTGCTGTTGATTTTCCCACGGCCTGACTTGAGTCTAGACCCTTGTTGTTTTGCACTTATGTGTCATCTAATTAGATGCAAGGTGTAATGTTGACAGTAATTGTTGATGCAGGTATTTTAAACAGATCTCCTCAACAGTTTGCACGACAGTGTAAAAAGTTAAGTCTACCTGTGTCGGAGTAAACAAACTGTTTATTGACTTTGGACCGAGGAATCGAACAGTGGACAGAGTGTATTTTTTTCATTTTATTGATGAGTTAATATTGTTTTATAAATAGAAAAATATAAGTTAATCCAACATATATAATGCTGGAAGTAAACTGATGTTTTCATCCATTATGAATTGGTGAGTGGATAGACATACATAGATTCATGTATCTTTGTTATGAACAAAGGGTTTAGACACATTTTTTGTGTATGTCTGATTAAGAATTTGTAATAATTTGGCAATGATACTCTAGTAATCAGTGTTGTGTTATTTTTTTTATCGTTTTGTTGCTGATTAAGGTCATTGTGTTTGTGTTTCGTCCAGGTGTATTTAATAGTGTTGGTGTTTTGCATGTTGTCATCAGAATGTTGGTTGAAAAAAAGGTTTCATAAAAGTTTTTGTTTATTTGACAAAGTCTGATTGGTTATAGATTTTATTCAGTATTTCTCGTGCAGAAGCCAACGACCCACTGCTGCTAAATGAGCGTAGGGAAAACACTGAAGCGCTCCCACTGCTCCTAGGCTACGGTTCGGTTGAAGTTTGAGCCGCCACCAGAAGCAGTTCCAGATCCCACTAGAAAGCCTGTTTATCTCTCCTTCAGTTTGTTATGATCTCCTGTTCAGTTTACATTCCTCTGAGCATCACCCCAATCACACTCCACTGATTCTTTAGGAATTTGGATCTGGTTTAAATTTGATTTCCCTCTTCTTTGTTCTCAGTGCTGGTTTGTCCTTCCACGCTCAGTCCTCTGCTGGTCCCTTTTTTCAAGCTGATGTTCAAATACCAGAGTGCATGCCGGCAGTTGTATCTTTTCCTTTCTGTGACCTTATATGTGTAGGGTGACCTCCGTCATTTTAGCACTGTGTGTACAAAACGTTGTCACGCTGCAGTGATGACATGAAGCGGAAAATGTATCTTCAAACCTGGAAAACGTCAGACCAAAACTCCAGCGTCAGAGTGCCTCCATATATGCCCATTAAAACTTCTGAGACCATCCTCTCTGCTAAGCGGTATCGTTCTTCTCCGTGGTATCTGCTCCACGTGGAAAAAAGAACACTTTAAGATGTTTCCCACCTGTGTGTAAAGATGGAAAATCACTGAGTTATAATGCAGACAGGGAAAAGAGGGGGATTTATTGAATGTTAATGGAATATCACAGACTTTTGCAGAGCATTACTTTTCAGGGTGGTACCATGTTGCTTTTTCCATCTTCTGCACATACTTGAGATTTGATGGTTGTTTGGATGTTTTTCCCTAGAGCAAATCCACCTGTAGTTCAAAGCAGGCTGTTCTTTTCCTGTAAAAGTTATTGAGCAAAGATCTTTGGTAATATTAAGTCCATCATTTGACTAAATGTGAATTTAGCCAAATTTAATTCTGTAAAATATTACAATCTGGTCACACGTACAAGAATGTGAAGCGACCATCAGTTGAACTTCATGCAAGGACAAGCTGCAATTTGCTTTACCACAGGAAGCAAATGTTTTATTTGTCCTTCCACATGAACAGATTGGAAGTGAACCAGGAGGCAAAGGTTCGCCTCTGATACATTTGCGTTTGCGATTAGCCAAGAGTGAACGTTTCTTTGATATTTTTCGCACAGGAAATGATTCTGGACAAGCAGCTTGGCGGGAACAAGCGCAGTGATGGGAAAGCGTCGCCAGCAGCAACAGTGAGTGAAGAAGTAATTCAAGACAACCACCCTATCAGTTCCACACAGGTGACCAAATTGAAGGAGATGCTGACTCAGCGTGATAATGAAATCAGTATCCTTTGACATCAGGCAAACAACTTCATCAACTTTGATGACATAGCACAGCTGAAAGTGCTTAGTTTTATTAGGTTTAATCTGCTGGTCAGATTAGACATTTTGTGAGATAATTAGCATGAAAATCTCTTTCTGCATGCTTATACTGATATAATGGGTAATATAGTTAGTCAGAATGACTACAAGACTGATTACCACAAAATGTGGTGAAAGGAGGCAATATAATTTGTTGGGGTGGAATCCATATCAGGGTGTGGATCCAGGATTTGTTTGAACCTTCTTTAACATTGGAATGACAGGAATATAGTTTTCACCAATTTCCCCAAAGAATCAGATCTATTAGTTTAAGAATTTGGTTGGCAGAGGTTTCCTCTCTTTAAACAATTGTTGGACCAACTTTGATTGGTAACACGCAAAACTTTACATAAACAACTTTAATAACGAATAAGTTATATTAACACATTTGCAAATTTACATTTGGAAAATATTGTGTCTCAGCAATTGAAGTATTTTTCAGAATTGTTTATACATTTTTATAGTTTAGCAATTTATAGCTTTTTTTGTCATGAATTGAACAAATGTGAAAAGGTACATTTTAAGAAGCAACAGACGCAATGTGTCCTAGTGGAGGCACAGCTCAGCCGACAACCTTCCCAGATGAAGGTTGGAGTTAGCAGGGACGAGGAATGCAGTGTGCATTGGATTGAAATGCCACATTAGGGACAAAATTTAGAAAAATCTACAAAAATAAATGGATGGGGGTATGGTTCACCTCAAATTTGAGTCTGCACTCACATTTTAAACACACTTACTGCTGAGAAAGGTATTCATTCTAAAGCGCCTGTGTTATTGCATGGTTGGATTACAGCACTTTACACACATGCATTTGAAAGTGCAAGTAATCTTGCATTCAAAGCAAACATGACATTTTGCTTTAATGTGCAAGGTCTTCGTCTAATGACGGCAGTAAATCATAGTTACTATTAATCATAATTATGTTTGTTGCATTTGCATATTATATTTCTAATGCCTTTATGGGATCAGCCCATCTAGCTGTGGTCTGTCATTAGATCAGGGCATATTAGTTGGTAAATTGAGACGTCTGGTTGATTATTTAGCCACAAAAACCTCAGCTCTTCAAAATAAATTGAATATTATCCTGCTCTTTGTAGATATTTCCTCTCAGAATGTCATACATTGGTTCTCATGATGTAAATATAATTGTGAAAATTGCTGTAGTGCGTGTTTAAAAGCACATATTTCAGCTCGTAATGCAAACACTCCGGTCACCGCATCGCTTTTATGTTCTTTCACTGTGAAGCTTGTATATAAGGTTGCAGTAGCCTAAACTGGTGGTGGAGGTGGTCTGTCTATAGCATGTAACACTATAGTGTGGGTTGACCCCCCCCCCCCCCCTCTCAGGGCTGACATCATTTCCACACAGATCCCTGACAACTGCATCACATCATTTCTGACTGAAGTTTTGTATCTGCAAGTTAAATCACATCTACTCCTCTCTGCTAAAACCTTTACTGGGAGCCTTGCTTATGTTCGGCGATGCCAGACTGACGCTGGGTCCTCGCTGGGTTAATTATGGGAGAGTCCCCCGTTAAACAAAAGGGAGTATCTCAACCCCCTGTCCCTGTGTGTTCCCATTAATGGCTGACTCCTCACGGGAGTGGGGCAGCTGGTAACACTTAGTGGAGTCTGCTGGGGTGATGGCACATCCACACGCAGGATGTTAGAGCAACACGGAGAACTAACGAGCTCTACTGACTTCAAGGAATAACATTGCATATGCATTAGTAACCCTCAGTAAAAACGATTTGCCCAAATTATAACGTCTTAATGAATACATTTCAATTTGAGTAGCTTGGACTTAGCTTTGCGGTCGTGACATAAAGAGGCTCGACTGTACTAAGCTGTTCATTTATTTAATTTAACGACTGGAGTAGAACATAAATGTAAATATTGTCTTATGGCAGTGATGGAAGAAGGACATAAAAATTCACTTTTCAGGTAGAAAAATATGAATGGTCATATTCACAACTAGCTAATTATTCAGTTTTATGTCCTCTTGGCCTGCACGGGCTGTTGAAAGTATTCAAGAACGGTTTGGCAAATACCAAGTCACAATTGCAGAGTTGATTTGGTGCACAAGGTAACTCACAGTGTGAGTACTACACTGGCAAAGAGTTTTCTGGGTTCTCCTAATGACTTAAACCATTGTTCATTGTGGGTTTTTCATAGAGAAATAAATGCTTTCAAAAAAATCTACTCAGTTATAATTATACCATAAAACATATTTCTTAACAATGCCACAGTTTCCTCTACAGAAAAAAAATAATATTTCCTTCAGGAATAATATGTTAAGTATGTTTCATATCTTCTGTCCTCTTTCTAACCTCACAATTTTAAAAGATTCATGTATTCATCTCTTGGTCTGATGAAACACGAATTCAATAAACTTGATATGTAATCATCATCACTGGACCAATGATAGTAATCATGAATATGCAGCTCTGTCACCCATCGAATCACTTGAATCAGCTTTGGAGCTCATCCAGATTGTGAGCCATGGATCCATGGAGAAGTCTGTACAATTTAATGTTGGCAAACAACAGTGCAGGCAATACTTAAGGTCTGCTGCCTGCTGCAATTAGTGTTTACATGTATGCAAATGAGTGATGATTGAATGAAACTGCCCAAATTGTTTTTTTTGCAGATGGAAATTGTTGTTTTTAATAACAATCAAATACTTATTTAAATTGTGTGAAGTGTTTTGAGTTTTGATTGAAAATACTGATTATTACTTCTGCGGTAAACCTACTTGTGCTCTGTTGATACATGGTGACATTAGCATTGGCATTTGTTACTTTCTTCTGCCAAAGAAGTTATGAATTTTGTCTGCAGCAGTGCACAAAAGCTACTGGACAGATTGCCATGAATCTTGGTGGAGGGATGTGGTATGGGACAGGGAAAAACCCATTTAATGTTGATGTGGATTCGGATCCGGAGTCAGATCAAGGGATTTCTTTCAACATTGTGAGATAGGGCATTTGGCAACATTTTCTCTGATTGATTATGTGCCAACCTTGAAAAGTTCTGACACATTTAAGGGATTAATATCAATGAGTGTGTGAAATTTGGTGCAGCTTGATTGAATTTAAGGGGATCGTTGGGGCTTGGCAGTGGTATATGCGCTACTGAATGCCAAAGTGGTCTTTACAACTGGCTCTAGTCTTGTGTTTTCAGATCTCTGTGCATTGTCCAAGTAACTGCCTTGGAGTTGTATGTGTATTTCATTCAAATAAGTGTGGGGATATTTTCTTGGAAACAATATAGAGAGCTCAAATTCAGTTGATTTGTTAATGCCTTCTGTCGTCTGTCCTTGTAAAATATTAGGTGTTTTTGTAATCACCTCTGTAAAGCCCACTGCTGATGCTGGCCAGAGATCACTGATTACAGCCCTCATGGCCTTGTCGGTTAAACGTGGACATGTTGATAAGCCCAGCGTTATGAAGTGCTGGAGATGAGGACAGCCCGATACTGCACGTACGACTCAGTGTTGTTTTCAGAGGCAATGGGGGTGGTGGGGTGTATGGCGGGTGTAGAAAGTGCACGGCTGCCACACCGCAGGCAGGGTCTTGCATTGATAGCTACGTCTTGGCTTGGTTAACAAAAACTCCCTTCGGGGAAGGATTGTGGTTTTTGTTGAATGTAAGTAAACATTTGGTGAAGAAGGAGCATGAGCCCATAGAGCTGAGGTCAAGTTGATGGGTCCATTTCTAACTTGTGAGGTCAGAATTCCACCAGAGGGCTTTGAGCATAAATATATGTTATTGTGCATTGTCATATGTATATATATATATATATTATATTATATTATATTATATGTTATATTATATTATATTATATTATATATATATATATATATATATATATATATATATATATATATATATAATGTTTTTGCCAGAAATGACAAATGATGATAATTAGTTTGGTGACAGGCTTGTGGTTTTGGAGATTTCTTGTTTTGAACCAAAATGTTCGAAAAATGGTAAAAACAGCACTTAGTGATCAGCCAAGATCCTTAATCCTGAGAGTTCAGGCAGAGATGTAGCGATAAATAGAGGCTAAAATCCCTCTTTCGAGATACTGATTCAGACACTAAAATTTGGAGAAGTAGGATCACCAAAATCAATACACATAAATGTCTCCTCCTTGTCAGACTATAACTCTCACTGAATAATATGTCTTGGCATATTCTGGTGACCCTACAATCAACACTGGTGAAGTTATTAATTACTATTTATAAAATAAATCCTCAAAACTTTTGCTTATAGTAGCTTCACTCCAATCAATCAATCAATCAATCAGCCAATTAGACTTTATTTACACAGCACTTTACATACAAATTAAGTGTAACATTAAGTGTTTCACATAAAAACATCCTCAAGCCCAGCCACCCATGGATATCTGCATGTGGCAGTAGACCATGCCACGGGTCTCTCACCACAGCAGCCAGAGACAAAAAGGTTTCAGCATCTTTATACATATAGAACAAAACTCTTAAATTCTAACTTAAAGTGCCAGCTTTTTCAGCTGGCCCCTGGCTTTGCAGTTCAGCTGAATATCTTGAGTGTCTCATGTGCTTCTCCGTGTGTCGCTCCTATCCCGTGTGTCTCTTTGGCAGCTCCACGGCTGCCTTTTTAATCCAGGGAGAGTTGGTTGGCCAACTAGTCTCATTTGTGCCAATCCCCTGTGCCTGGTTCAGCTGGAGGTGCTCACTGAGCCACCTCCACACTGCACAGCTCCTGAAGACCCCCCCTTTTGTTTTTAAGACTGTATTTCTCCTCTTATGCTGAATTTGTAATCTAACATCTTAAATTGAGGACAATGAGCCATTTGTGGCACCACTACGTTGGACATTGTATTGATGTCTGTTTTATTGGACAGTTTTACAGAGAGTGACGAGACAGATGAGAAGGGGAGATTGAATGCACATGAGTTGGACGACGACAGTAGAGAACGTGGCATGTGAAGCAGTCTACAGATCTAATATGCATCCCGAACAAAATAGGCACAGTGTACAGATCTAGGGTTGTGTTCAGCATGAATGAAGATATCAGATTCCAGAAATGACAATAATGGAAAAACCTTTGCGACAACAGTCTGAAGTAATAACTTGTATAAAACAATGACATAGGACCTGGCCTCTGTAGGTTATTTGGAACTGTGTAGGTTTTAGATTTTGGCAGCGTTATGACGACTGCATAGTTGGTTTGTAATCGGAGTCTCTGGTTCCTTCATGTTATTGTTTCCACTGACATCTTCTTTGTACTGCCTAACAGGAATATAAATTAACTTCTCCAGCTCCTCCAAATCGACATGCATTCATCATCCAAAATAATGACATTCTGACTCTGACTTTTTTCTTTAAGCAAATTATCTGCTGACCAACTAGTTTCTCTTTGGCTATAGCTCAAATGTCTGTGAATCTCATGATAGATCCATGCTCGATGAGCAGACGAATGTGTTGAGTCTAAATTATGGGTTATGATGAGGCCATTAAACACACATCCATCCGTAGTGGAAAAACAGCTGGCAGAAGCCGAATGAATATTGTATGAGGATTGTACACACTGTATATGACGATCAAAACTTAAGGTTACTTTTTCAAAGGCCTGCTTCTTATAGGAATAACTTCAACTAAGCGTTTGGTCACGCTTTTCTTTGTACAGTTTTTTCATCAAATTCTATTTCTTACAGTTCTATTTCCCCCTTTTAGTAGTTCTGGTAGCTAGTCAAATCAGGAGAGGCTTTCATTGAAGAGTTAAAAAACTTTATTGCCATGCACAATAAGAGATGAGTGATGTGATATGTGGTGCAGAGATCCTTTATGGTGTCATATAGGTTATATGGGGTTATGACCGCGAGTTGCGGTAATGCACCTTGACGTTGGTTGCCACCTGCACATTAACCGAAGAAGAAGATAAAGACTAGACATTGGTGCTAGTTGATGGGATGTACAAAATGTTGAGGATCTAATGAAATGTGTGGGATTAGTTTGGCTCAATATGGAGGCTGGAGGTGAGTGAAGAGGACGTTTTACAGCAAAGACCGGATTGGCTGATTGAGAGTATGGCAAAATTGGATTAATGTAAACATCCAATAGTCAGCTTATTACATGAGGTGGAGAGAGTGAAGGAGAATGGAGAAATTAACTTATTGAATTTACGGTAATCTTCAACACCAGAAGACAAAAACCTTTGCCAGCAATGACTTATCCTGTCTATCAGTGTTGGCAGCAGCAGTGTGTTCTGTTATCCAGTAAGTCACTCTACAAGTGGTGTGCTGAGGAATAGCAACCATGAGTCTTTTCGGTAATCAAATTTGAAAGCGCTGAACGAAACTGTGCTCTCTCTTTTGTGTTATTGCCCAAAAAATATGTAAGAGAGTCCAGCTGAAAGCAGTTTGAACAGGAGGCAGTTGATCAAACAGAATATTACTGTGTGGAGCTGGAAGCAAAGTGTATGTGGAGCGGAGGAAACGATTATAGTAAATTGTCCTAATGCATGGAGAAGTGAGACGTGTCATGGCAATAAAAGTGTGAACAGTATTTGAGCAGTAGTTCTTGTCAGGCTTCTCCTGTAGCCACTCAGTTACTCTCTGTCAGACACGAATGAGCGCCAGACTCAAGAATACAACCTCATGGGTGGGAGAAGATTTCTTGGAATCTTGGGCCGGTGTCTGCAGCCGCCCTGGCTCCTCCTCTTTCCACTGATCCATCACAGACCATGTCATCTCCGTGAGCCTGTAAGGTCAAACGCTGTGTAAGCACCCCACTATTATTAACAGCCCTCAATGAAACCTGTTGTTTGTAGGAAATTGCTATGGAAGCCAATGAATTTTCTTACTTTCTTTTGTGCTACCTCATCTTATTGAGAAAATTGCCCTACGGTATTAATGCTTGGTGTTATTTAATTGTACATCCTGATTATTGACATGTGCAGATGAACGACAAGTACAACCCTTAACTGATGGCCTACAGGTATCCTGGTTAAGATGTTGAAGAAGGAGAAGAAAAAGGCCCAGGATGCTGCTGCTCAGCTTGCTTACATCACCAGTGGCCAGGCCCTGGCTTACCAGAGTGCCTCGAGCGTGACAACAAGGCCATTGTCGAGTGAAGGCAGCACAGACTCCATTTCCACCAGCCATGGAGGACGAGCAGTGCAGTACATGAAGAGAGGTACTATACAAAGATTTATCTTTTTGTGTGCTTTTTTTAATTTAAATGATTTAATGCAATTTCTTAAAGGCTCCAGATGGTGCAGTGAGGATGTGGTTGATCACTCAAAACAATACAAAATGTTGGAGCATGACATATTTCGGATATGTGGTACTGCCATTTGTATTGTTGTGTCTCTCTCTAGGATGTTAACAGATGTTGTTTTTAGAGTATTTGCCCACGCAATGAGGATACTGCATTAAAGGGATAGTTCACCCAAAAATGAAACTTCAAGCTCCGGAATTCATATATGACTCGAAAACTACTTTCACCTTGTTTTCCGCCTACATGTCCGTTGATATATTACCATAAGGTGCATTCACAGACCTTAAGACGCACCAACGTCCGCTAGCATAGCCTCTTCCGGTAGAGGACGGTAGAGATTTGCATCAGTGCTTGTGTCTTGTATGGGTAAACGTTCAACCTGTTTTCTAAAAGAAACTTGTCTTGGAGTCTTGGCCTGGATATCTGCTGTCTACGCCAGAAACCCCAAAATGCAGTCCTATTAAATATAACCTATTTCGTCGTCGAATAACACAGGTCCCTCTTTTATTGGACCGGGTGGTGGCTAACACATGGCCCATAGAACTGAAACAATCTGAATGGTGGTATTCTATCTTATTTCATATTTTTTTCTGCTACTTCTCTTCATGATTGCATTTAGAAGTTTGGCGACTCAGTGGTTGTTTTTTTTATCTCACAGCAGAAATATGCCGGCTGTGAACATTATCGATGGCCTCTCTGTATGGAGTTAGCATCTCCTCTCTGTGTCAGGTTTTAGGTACAGGCTTATACTCCATTGCACTGTGGCTTCTCACTGCTACTAAAAAGTAAGGCTATTCAGACTAGGTCAAATACATTGCATGGGGAATAATAAAGTACTAATAACAATAATAATTGTCATGTCTCTATTAAACGTGACAGTCCGTCACTCTGAGCTGAAAGAGTTTGTGATAAATGAGGTGCTAGGAGTACAGTGAGTGATCTCTCTTGATTGGAAATGTGGGCAGTTCATTGTGGTCCTGCTGATTTTCCGCGTGCCTGTTGAGGTCGCCTGTGGGGTTATGACAAATCCTTGATTTCTGGATTTGACTAAGTGGTGAACATTCTGACGTCCCAGAGCTCTCTGGCTTATTTCTAAACAATGTCATCAGTGGGATTGCATGTGTTTAGGAGGTTTCTTTGGAGGTCATTCAAGTGGCCCAGTATAGTCATGTCAGCCAAGCACATCAGACAGTAAAGTAAATTAAACCTGTTGGTTGTTGCTGATGAAAAGCTGATGAGTTTAAAACCTATAATGCTCAGTGGAACGTGAAGTAGGGACCAGGGCCAAAGAAGGTTGCAGTGTAAACAAAGAAGACACCATTCGTCTCTGGAATATCTAACTCTGATTTACAATGTTTACGAAAATGTTGGTCTCACGTAGGCAGCATCTCCATACGAAACAAAACGTCTACTATCAGATACATCAACAGTGGACACTTATTTCTACAGTCACATTGACTTGACTGCAGCTTTCGGACAGAAGGAGCTCTGTCGGGTTTCAAGGCTTTTTGCACTTATGATTTGCTGTGTTGTTTTTCTTGAAATTCTAGTTGATATCATGGGCTGCTTCACATTGTGATCCTATTAATGGTTACGAATCTACACCTTCTTTGTGATATAAGGTACTCCTAAAAGGGGTTTAAGATTTCTTACTCACTGATCATTGCAGACTAGTTGCAGTTGGTCAAGTCATCTTGTTGTTTTGCAACAGCAGGTTTTAGTTAATGAGTCACTGAACTGAAGGGGAAACGAAGACCCAGAGATTGTTGAGTAAGTAGCAGAGACATGACGCTGGACTTTGTTTTGGATGCTCTGTCCAATCCAGTTCTTTTGTGTAGCTGAGTTTGAGGGTGTATACCTGCCCCTATAGTCACAGGCTCTGGGTACGTCCAGGTCTTGCAGGACTCCTGTTCCTGAATGTGGCGTTTGGTGAAAGTCAAGCCAATCAAGCTTTAAGATATCCCCTTTAGCCAGCAGCCGTGTTTATTTGGCTTTTCCTGTTTAGTTTTGGTTAAGTGGAGCCTAAAGTGTGATGATAAACCTGAGCCCTCATAACAAGCTCACTCATTGCCAGCGGGCACAGCAGTACGAGCCAGCTATTCATCAGACTGAAGCTGCACTCCTGTCTGCGCTAACCACAGCTCCCTCATCCTCCTCGACATTTTTGCGCAATGTTGCCCAGTGTGGTAATAAGGCCAGCGAAGCGGTAATTGCAAACAGGGTCTCTGAAAGAAGATTCTGTTCAAAAAACAAACACATGTTTGAACCCAGTCCAGACAGAATTAGTAAGCGGATCAGTCACTCATCGTAGGGGACAATAAGGAGCAATGTGATAGATGGCTATTAAGCTGTGGTTTCTAAAATAAATGATAAATGATGCACCATGTGAATTAGTCGCTCAGAGTTATATGTGATATAATATGATGACCCAGATAAAGAATCATTTGGTTTCTCTAATTTCATGGAGTTAACGTCTGCTTGGTTGACCTGTGGTTGTGAGACAACTGCTGCTTCTTGACCACATTCACCGAAAGCGCAGACAGTGATGAGATTAATTTGATAAATCTGCTTCTGTGTTTTTTTTACGGTAGTTGTACACATATATAGTCAGTAACAGTGCACTCCGAAGTATGATATTAAAAGATGGTTTACCTTGGTATGCTTTACTCTACTGCACATTTAGTGAAATGATGACAATGAGCATCTGTTGGCCCTCACAACCAGAAACATTAATGTCCTAATCTATTAATCTATGGAGGTTGAATTTCTCCAATTTTCTAAATGCATTCCAAGCATTGAAATATTAGATGTACTATTATATCACATAATGTTATAATATATAACATCCACACCCAATTATTACAAAATTGAAATACAGAAACATAGAAAATATTAAATTAAGGTTGTATATTAGTATAAGAGAGATAATTGGACATGTATTCATCTCCACACCTTAATTTATGAACTGCTAACAACATGGACAGTGTTTCCCAGTGAAGAGCGACAGCACATATGATATCGTCTTATAAATCTCAGTACTGCACTTTGAGTTTCTGGAATCATCACTTAGCCATTAGTTTGAGTTACGGAGACGCCACATCAAAAGGAAGATGTGAGCAGTGCATATGCACTACCTTAGCATGCAGTCCATTTAATCTGCACTAACTCCATTTGACCATCTGTGTCCTCACAACCAACTGTCTGGACTCCAGCTGCCCCTCGGGCGCTGATTGGACAGTGGCCAGCTAAATAGTCTATACCCAGCTGACTGCATGCAGAAACCTACTGACCAAAATAGTTTGAGGAGTTTTTTTTGTTCTTTTCGTTTCCATTTCCCTGCCAATGTCACATTCCAGTCCACATAAAGTTTGGATCAATACCAGAGCATATGGAGTAATGTAGCAGGTAGAACTTACAACAATTGCATATCACCTCCAAATCAGATTTTATTTGTTGCCTATGGGACCTGGAACAGTGGAGATGATGAGCTTTCCAGTTGCATCATCAAACATCCTTCAGTTATCTTTTCTTTCACTATACCGCTGGGTATCATCACATGTGATGTAATAGTTAGGGCCCGAGCACCGAAATCGGTGAGAGGACCTATTGAAATTGAAATGATTCTTATTATTATTATTTCGCGGAGCGCAATGAATTGGCTTTTTGAGGCCTTTAACATGCTCAAAAAGTTGTAAAAGTTTGCAGTTGGTTAGAAAGTCGTGAAAATTTACGTATTCTGGGGTATTTGGAAATGGGCGTGGCAAAATGGCTCAACAGCGCCACCAATGGAGCTTCCCCTCATTTACGGAGAAGCACCTCATTTAGCATTCACTGATCCTCACGATTTTGAAGACAGTTGTGTATCAGAGCATTATGAAAAACGCAACAGGAAGCCAGCAATTTAGGATTTAGTGGCCATTTTGGGAATATTCCATGTTTTTTTCTATGATACACTTGTAGCAGAGCTTTCATCAGATCAACTTACAATTTAGACGAGTGTCCTCACAACAAAATGGAGATCTAAAGTTATCAAAGAAACAACTTTTTGACAGACCGTCTGACTGTGGCGTGGCATCAAAGTGTGACAAAACGCCATCAAAACACGAGCTTCTATATCTCAGACATATTTGGTAAAATGGACTCCAAACTACACATGTAAGACAAGAGTCGCGACCTGAAGACAACAACACAAACATCTTGACTTAAAATGACAGCGCCCCCTGGTGGCAGCAGGAAATGTCTTGTTTTTGGCACATGTTCTATTTTTATGTACTTCTCGGAGAGCTTTCATCAGATCAACAAAAAATGTAGATGAGTGTCATCACAACAATATGGAGATAAAAAGTTATCAAAGAAACCACTTTCTGAAACACCGTCTGACCGTGGCGTGGCGGCAAAGTGTGATGAACGCCATGAAAACACAAGCTTCTATATCTTAGACATATTTGGTCCCATCGACTCCAAACTAGACATGTAAGACAAGAGTTGCGACCTGATGACATCTACAAAGACACCATGACTTAAAATCATAGCGCCACCTGCTGGCTACAGGAAGTGAAGCGTTTATTCTTGCTGCAGAGCTTAAAACGCACGCAAGGCAGAGACGTGCGCTTGGTCATCGATCGCTCTCTCTTCCCCGACCGCAACAGACTTGAAATTGCCTGTGCTCGGGCCCGTTAGTGCTACAACGTAGCCCTAGTTTTCATTACCTTTGTCAATATAGGATCACATATTTCATCTCTGGTGTATGTTGGGCTTAACGTGCAACTAACCAACCAGAGTGCTATCTCCCAGTCCTTTTTAGAAGCCTGTAAGGCGGTGGATTTGTTAGGTAGGAGGAAAGAACACTTCTCTGCAAAGGAAACATTTCCCGTCATAATAATGTGCTCTTAAAAAAAGTGAAATACTGCACCTTCACCTTCAGACTAGGTTGTTGTTGGTGAAAAGATTTGCTGTTCACTGTCTCCAGACACCAGTGCATCAAACAATGCATCTGACCACAATTTACTTCACGAGCAACCAGCCTAAGATCGCTCAGAAGGATGCAAGAGCATTTGCCATTTAAACAATGTGTGCACTGGCCAGAAATATGGACAAACTATCAAAAACACTTCTGTCACACTTTGGCGGCGTTTTGTACCTCCTTCCACCAGAGCAGGAGTAAGACGGTGTCCATTACATCCATGTGTGAGCAGGGAGAATCAAAGAGAAATTTGTAAAGGGAGATGTTGAGGATCATGTTTAAAAACAAATCTTTGCAGTAGTTTCAAGTTGTGCAGCAGAGATGATTCATCTCAGTCTATACTAGGAAACAGGCTCATAATATAATAGTCTTTTTTTCTCCAGTAGCTTCTGTTTAAGACGAAATACTAAACTGTAATGTTTGAAATAGTGCCAATCCACCAGTTTTAGACATAGTGACTCATTGACCCCACAGTGAGTGAATCACTCCAATCTGCTCCCATTTGCTTTGACTGTGGTAATTCCTCAACTTTCTGTCTTTTTCGCAGTTCAGCGTTGTCATTAAGATGTCTGCGTTGGGGCTGCGTGTGAAGGTGACTGTTACACAGGCAAATTCTTTAAATATGACACTGACAAACTCCAAGCAATTATGACTGGACTTTGTTGCTGGGTCGTAAGTTCTTGAGAAAAATGTGAGATAATCAGCTTCACTAATTTCCACATTGCTTTGGAGTCATGAACCGAGGTGGTGTTAACAGAGGAGGACATCACTCATGAACCAGACTATACAATAATTAGATTAGGTGCATTTGCCAAAAATGTTGGTGCTGTATATTATTGTCCAGTTTGTTCTGGGAAATGTGCTCTCCCCCTCCCAAACTCCCAGATCCTGGTGTCCCCTGTGAGATGTTACATGTCTGCTCTGGAATGTTTCTCCACTTTTCTCATACTTCATGAGAAATTTCTGCCTCTTTCTCAATCAGCTGTTAACCAGCAGGGAAATCTCTATGCCCTCGAGGAACCAACAGATTTTCAGAACCTATCGAGCTGCTCCAGAGATCAGAGGGGGTCAGCGGACACACTATACGAGCCTCTGACTTTAACAATGTGAAATTCTGAAGCACACCTGGTGTCAGGGATTCTTTTCAGTTGATACTGGGGTTTGCGAGAAGCCATTACAATCAATTACATATTGAATTTCCCATAAAAACTCTGAATGTGCAAATCGTTGTAGGATCACAAAACTGACACAGTTGTTTTGTGCTCTGCACAGTATTACATATGATATGTTTCACATCTGGAGTGGTGATTTTCTGTGACCCACTAGAAGACTCAGAGCCAAACAATATATATGTATTGAATCATTTCTCTCAGTCTCTCTAATTTAAAATAAATGCAGTACAAGTATATTTTCCTCATGCTCTATGGATATGTTTAAATGTAGGTTTAATCTGAGCATCCTGCTGTTGCCAACAGCCTCTATGGTTACAGTGAGGGTAATCGCTGTCCCCTGAAGATTAACTGTAAATGTAATGATGATGACCTTTCCATGGAAACCAGTCATGTTCGCTGAATGGCAGATAGACTCTTTCCACATACGTCTTTTTGTACTGGGCTTTTAGCTTCACCAACAACTTGAACTGTGGACATGAGGGAGTTTTTCTTCTCATTCTGATGACCACTGTCTCTGTTGAAACTGTCTGCTACAGGATTTTGATTTCCTAATAGTGGATTTTCTACTATGTGCAATGTAAATTGCAAACAGACGTCTCCGAGCCTGAGATGCCTCTGTGGGCTGTTCAGACACCAATTTATCGTCTGTTTTCACAGCTACAGATGCTGTGTTCTTTCTCTACGACTGTTTTGTCAGTGTAAGAAGACGGCTAATGAATCGACAAGGTGTTCCCGTTGTAATTCAGGCAGAAGGAGACTTGAGACTTACAGGGGCAGTTAGATCTTAACATAAATCCTGCTCGCATGTAAGGAGACGCTGATGATTCTAGCAGGCCCTCCTCACATTTCTGTCATTGTACCAGAAGCCCGAGACAATAGGGACATCTCAGAAAGTCAAATACTACTGCCCCCCCATCTCCCTGTAGGAGGCCACATATGCAGTTACCTTGAAGTATTGCTCTTTTTCTATCAAGCTAACGATTGAACCTTCTTCTGTCAACAGCTGAAGTAAGACATTCTTCTTCTCCTAATAAATTGATGGAACACTGTGGTCATACATCACTTTGCCGGTATTTGATTTCTAAAATTTGTTGAAGCAGCAATAATATTGACAGCATATTCCTCCCCTGTGAAACCTCTGTGGTCTGCATGGAAAGAAGAATTAGGAAACCTGGCTTCAGGTCTATGATCTCATTACCCCACAAATTATTTTAGTACAACATAATATGATGTCATATCACTCTCAGATATTTCCGGAATGTTGCTCTTTACATGAGCCGAATGGAGCGAATTTCCCCCAAGAAACCCTCAGACTGATTTGTTGAGGTTTGCTCTTGCAACATATGCCGGCGAGATGCTGGTTTCAATCAGGACTTTCCAAAAATAAAGAAAAAAACATTCCTGGCTGTCCATCAATTGATCTCACATGAGTTACCATCCCATGTGTCTTTGGAAATCTTCGACACTCATTTTTAACAAGGATGGGATTCATTGTAAGTCTTTGTGAAGCTTCGGGTTTTCAGGGAATCTTACAAAACAATGCTGGTTACTATTTCATTATACGATTAGGTAAGACACAATCCAGTGGAGTCTTGCTTACGGGAAAAATGTTAAGGGTGTTAAAAAAAGTGTTACTGGACATTGAATTTGAGAGAGAGAGAGAGAGAGAGAGAGAGAGAGAGAGAGAGAGAGAGAGAGAGAGAGAGAGAGAGAGAGAGAGAGAGAGAGAGAGAGAGAGAGAGAGAGAGAGAGAGAGAGAGAGAGAGAGAGAGAGAGAGAGAGAGAGAGAGAGAGAGAGAGAGAGAGAGAGAGAGAGAGAGAGAGAGAGAGAGACTTCACTATCTCATTAGGATTTAATTGACCTGATGGGACATATAATGCAGTATAAAGAAAATATTGTCAGCTGACAACTTCAGAGCTTGATGACTGTTCTGACTCTTTAAAGCTTTTGTTAATACTCAACCCTCATGGGTTTCTAGAAGAAACTGATTGAGAATCTTAAAATGAAGCATGCATAATGCCTAGAAAGCAGGTGAAGGCTATAAGAAGATCTTAAAGCTTTCCCAAGTTTAAATTTTACCCTGTCGTGGTCATGTCCTTAAGAAAAGGCAGTTAAGGTGAACTGTGGAAGATGACGAAAACATTTTGCCAAAAAAGAAAGGGGAAAAAAATCCTGTATGACTCTAAAGAACCTGCAGGTTGAAAAGAAACAGGAGCGGTGGCACTTAATTCCACTGTACAGTTCTTCTTACTTGCAACCTCATCACAAAAGTCAATGTCTGAAGTCTGCAAAGAAACATCTGGAGAAGCCAGAGTTGTTTTGGAAGCGAGTGCTGTGAACAAATGCTAAAATTGATCTCTTTGGCCACAATCAGAAAAGCTGTGTTTGTTGTTTTCTACAACAGGACAATGATCTAAAGCAGCCCTCACAACGCATCAGCAACTATTTCAAGAAACACAAGCTGAAGCTTTTTGGTTCGACCCTTACATCTAGTAAATATCTGCGATTAGATCCCGAACATGCTGTGTGAGAAGAACGGTCTTCAAATATCTCAGGACATGTAGAGAAAATAGCTATCAGCTACAAGGGGGCTCAATCTTTTTATTTAGAAGATGTCTAATCCCTGTCAACTCTGCTGTTTGTATTAAAGAAAAGAAAATAAATAAAATAATCTGTTTAGTTGCACTTATATGGCACTTACACGTAGTTTGGCTTTTTTGAAGCATATTGAACTTAATTGATTCTTGTTGTTCTGGGTTTGCATGCACTTATCGTTAGTCTCTTTGGATAAGCATCAGCTAAATGAAATGTAATGTTATTGAACTTTAAAATATGATTACAGCAGTGGATTTAAATAACTTATGAAGTCAACGTAATGGTTTAATTGTTCGCGAAATGTTTTCATTTTCTACCAAAAATATGTTCAAAAGTCACGTTCAAAAACATGTAACCTTTGAATGTTTTCGTTTCTTTGAAACAGATTTATAGAGCTTTCTAATGAGAATATAAAGATTCCTATTAGATAATATCCCCAGCCTGTTAAAAAAAAGACAGGATGTCTCCAAAATGATGCACTTACATGTGGCATGTTGCCAAAGTTAGGTAGGGGGCTTCCACTATGTAATGCTGACCTGTTCAGAGTTGCTGTTTATATTTGTGTTATGTTCGCTCTATGGCAGCCTAATAGTGGTTCAGTTTTGTAATTAGGAATGGGTGGGAGGTCATCTAAATCAGTGGGGCACTAGATCACATCTGGCTGCCAGCCGTGGAGTATCAGCATTTGGGAACAGCTCAGATCTGTTCAAACCTGCATGAGGACCAGATGCTGTTTCCCATTGATAGTGGTTTTATTTCAGAGGGATGATAACGATGCAGTCTTGTTGGGATGGTAGAATTGTTTTAGCTCATTTTAGGATTGACCCAAATGGTTTGAACAGTAGCCTCTGATTATTAGTCTATCAACTATTCAAGCAATTTTATTTAAAAAACATTACTTTATCTTTATTTAAAAAAAATAACCAGTAACTGTTCTCTATTTAGGAAATTCAAAATCTTTGTTGGTTAAATTGCATCCAACATCTGTCCGAACTGTACCCATTTATTGTATTTAAGTGGTATCTGGTTCTTTGAAAAGTTTGTGAAATGCAAAAACAAGAATAATTACTCAGTACTGGATTTGTTTCTCTGTCAGGTCCACAGCTGTCGATGGGCAAGCAAGAAGCCTTTGAGACTTTTATAAGAGACCACGATGACTATCTGACCATTGACGACAACAAGAGCCTGCTCAAACAGAGGTGAGAGACCAGGACACATAGATATTAATTCACATCTTCATATTTTGCAAAACTAAGATAGTTTTGTTCTGCAATGAACATTGTTTGTGTAGCGTCAGGCTGTAAGCCATACATTTGTTTTTATATCTCACTAATTATAATACGCTCATACATTTCAGAGGAACATTTGAGTAGCCAATCAAATACCCTGTGTATTTGGGTAGGGGGAGAGCGGGGTAATGTGAGAATTTTTTTACATTTGCTCCCCTCTAGGCGAGCTAAAATGATATATCAGTAAAATGTACACATTTCCAATCAATTCAGGATGTTTCCTAGCAATGGAAATGATCAGAAGTTCTTCAGGACAAAGGGCAGTCAAAAAGTAGTCTTGTGTCTCACTTTACCCCAGCTTAGGGGTAAAGTGAGACAGACCAGAGAAATCAAGGGGGTAAAGTGATCCACTTACTTTTTCCACTTTAAAACTACCTTAACAACACATGTTGTAATATTTCAAATCCTGACAGCTAGATTGACAACCACACATTCCAAAACTAATATCAGACTAGTAACAGAATCATGGGGATTGGTCAATTTAGCATATTTATGATTATTATGATTCATGTGATCTCTTGCACACCCTAGCTTACCTGCACATTGTTTCTCTGTCCGATTGGCAGGGACAGGGATATTGTTTTTCTCTGCGTATTCAAATGCCAGTTCACGGCACTTAACTGGAGCAAGGCCATGGAACTGGTCAGCTAGTTGTTTCAAGTGTTTGGCAAGCTCCTCCTCCATCTCATCTGTGAATATTCTCTTTACCTAAGCTACTGCACCCCAGGCTACTGATTTTACTTCCCCTTTCTCTTCTCTCTTTATGAATCTTTTGAGGGTTGTCTTGTCAATATTTCTATCCCTTCCAGCTTTTCTTAAGGACTTCTTTCCTTGCATGACCTCAGCGGCTGCACTCTCCATCTCTTCGAGGGGTGTTTGGACCCAGGTTGTCTTCCTGATGTAGTTTCTTGGCAAGATGGCTTTTCTACAATGTTTATGACATTAAAAATAAAACATATGTAATGTAATATAACACTAAAATATGTTTAAGACTAAACTTAACTTGTGTTTCATGTCTCACTTTACCCCACAGCATTTGTCTCACGTTACCCCACAGCCAACATTTTAGAAAAAACAATATCTCTTAGCAATTCAGGCTAATCTTCAGCTAGCATCAATCACATGGTTTTATATGTTGGAAGTTCATCAACATGTATGATTTCATTTTTTTTACCTGAATCAATTTGTTTTTTCACACAACAGTTGATTAAGTTCAAAGCAAGAAAATTTACTTTTACATGCAAAACAATTTTTGGTGAAAAAACATACTTACCACAGAACCAGCACCAACTTCTCCTTCATGGCAAGGGGGCGATGAGAGGGGCTTGAAAACATTATGGTCACATGACCACAAATGTATTCCGTTGCCTAGATAAAGGGGGTGTCTCACATTACCCGATGTCGCACATTACCCCGCTCTCCCATACAAGCCAATAAGGGGATTTTTTCCATGACAAACCTTTGGAATATATAATTTTAGGAACTATGAAGATTATAAAAGTAGAGTCTATTTGCCATTATAGTAATGATATATTATACATAAACACATAGATTTGTTCTATAACTTACAAAATAAAAAAGGGCTGTGCAGGATTTTTGTTATGTTACCAGATACATTTTTCTACTTTATTTTATCTTTGTTGCTACCATTGCCCAATAACACCTACGGTCTTTTGAACAGGTCAGCTGAGGGCAGAAGACTCGGGGAGAAACTGAATGAAGCAAGAAACCGAATCAGTAAGTTGTCTTCCAAAAAACACATCACGTATAGCAGCTGTGAACACATATAAATTCTGCGTATCCCTGTCATTATCAACATGATCATCCTAATAGCAGAACAGGATTGTGGCACAAGCCCGATGGTGGATGCTGATATCGTTTATTAACGTTTTTTTTTCCGGGTCCCAAATGACACCGGCCTACGTACCTGCCTGGAAAACGTTAACGAATGTCGGATGTTCAGTTTCCCAGGAGTGTAGAAATGTTGTTCAGCACATTCCTGAACTTTTTCAGGACAGAGAGGCACTCTGATTTCCACCCACCTAGTCCTCCAACCTGCACTTTTTTACTGGCGTGTCTCAGGCTGTTTTATAGCGACTCCCTCAGCACACCCCTGTGTTCTTCTGGGTAATGTTCTTGACAGGTACCCTGACTAAGCCAAAATGAGGCCTGGTATAAGCCTGAGCTTCAGACAATGAGATTACAGCTTTGGAAAAATGGTTTTTGAATTGCTTAGTTTATTATTTCGGTTTAAAAGATCCTACTAAATGCCTCATCATAGTTGAAAATGGAAGTACTTTATTCAAGTGCGATAATCTTTTTCTTCCACAGAGATACTTAAAGACAGGCAGGTTTCAAGTTTAAAAATGTGTTTTTAGAGCTCGATCTAGATGCATTTACAATTGCAAAGGACATTTATGAATTTCCCTGGACTATATGTGTTTGTGGCTCATTACACACACCACTGAAAAGTTCACCTCACACCAGTGCCTGACATCAAAGCTGCCTCAGGTCACGCCTGGTGGTTTGGTAACAATTGCCTGTAACCCTCATACATACCAACATGCATTTATCACCCGTTCAGGATTCAGAGTGTGATGTGCTGACAGAGCCATAAATCCGACATGTCATGCGACACGTGAATATCCGTCCTGACAGCATGTTTAATATTAACTCTTAGAATGTGTTCTGCAGACATCAGCCCTATATGTGGGTTTAGTGGAACAAGATCATTAATTCATCATCGTTTTTCGAGGAGATTCAGAAAACCAAATTCCTCCGCCTATAAGAATTTGGAAAAATCCCCCAAAAACATCTTGATTCTGTCAAATATTATTACATTGTTAGGTGCATGGATCCGCATTCTTCCGAGATGAGAGACAGTGTTTTTAGTGGAAGGTGGTTGCCTCTTCTGGCTGGAAAGCCGTACCATAATATTTAGCTCAGTATGTTTCCTTGCCATCTTGGAAGCCATGCTTGGAAATTTTACACTGCGTTCGTCTTATGCTTATTGTAGAACATGGAAACAGTTAGCATATTATATAGACACAAAGCGTTGTGCTGCTTTTTCTGATGGATGTATGCAGCGTGAGGGTCACTATGAGAGAAAGGCGAGGCAGTAGCCCACGGAGACATCAGTGTATAAACATTTCCCTGGTTTACAGTCTTGTTTTTGGCCACAGCGCATGGCTTTGGAATCCAATCCCACTGGAGGAGCATATGTTCCAAGCCCTTAGGTCCAGAAATTGCAAGCAAATATATTTATTCAGAGGGATCAGCGATGCACATCTTCTGGAGCATGAAAGGTGTAGAGCAGCTGGAAATGAGCAGCATTTCTTGATTTCTCTGCCAGATGCACAGCGATTTACGCAGTGCAGCCCGAGATGGAGCATCTGGTATCTGCTTTGGGAACACTTTCATCTGCTCAACTTTGCTGAATTGACCCAGGGATAGTGAAATAGATTGCAAAAAAAAACGTCTGGTGCCTGGAATATTTGTTGTTGCCTCGAAAATAGTTCCATAATACCCGAGAAGAGATATCACAGTAACTTCATTTCTGTGTTGAATCTGGGATCTGTAACCAACAGCCACTAGATTTGACATGACTCTTTCAATGATTTACTTTGAGTGCTAATGGTATCAGCTGTTCATCAGAGGGGCTTATGTAATATAATAGATTAATAGGCCCAGACAACGATGTCTTTGAACACATCTGTCCAATAAAAACACACAATGCTGAGTCCAACACTCTGTTTCAAATTAACAACCTTTTATAAGTCTCCTTTCATAGATTTTCATGTGCACCTTTCATAGTCGTACCTTCCTGAATGCTTTTATTGTTGTCCCGGATTTTCACATTAGTTCCCACACTTAACAAAGCATTAATTCGTCATATTCACTGGAATCGACACCCACTCCGATACTGAGAAGCTGGATAGCATGCATGATGCTTGGATCTGGAGCTCACTGTGGTATTTGTGCGGCATATCACATTTAACCCCCGGCCCACAAAAATGACCAAATATTTATTGAGGCTTGTAGCTTGAAACCGGTCCTTAAAGACGACGGCATGTCTCCTGACGATGTGGGGTGAAACCCTGCGTGGTTTGGAAGAGGTTGTGGTGTCAAGCCCGCAGTCTTGTCCTGGTGCATTGACGTGTAGTGAAGTATTGAAGCAAGCCCACCGCACACCACCATTGCTTGACACGTATGCAAATTTATCTTAACGGAATTGTTCTTGTCAGTGAAGAACGGAGAAGCTGTTGAAGTCCGATTTGGCTACAACCGGCTGTCGTGACCAAACGATCTGTTGTCTGAACTCTTCAGTCATCACTTCGGTTTGTTATTTTGTCATAGTGTGTCCAACAGCAACAAACATTGTATGCTCAATCACTCACATTTTAGATTACTAGATTCAAATTGTGCAGAGCAGAGTGCGTGTGATTTATAAATGTCACACTACATTACCTTGTATGCATAAAAAGGTAATTATGCTGTCCAGCTACTATCTTTATCAGCCTTACACCTCGTATGTGTAATGTTAAAAGTGCAATGGAAGTTCAGTGTCGAATTTGGTACAATTTGGATGTTAAGCTTTTCCCAAAGAATCAATGCGGTCACACGCACCTTAAACCCCAGCCTGTCCACTCCCCTCTTGCTTCTCCCTCACTGCGAGCTAACCACTCAACAAAATCACGTCTCTTTGCTGTCCTGGCTCCTAAATGGTGGAACGAGCTCCCCATTGACATCAGGACACCAGAAATTCGACACATCTTCTGACACATTTTAAAGACGGGTCTCTTCCAATCATACCTTGGTTAAGAAGAGGATGTTTAATAACCATCGTCAACTCTGGTGTTCATATGAAAACAAATATGTAGCACTTATACATTGCACTTACATGTAGCACCTGTAGTTTGGCTTTGTTGAGGCTAATTGTCAGTACTTACTTATCGACTTACTTATAATGTTATTATAAGAAGTGTCAAAACATTTGTGTTTGATTTTTAAACTTTGGTTGCACTAAATACAATATGGTGGGCAAACCACAGTCTAGATAATCTATTGGAAACACTGTAAGTTTAATACTAATAATCTTTGAGTAAACAGGCCACCAGCGGTCCGAAGCCATGGTGGCTCGTACCCATCAGTGACCTGCATCATGACAGCGTGTTCACAACAATGGGCGCCTTCATGACATCAGCATTTACAACTAATTGGCCGATTCAAGGTTCTGGGTACCAGTGTTGTGCCACTTCACACTTTAAAAGGACTAGTTCATATTCATACAGATGAAAATGAACTAGTTCATGTTCCTAGTTAATTTTTTTAGAACTTTGAACTTCACAGTTTGAAGTTCACGGTTCCAAAAATGTAACTTGTTAACGTTCATTTGTTCTGTTTTCTTATTGGGATGGTTATGATTTAGATGAAGACAAACTTAACATCATGCACAACACTGCTGGGTGCTGAGTTGACCTTCACCCACCTCTGAATACACAGGTGAACAGCTCTTTCTGCAGCTGCAGCGGTTGCTTCATGGCTCTGTGGACTGACTCCCGCAGGCGCTCTTTACTTGCTGTGGCTCAATTACTTCGGGTCACTTTTAAGAGTTTCAGAAAGAAAGCTGCAACCAGCACCACAGGCCAAACATGCAGGTTTAGAACAGGCACTGCACTAATATTCATACTGTTCAAGTGCTTTGCCTACAGGCTGTGACTGACGTGAGCCACATGGGTAACACTGGCCACATGTGTAAATGATCCTTAATCCTATGAACAACAGAGACTTTACATCGGCTGGTGACTGTACATCGTATGTGAGGATTGTTTCTGTTGGAGAAGACTTGGCCTGCCCACCTGACCACGATGTGAAGCCACAGGGCGTCTCAGTTCATTTACATTTCCAGCTTCCCAACCAACTGACTTTGTCTGAAAACACATGGCTTTGTGAGGGATTTCCAAACCCTGGTTCATATCCCATCGAATTAGGAAAAACGCTGCCGTCGTGGGCCCAATATGTCACTGTGTGTCATTTATTACGTTTCAGATCATCCATTCACGTCTCCACTGTCGTCTCCGACCTCAAATAATAGCCTACTTTTAAAGAAGAATGTTTGAAAAAAAAAACGAGCTGGCCTGTTGCATGGGCAAATTGCAAACTGTCTGAGAGTTGATGTCAAACTCAACCTGAGGTCTTTTATAATATTTCAGCAGGAAAGATGTTTGTCTTATTCACTTTCAGTGTCTTCATCTTCTCTGACAAAGCAAAAGCTGTAATCCCACTGTTTTATGGCCCCATGTGAGGTGTTGTATGAAAAGGATTCTCCAAACACCACATTCTCTGCAAAGTGATTCTTCATCTGGCTTTCTCATTTTCGGACCTCAGCTTTTAGATTGGCGACAGGATCGTATTACGGTTGTAATGTGAACTCACCACAGAAGACGCTGTCATTTAATGTCACTTATAGCCTCATAATTATCCTGGTCATTCACTTAACTCATCATTTGACTGCAATCATTTTCTTTGATCTGAATGAGAGATTATCTCCCTTTGTTATGCTGTATACTTAATGTGTCCTGAATGTTCTTATTAGTTTGATCATCTGGTGTAGATAGAAAGGCCACAAAAGTATTATACAACATGTTGTAATCCATTCACTTTACAGTTGTCCTTTGTCAATGAAGCAGAAGCTCAATATCTTGATTTTCCATCATGGAAATTCAGATAATGACTTTCTTTAGGCAAAGAGAGACAGATAAAAACTGGATATCAAACGCAAATGACTTGTATATGTTAATCCAGAGTTACAGCCACAAGAGAGGCCTCCATCAGGCTGCTTCCTGGCTCACTGGAGTTCATTCTGAGGACTATGCAGCTGTGTATCTCAGCAGTATGACATTTTATATCAAGACCTTTTTATATACGGCCTATGGTCAAGACAGTATTTTGCAAAAAATTGCTTATTTATAACATCACCCAACAAGGATGATTAAAACTGTTCAGCTGTTACACATAGCTCTTGTTGTTTCCTGTAGGAACATTTCTCAGAGCTGTGAACAATGAATCAACCAATCCATTATATTCTCTAATATTAGCTTATTGCAATATGTCTGTGGTAGTATATATTGTATACCAGCCAAAAGGTTACGCTAGGTATTCTATACACATAGTGTGTAGCACTGACAAGTTAATTTTTACACAAAATGTTCAGCAAAAAATGTATTTAGGTCACAGTAAAAAAAAAAGAAATAGATAGAAATATCTATATCAGTCTCAATAATTCAGTCAAATGACACTTTGGAATTTGCTTTAATGCACTTTACTGGAGAAAGTCTATTATCTTAATTCGTTTTCATTGTACAAAGTAAAACATATTTGTATTTTAAATGTATATTTCTTGTGCAAAATGAAATATAAAGACATTTTATTTATTTTTGTCATCCCTCTCTTTTTCAGATGAGTTGAAGAAGCAGTTAGGAAGGCGGCGGAAGCAGAGGGCAGCTTGTGGTAAGATTAAGCTGACAATGAGTATTCACACAGCAAAGCAGCAGAATGATATCCAGCTCCATCTACACACACCAACTGCCAAACACTGAGCAATTAAATGCAACATCTCCACATTTAGAGTGGCTGCGAGTCCACGTTTCATCTCTACCCCATTCAGACAATCCGCTCCACATCATCGACATCAAATGAAATGATGAATGCTGTCACAAGTGGAAACTCTATATCATCTTTTGATACTGACGTCACTTTAGAATGGCTCCGTAAACACTGTGAACACGTTGTGGTCGCTCTTAAGTCTTGTGAAGCAGCGCCCACTTCAAAGTCTTTGCAGTAGGCCTTGGTGACTGAAATTTCAGTGACCAAAAACTGGGCGGCACAACTTTAAGACTCCTTCATATACTCTTTCCTGACTGTTTTGATCAGTGACATAAATGCTTTCATGAGGAAATCTGGTTGTAAAACAAACAAACATCTTCCTCTATTTCAGGCTCCAAAAGGCTTTTCTTGTTATTTTGAGTCCCGCATCAGAGAACACATCACAGCAGACTGGCTTCTATTATCCAGAGCCAATATTCAAAACACTGTCATTGTTCTCACATCTGCACAACACAGGCCTGCAGCTTCTGGACATGATGCCTTGTTTTTTGTTTTTATCTGCAGTATGTCCACATTTTGATCTGTGTTAAGAACCCATGCTCTCTGCTTGTCCAACACTAACGTAGGTGTAATGGGGAATTACCCAGAGGCTGTGGAGGAGGTGGACTCAGTGGAAGAAAACCTGTGCAAACAGATTGAGCAAGAAAAAAAGGCGTAAGTGAAGTTGAAGTGCATTTTAATGTATAACCATATGTTTTCATGGTTTCATCCAAGACTCTGCTTTTATGTTGAGACACAGCCGAGGATGCGTAATGTGAACAAAAGATGAATTTGGTGCTGGTAATATCTCCTGTCAGGTACAAGAGTATCATTGGCCGTCTGAAGGCACTGAGGACAGAGATTGAGCACCTGCAGCTGTTGCTGGAGAGGGCAAAGGTCAAGCTGCAGAAGGACTTTCATAAGTGGTGGAGCCAGGAGGCTTCCAGCGTGCAGGTGACTGGCTTTATCTTCCTCTGTCTATCATGTAACAACACCACATAAAGCATCTGTGATATTGACATAATGGCCATGCGAGCATGTCCAAAATATGTTTCTGACATTATACAGGATGCCTTGTCTTCTCATTCTAGGTATGTTTTCTAAATATTGGCCCCCATGGACATGTTTGCGTGTGTAAGTTACCGTGAGGGAGCTTTTTCCTATCAAGGGCCATTTACCTTTTTATTACGTATGTCCTTCATGGGACAGAATTATTGAACATATGTCTCACTCTAACACACTGTTGAGGCGTCTGATGTCGTAATGATGGTGCCGTTACTATAACCTGGTTTTCCAGATATGGCTCAGTCAGGCTTGAGTCCTGACTTTCCTTAAGAACATGATACAGTGCCTTGCATAAGTATTCACCCCCTTTGGACTTTTCTACATTTTGTCATGGTATAACCACAGATTAAAATTTATTTCATCGTGAGTTTATGTAATGGACCAACACAAAATAGTGCATCATTTGGAAGTGGGGGGAAATATTACATGGATTTCACAATTATTTACAAATAAAAATCTGAAAAGTGTTGAGTGCATATGTATTCACCCCCTTTACTGTGAAACCCCTAACAAAGATCTGGTGCGACCAATTGCATTCACAAGTCACATTTGCAAGTCACATAATTAGTAAATAGGGTCCACCTGTCTGCAATTTAATCTCAGTATAAATACACCTGTTCTGTGACGGACTCAGAGTTTGTTGGAGATCATTACTGAACAAACAGCATCATGAAGACCAAGGAGCTCACCAAACAGGTCAGGGATAAAGTTGTGGAGAAATATGAAGCAGGGTTAGGTTATAAAAAAATATCCAGAGCTTTGAACATCTCTCTGAGCACCATAAAATCCATCATAAGAAAATGGAAAGAATATGGCACAACCGCAAACCTACCAAGAAGAGGCCGTCCACCCAAACTGAAGAGTCGGACAAGGAGAAAATGAATCAGAGAAGCAACCAGGAGGCCCATGGTTACTCTGGAGGAGTTGCAGAGATCCACAGCTGAGGTGGGAGAATCTGTCCACAGGACAACTATTAGTCTTCTACTCCACAAATCTGGCCTTTATGGAAGAGTGGCAAGAAGAAAGCCATTGTTGAAAGGGATCCATAAAAATCCTGTTTGGAGTTTGCCAGAAGCCATGTGGGAGACACAGCAAACATGTGGAAGAAGGTGCTCTGGTCAGATGAGACCAAAATTGAACTTTTTGGCCTCAATGCAAAACGCTATGTGTGGCGAAAACCCAACACTGCCCATCACCCTGAGCACACCATCCCAACAGTGAAACATGGTGGTGGTAGCATCATGCTGTGGGGATGCTTCTCTTCAGCAGGTACAGGGAAACTGGTCAGAATAGAGGGAAAGATGGATGGAGCCAAATACAGGGAAATCCTTGAAGAAAATCTGATGCAGTCTGCAAAAGACTTGAGACTGGGGCGGAGGTTCATCTTCCAGCAGGACAATGACCCTAAACATACAGCCAGAGCTACAAAGGAATGGTTTGGATTAAAGAATGTTAATGTCTTAAAATGGCCCAGTCAAAGCCCAGACCTCAATCCAATAGAGAATCTATGGCAAGACTTGAAGATTGCGGTTCACAGACGGTCTCCATCCAATCTGACTGAGCTTCATCTTTTTTGCCAAGAAGAATGGACAAACCTTTCCATCTCTAGATGTGCAAAGCTGGTAGAGACATACCCCAAAAGACTTGCAGCTGTAATTGCAGCGAAAGGGGGTTCTACCAAGTATTGACACAGGGGGGTGAATACTTATGCACCCAACAGATGTCATCTTTTTTGTTCTCATTATTGTTTGTGTCACAATAAAATTTATTTTGCACCTCCAAAGTACTATGCATGTTTTGTTGATCAAACGGGAAAAAGTTTATTTAAGTCTATTTGAATTCCAGTTAGTAACAGTACATAATGGGAAAAAGTCCAAGGGGGGTGAATACTTATGCAAGGCACTGTATATACATAGCAGGTCAGTTATACAATACACTCAATACCCTCAGAGGCACAAACTGGAAGTGTGATGGAGCAACCTTACACTCATAGATAAAAAGGACAGTATATTAATTTACATATGGAATAACTTTTAATGTTAATTTGTCAACAAAAAAACTTTACTTGAATGCCATGGGGGACAAAGGTTGAAAATCAATCATTGCCAGAAAAGCTTTGTAATGGGAGAAAATGTCCGATTTAAGTGAATATCTGATTCTGGCTCAGTGTCTAAATGCTGTAGTGCCAGGTGACTTCCAATTTAAAAGAATAACCCCCCTTGCTAGAAGTGTAGCCAGGGCCTCTGCACCGTTCTTAGGTCCATACAAAGGCATATTTACGGCCAATAATGCCACACATGAAGAAGGTAGAATATTTGAGTGATTTATTTCAGAGAAGCATTTGAATCCTGATCCAGAACTATCAAAATTGGTGAGGTTCAGTCTTAGATCGATTACAGGTACGGTCACAATTGGGTGCAATATGACTTATCTTTACGCTGGTCCAGTGAACCCAATGTATTTACTGTATATACAGTTTATACAACTTGTCTCTTACGTTATAGCTTGTCAGGCACATCAGCTGTTTCCACATCAAACCACCTAACAAATATGTTCCGTTTGTTTTGTTTGCTTCTCATGTCCTGAGTCTTCTTACCAAATGTCTGAAGGAGTTTTGAGGACTCATCATCATATTCAGGTGTCAAACATGATTTCACTTTGTTTGGTACACAGCAAACAAAGTAAAATTATGCATGACCTCGCTCACCACAAAACTTACCTGAGTGCCATTGTCTATGTCAGAATGTGGTCTCTGTGAAAGCTGCTCGTTGGCCAACACGCTTCCCTGAAGAGCGTTAACGTTATCCAAGTGCCTTTGTCCTTGAAACTCATCCAGTCTAACTGCATGTTTACAGCTGGAATGACGCTCGAGATTTCACTTCTTTTATAACTTTGAGCGTCTCTCAGCAAATGAGGAACACTGGTTTTCTTTTGCTGCAACAGAAAGAAGATTTTTCCATTTCTCTTGGGAAGTGTGACATTTCGCCTTTACTTTTCTTGGCAGTCACCACGATGTTTGTTGAACAGCTTGAAAGCTGCACCGAAGGATCTGTTTTTCTTTTTTTTGTTTCATCAGAGAAAAAAAGAGTTGCTGCAGAATGATTTGGTGTTTATGAATTAGTTCATGAATTGTCACGTCGGCGCAGAGAGACCAGAGGTTCCCCACCTTGGATGGAAGGTGATATACATGTGTCTGCAGCATCAGAGCTTTTATGGCACCAGTGTGACTCATGTATCCTCCGTTCAACATCACGCTGAATGGGTCCAGGTGGGAGGATAAGTAGGAGGCAAATACACAGGAACAAAGATTTCCATGTGACCCAAACAAGAGCCTGGAGATCAGCTCAGAGGCAACACAGCAACTGCATCAATACACGGTCTCGGCAGACAGAGTCTTAACAAAACCAACATGTTGTTGAGGTTTCACAGCAAAACAGTGGGGGAATAATAAGTGAGTCAGAGTTTATTTCAGTCCTAAATAACACTTTGTGTTTGTTATCAAATACTTAGGAGACTTCTACAGAATGGTGAAAGACAATGTTCTCATCTCCCCTCATCTCTCAGGGAGATGAGATGAGACAATGTTGTAAAACAAATTGGGGAGGAAGAGATGGGTATATCAAATTCACAAATTATGAACAGCTCTGTCTGAAAAAGTCGAAGGGCTCTGATTCACCCTCACACACTCACCCTGGGCTTAATGGCTGTTGTGCACATTTCAGGAAAACCAACCACAAAGACGTTGTTAAGCATCAACATCTGACCAACAGACACTGCTGGCCTCTTCTCTGCGGGTTTGATCTTATGAATTGAGAACAATATCTCACTCGCATCTGAGGCACGGCCTGGGAATTTATAACTGAGTGACAAAGAGGAAGTCTGACAGACACCTCTTACATGTGCACTTTGGATCCTCCAAGCAGGAAGCAGGCCTGTTTTCCTTGCCAGTACATACGCAACAGGTTTGAGTATTTATTGTTCTGTTTTTGGCAAACAGCACATGTGCAATGAATTAAAGTTTGAGAAAGAGGTATGATGAAGCTGGAAGACGCGAAACACACAAGGTTATCTCTTCCCGTTAGCAGTTGCACACGGCCTCATTGTGTTTCACTGTCAATGAAGATTTTAATTTTTTTTTTTTTTTTTTACAATTGTGACCAGGAATCAGATTCCGGGTCTGCAGCCAGATGTCATCGCACTGAGTCCCCAGGAGGAACCTTGCAGCCATCTTCACCCTGCACTCCTGGCTTCGGGTGAGGCTCTGTGATTGACTGTGTTGTGTCCATCCCTCCATCGCTGCAGCAGATGTAAACGCACACCTATTAAACTGGGCACTTCATTTTAGGAGTAGTCAAAATGGATCATAAATAATTCATTTAGAGCCTCTGCTGTGCCGAGCCAACTGGTAACATGCAACAGCAAGAAACACCTTCCCCTCAATGACTCATTCCTGGTGAATTCATTACTGTTATTTTTACCCTTTCACCATCTGTGCTTGATGCCACTTGATTAATGGCCAACACCCTGCAGCTCCTCAGGGTCTGTTTCCATGGAACAGTTATTTTGCTTCACCAGCCCTGATGATATTAATTAACTCTCTAATTTAGCCTTCAGCATTTAGCATTTAGTTATCTCATGTCTACCCCAAACCTGCTGTGACAAATGGCTTCAATGACATATTCACAGAGAAAGAGCAGAATATTTGTCCAGGTTGTGAGCAAACTTCAATATTTAGATACTTTAATGTTGGTTATAATCAGTTTTTGTAGGTGGTTTTGGGATGTGATGAGAAACACCCCTAAACGTTAAAGTGGAATAGTCACTACAGCTGCAGTGTCCAAGAACATCATCATCTCAGAAGAAGTTTATGTTTATTCTTGACAAAAACCTTAATGAACTTGACTTAATCGTTTTCATTGTTACCTCAGCCAAGGAGGAAATGTTTTTGTCTGTGTATGTTTCTTTCTTTCTTAGCGTCATTAAGAGAAAAGTACTGAAAAAATGTCCATAAACTATTGTTGGAGCGGCGGGGCATGAGTCAAGGAAGAACCCATTAAACCCAGCACAAGGGGCGGATACATGACTTGTTCCACTTATTGTGAGATGGGGCATGTTTCAACATTTTCATTGATTTATGAGACAGTGATTCGTGGACCCTAATGAAATATCAATATTAATGTGTGTATATAATTTGGTGCAGATCTAGTGAATTTAATTATGGTTTCACAAAGGGGACTGATGGACTTTTCCCCCCTTGCTTATCTGAGTTTAGATGAATTAGTTTACTTTGTTGATTATAAGGAATCATTGTTATGTTTTGCTGAGAACTACTGAAACATTAATAGATTATTACCGGCCATATTTTCCCTTGTGGTTTTCTGCCATGTATTCATGCTGTGAATGGTATGAGTTAGAAACAGGTATTAAGCGGTGATATTAAAGTCTTAAATTTAACTTTGTGAACTCCCATACATAAACTGTTTGATTGCTCCCTCATGGTTTCACAAGTACAGTTTTTGATGATTCGAAAAAAAACAATGAGAGCGTAACTCTGAGACACCTACTGCAGACCCACATATGGGTTTTATGTGGACATTATGCTGTCCTGCGCCTATAAATCAAGAAACAGGTCCTTGGGATTGTGCCATAACAGTCTACATAAACTGCTTTCTGACTCAAACAGTGCACCTGTTCTGAGCAGTACTGTGAGAGACTACCCAGTGGGCCGAGACCAAAATCCAGACAGTTCAACCAAATCTACTTCTTCTGTTCAAGATCACAGGTCGGCCCAGCCTCACTTTGTCTTCTTTTTGTTTCCCAAGGGATACTTGTCCTGTTTAATTCGAACAATTGTTTTTTTTATTACAGAAGCTTCCGCCCTATAAGTAAACCTCCATTAAAAGCTGTCCCCGCCTGGCATGATACATCCGGACGGGACAGAAGTGTGACGGAATCTACTCCTTCATCTGAGTGGAGGTACACGTGATGTAGACTCACTGGAAATTAATGAGTGGCTTTAAAAACTAACATTTTATCCATGACATTATGTTCACTACAGTCTTTCTCCATCCATCTTACAACGCATTCAACATCATGAGGAAAATAATTTCACAGAAATCTGCTCAAATGAGATGAGGCCTCTGCGACCTATGACCTTTATCGTTTCTTATTCTCACAATATGGTTAAGCAGGACATGGATTAAATCAAATAGAATCTCTTTGTATGTTTTTCAATTGTTTGCCAAAAAGCAAACAATTCAGAAGCCTATCTATATGTTTGCATTAGTTGTTAAATCCTTACATACGGCCTGGACCTGTAGCTTTTACATCCAAGCTGTGTTTTCTCCCCACTTATGAATGTGGCCATACATTTGTATTCCTTTGTGAAGTAATGTCTCCAAACTCTATTAGCAACTCAAAGGCGTAGAGTCTCAGTCGAGTGCTGCTGCTCAAACCCCCTTTTTACAAGCGCTGTTAAACGTCCAGTGAGTTACATATGTGTGCTTTTGTTCATCTCCTCGGTATTCAAGCAGCACAGAGATACTGTTGTTTCATACAGAGGCTCTGTACATTTGATACAACGGCCCCTTGTTAAGGTTTTACAATTTTAACTTTAAGCTCATTGAACTAGAACAGTTAAAACATTTTACTGGACTCTTTGTCAAAATGTTTCCCCCAACATAGACAGACACAAAATAACCTCCTTTTTTTGCTGTGAATGTGAGTATTTAACAGTAATTATTTTAATTGATGCAGATAATATTGCACATTGAATATATCTACATTTCAGGGCCCTTTCTTCCACCGAGCTCACATCATCTTCATCATCATCATCCTCTATTCCGCTGACTGGAGATGAGCAGACTGATGCTGACATCCTGGCCTTTGTCAGAGCCAGACAAAACCTGTTCAAAAGAGCAGGTACACACAAATACACACAAACACAAACACATACACACATACACCCACACAAAGCAGGAAAGAATACACATTTTGACCGTTTTCTTTTTTGCAATCAACACTGCCCTCTAGTGGTATGCTGCATTGCACCATGTCATCAAACAACAAGGTTTATATTCGCTGAAATGTCTTGTTTTGAGCCTCTGAGACTTGCTTTGAATTAATATTTGATATGTTTTACACTATAATTTACCTGCAAAATATAAAACTTGATAAGTAGAAATGGATTTCAGTTTCACATTTGCTTTTTACTGTCCCAAGTAGAGTCTTTTATACATGTATTTATAGCTCAGTGTTTTTCACATGAAGAGCTCTCATGAAACACTCTCTCACACACTCTTTTTTCCTCCTCTGATCCGTGTGTAGCTGCTTTCTTTGGCACTTACGTAAAGTGGACTTAGTGATCGTGTGGTTTGCCACTAGATATCCAGAAAGACTGAGAGAGAAGTCAGCAGAGACATCGGGCAGAAAAACAATCAGGCTGAGGATTTGCATTTGCCCACTAAGATCTTTCTTTTGCTTTTCTTCCTTCCTTTCCCTCGAAGCAAGGAGAACTCATTTTGTGCCAGTTTCTGTCTGGCATCACTGAACTGGACTCTGTTTTGACAGGACAGCCCCTCTCCTTGGTTGTTTGGTAACCCCTGTGTGGTGCTATTCCTCCTATCTAAACAGCCTTTAGGTCACCAGTGCATGTTGGGAAGTGTAGGGAGCCTGGCACAAAGAAACACAACACACGTTCAGAGTGCAGGTTGTTATTGTAGTTCATTCTGGACGTTCTTACTCTGAAAATGAAAATTTCTTTGAATTTTTTAGATGAAGAAAAGTATACCCATTTGTCATATTTAACTTTTTTAAACGTAAATACCAGATTATCAATCAGTCTTGTGTTTTCGTTTCTCTCAGGCTTCCCCCAGCAGTGATATGAGGCCCTGAACTTATCGTCATTTGTCGGCTTGTGCAACCATCACATCTGTCAGGTGATAAAATGATACTGGAAATGTGTGCGATACACTTCCTTTAGTATCGGTGGACAGTGAAGGCTCGAACACACACCACACATCCTGCCTCATCCTCACACACACACCCGTTGACCACCTCCCGACGATGATGCCGTTGGTGTAATGGACAGCGACATAAATCACAGCCTGCGTCGCCCATTTGAGCTGAACAAATGTTGTCTCAAGATATCAGAGGACGGAGCAGACAATAGGAAACCATCTGGCTCCAGTATGTGTTTAAGGATGTAATGAATCACAACGTTCCAAATGGTCGACATGAAGAATATTTCTGTCTGGTTTTATTTCATATGATTAGTCACACTTTTTGTATAAATATATATAGTTGTATTTAATACATGTACAGTAGTTTAAATGTTTGTTCTGATTTTAATGTAAAAGAAAATTGAAGTTTTTCCTAAATTTGAAAATAAACAAATGAAGCTGCTTAATGACAAAGAACCAAAAGAATTGTGAGATGATATCATGTGTTTTACTTGTGTTTACATAATTGCTCTCTCTATTGAGTATCAGCTGATTGGTCCATCATGTGTGACCAATCTGTGCTCATCAAGAAGCTGTTGCCAAGCGACTTGAACTTTTTTTGCTTTAGATTTTAATGATACATTTCTCTCATAGATCTTTTCTCTACAGATACGCTCTTGCAAATGAAAGTAGTTGTATGCTAGTGGATTTTTCTATGGAAGTCTACAGAAAAAGGATTCAAGGTAACTACCTCCTCCAGTTATTCCTTACCTACTTCAGGCTTTAAGGGTATTAGGACGATTAAGTAAAATTATATTAGATTAAACTTGCAGGTATTTTAAATGAACAAGCAAAAACTGTGATCGTGGAATGTTTTCACTAAACTAATCACTCATCCAGGGAGAGAGGGAGGTGGAGCTTATCCCAGCATGCACTGGGCAGACGCAGGGAAACACCCGAGAGAGGACTGTTCAGGTCTAGCTCAAGATACCATATTTGAAATTCAAATTGAGTTTCGAGCATTTCTTTGCATTTAGTATAGATTATTGAGCAATGAACTGAATGATGGTTTAGTGATTCTCACACAATTTAGTTTTTTTTTTATTTGATATTTTTGTGTATTGTGTAAATAATATCAGTGAAACTAATTGACACTAAGTCATCACTTGACAACATGGATAATCATTTCCTTTCATCAGACACTAGATTTAAGATGCATTTATACGTCCCAAACACATGCACAGTCATGCAAAGGCATACTCATGCAGGAAGGGAAATTTAATCTCTGCTTTTGACCCATCTTGTGCAGTACACACAGAGCAGTGAGCAGCCATGTACAGCACTCGGGGAGCAGATGTTGGGGGAGTAAGGTGCCTTGCTCAGGGGCACTAGACAGGGTAGGAAGACTCCTGGATTTTTGGACGGATCAATCCAGGTTCGTCTTTTGTTGTCTCTCCGTGGAGTCGAACCAGAGACCTTCTCTGCCCATAGTCCAAGTTTCTGCCACTAGACCACCGCCTCTCCAAAAGATGAGTTTTATCCCAGTTTTCTGTGACTGAATGATTATTTTACATCTAAATCTGCCCATCTAGTCCTCCTGCCATCCATCACCACACCCCCACCCCGACAGAAGGGACCTGTAAATGCAGGAGCAACCTGTTTGCATGACTTTGAGTTGATTTGTTTGACAGATGCCAAGCAGCTGCACAATTTGCATTCAGCCGGAGTTGCCTTGTAGAAAGTGTCTTCTCCAGAGAAGTTGTAATATGTTGTTTCTCAGACTCACACTTTTTTCTGCCTCATTGAGCTGAGGGGGTAGATTGGTCGTCCCCTCACTCAATTCTCAGCCTTCTCCATGTGCAAGCCAAAGTGTAATTTAATTTCTGTCAGTGACTTTCCTTACAAGCCTAAACCAAGTGGCTTAACACAGAGAGCCAGCATCCTCAGAGAGATCAATATAATATCATAAAAACAACAATGTGAACACAATGTTTTCTGCTTCCTGATTTGGTTCACTCTCTAAAAACCCAGTGAAGTGTTCCAGGAGCAGGATACGTCTCTTGGGAGTTGGTAGAAGACAAAACGCAGCTTGAAGAGGGTAAATGTTGGACTCACTTTTCAGCAGGTGCTCAGGAACAAAGCTCTATAGGAACAGTCATGTTGCTTTTGTAACTGTTGAGTGTGTAGATACGTGTATGAGAGAGAGTTCATCCATTCATTATGTTTGAGGGTCACTTCACCGTATGTTAATAAAGTCAGTGATGTCAGTGGTGGCAAAGCACATTTAAAGTAAATTTTTTTTGTATATGTACTTTTCTTAAATACTTTCCAGGTACTTTTACCTCACTACATATATTTGCAAAAATCTTTACTTTCTACTGCAATACATTTTTTACAAAGCAACTGCTTTACATGTTTTATTTTTTTTTCTAATAATCAATAACAAGATTTTGTTATCCAATCAGAGTGGGCAGGTAACATTAGACTCCGCCTTCGAAACAGCAGAAAGGGATTAATTAATTAAAAGACTATTTATATCAATTAAAGGATAGTATCGAATATTATAATACAATTCTATTAAATAATTATTAGTATATTGTATTTTGTAATTCTATTATACTGAATTTGATTCAGTAGCATCATCTGCAGCATTTGTATTAATATTGAAACAGTCTGTATTATTCTTGTATTAAACAAAATATAGATTTACTTTTAATACTTTAGGAGTATATAAAACCAAATACTTTTACTCAAGTAGAAAAGTGAATGTGGTACTTTTATTTGAGTACATTTCCATTTATTTGTACTTTTACTTGGGTAAAATGAGTACTTCCTCCATCACTTGTTCTTGCAGATAAAACCTTCAAATGTCCTTGTAGAATAATTCTTGACGATACATATTACATATCACAGTATTTAGTGTGTAACCCCTAATATGGTTTCTCCTTTCAGACCGTTGCTAGCACGCTATCTTGAAGCCTTAGAATCCATTAGTTTTTTATCCTGAGGCTTTGGCAGCTCTTTAGTTTATGGCACACGATCAAGTAGTGCTCTCCACACCTCTCCATAATGTCCTCTCCTTCCTCTCCACCTGACCATAAATATGCTCGGCTCCTCGCTGTGGTGTAAAAACGTCCGATGAGCGTTCGAGCAGACGTCCTTTTGGTGAAAGAGATTGAGTTTTTCACTTTAAAGTGTTCGTACTTGATTGAACGAATCGTATCCCCTCTCGACATGATCTCAGACTGGGGCACCAGTCATTATTCAATTACCTAATTATTATTTATGTGGACGGCAGTGCATCAGGAACCTTATCATTTGTGGCTGACCTACGTTTTCCTCAAGTTTCAAGATTCAGCAGAAGCGTTCGCTCAACCAACAGCGGTGCAGGTAAAACATTAACTTTTGTTCTGCTGACAAGATGCTGCCACCGCTTCCTTATTAGTGCAAACAGTTGAAAGTGTGTGTTTGTGTGTGTCCAGATGTCGCACTAATGGTGGAGAGGAGCTTGATCGTTACCCAAGCAACCCGTAAATCAATGGCTGGCATCTATGGCGCTCTGGCCAATCAGAGTCGGAGCAATCTGGGGAGATTTTTAACCTACCAAGTTGGAGCCGTCACCCCAACATACCGCTTTACCCAACATCCACCTTTTTCCTGATGCTGCTGTGATTTCAACGACACATTTCAAATTTTGGTCTAATTTGGGACATTTTCGTGTTTCTTTGGTTTGGAAAAGAATGGCTCGGTATCCAGTGCTCTCTCTTCTCTGAGTGTGAACGTCAGCAGCCTCTGGTGCTGGTGGGGCTTTGGGAGGTTGATGGCGAGGTTCCAGTTGGCCCGCGTCAAAGTGAGCTGGACGGGGCTTTTGGCCCTGGCCCACCTCACCTACCTGCTGGTCGGGGCCACCATCTTCCAGATTCTGGAGCGAGAGGCTGAGAGCAACAACCGCAACCACTTCCAGCTGGAGAAGCTGCACTTCTTGGCCAATTACACGTGTCTGGACGGACCGGCCCTGGAGAAGTTTGTTCAGGTTTAACACCAGTTTCCTCATCCATGTTTGATAATACCGGTTTTTATCAGTGATGGTTTGCAAAAGGCCCCTCATGTTACATGTGTACATATACACATAGGATTTAAATCACTGAGTAAACTGATTGAAATAGCTCATCAATACTGAGAATTTGAAAGATCAATTTTATGATATAGCAATAAAAGATATGACCGTAGTCTGGCCTAATAGATCAATAATACGTTTGTGATGATACATTTACTTCCTTTATTATGTGTATCAATATAAAGTTAGTTTGACCTACAATATTTGTGTGGGGATATGTGTGTTTTTGTGATTGTGAGTGTGTGTGTGTGGTCCAGGTATTACTAATGTTGTGGGGATGCAAATGTTTTTATTATGGGGTGTTGTCTTCCTTATGAAAAAAAGGTCCCATAATGTAAATCATTACATTGTGTCCAGGAAATCAATGCAAGTTAATATAATGTGTAGTCTGTGTGTGCGTGCGTGTGTGTATGTGTGTGTGTTCGTGTGTGTATGCGTATGCAGGTGATTTTGGATGCCTGGGAAAAAGGAGTGAATCCTTCCGGCAACTCTACAAACCCCAGTAACTGGGATTTCAGCAGCTCCTTCTTTTTTGCAGGCACCGTAGTCACAACTATAGGTGAGCATGTTTACATATATTATTAATATTGCATGTTGGATTCTGGTTGTTGCTGCTTAACGCATCATCATCATCATGATCCACATCATCATCATCATCATCATCATCATCATCATCTGCATCATCATCATGTACTTCACAGGCTATGGTAACCTCTCCCCCAGCACCGTGTCCGGTCAGGTGTTCTGCGTGTTTTACGCGCTCTGTGGCATTCCGCTGAATCTGGCCTTCCTCAAGCAGATGGGGAAGTGTCTCACCATCCACCTGGGTCGACTGAAGAGGGCGATGGTCTCAGTTGTTCCACACAAGGTAATGATGGGGGTCCACTGACATCGCTGCAGCAAACACTATGGAGGAGACATTTTTTATTTTTATAAGAAAAAAACTATTTTTTCTGGGGGGATTTGGGGATGGCAGTTTCAATTATAGAGCACATTTCATACACAGAGGTAGATTCAAGGTAATGTACAATAACAACACACAGATCAACTTAAAATAAAAACATTCAAAATCTGAAAGCACAGTTTAAAATATTTTCAAGGCAAAAATAAAAAATGTTTAAAAGAGCAGAATGAAAGAGATTAAAAGATATTATGAATAAAAAAATGATAAATCTGTATATAACCATAAATTGAAGGCGAAAATTAATACAAACAAAGTAGATATAACTGTGTAAAATAATAAAATACAATAAGTTACAATGATGGTACTTAATAAAGATTCAAACCTGATTTTAAAAACTGCAAAAACGTCAACAGGCATCACTCTCTTCATCAGTGATGCCTGTTGACATCCATGTTTTGCCCCATTCTTCTCATTAGCTTCATGCTCTTGTTTTAGTTTTGGTCCATTTCTGTTGTGTTGTTTGTTTTCTTTTTTTGTCATTGCTACAACCTTTCTGGTTTGGGCTTTCATTAGGGCATACTTAGTTTTGTCTCACTTGTAAAAAGCTGCGTTCTACAAGTTAATAAAAACTGTTAAATTGTCATGTACAATTTGTAACACCTGTGAATGTGACCGACTGTAACACTTGTCCCCCCCCCCCCCCCCCCTCAGCAAACAGTGGAGGCTCTAGCAGTGAGTTTCTTCTTCATCAGTGGCAGCCTGCTGTTTCTGGTCATCCCTCCCCTGCTCTTCAGTTATGTGGAAGGCTGGACGTTCGGCGAAGGTTTCTATTTCACCTTCATTACACTCAGCACCATCGGTTTTGGAGATTATGTGGTGGGTGAGTGGAGCGAGCAAACACACTAATGCTGCGGAAGGATCCCAGAGGTCACTGCTGTTACATGAATATACTGTTTTTTTTCTTCCTTTTAGCTTTGACACAATCAGTATTCTGTAGTTCAACACATCAGATGTCCGGTGGACTCTGTAATCCATGTGTTTTACAGAACTTGACATGTCTTCTCTCGCAGGGACTGACCCGGGTAAGGAGTACATCTCTCTCTACCGGAGCCTCGCAGGTATATGGATCATTTTTGCGTTGGCGTGGCTCGCTCTCATCCTCAACATGGGATCCAGAGTGATGGAGCATGTGGTCGTCCTGACTCACCCGGGCTTTAACAAACAACAGGAGGAGGAGGAGGACGCGTCGTCCTGCAAACTAGAGGACACGTCAAAGATCTAACTATGGACTTCACAGTAGACTGTAATATTCACTAGGTAGAACATATTTTGTATGATTGTGTTTACTGTACATATTGTGATAAGAAAACAGGTGGCGCATCATCTAATATATTAGCAAAACTGTTGTACATTTGTGTTTCCATATTGATTCCTTCCTATATATACTTTGCTTCATGGTTCACCTGACAATGATTGTTTTGATGTATTACCTGATGCATTAGGCTCATAAATACATGACATGTTTTTGTTTGACAGTTCTACCTCAGTTACACCAGAGTCAGTACAGAAGATCAGGACCTGAATTTATTTCTGGAGATGAAACTTAAAGACATTTCATCACAATGTGGCCAGAGACATGTTCATTCACCTACACTGAACTGATACTATGAAAGAAATATAACGTATCTCATTCTGCAAATACAGGATTTTTATTTCTTCTAAATGTGAAGACTGTTTTCGATAGCAATTAACTTGTGAAATTAAAATAAACTGGATATATTTATGATGCATAAATAAAGGGAGATTTATAACAGAGAAGCGACTGAAGTGACATTGTGCAGTTCTTGGATAATAAACATCAGGGAAAACATTAAGTACAATAAGGGTTAGTAAACACAGTGATTAGAAACAAGTGTCATGAAGAATAACATTAGTGATGACCACTGATATTCTGTGTGTGTTCACCTCTATTTTTACACGGCAATTGTCAAGATTATGAGCCGTCATCAGAGACCTCTGTGTTTTAGTTAGGATAAAACGTAAGTCATGAGAAACTTGACAAATATTATTTGTATTCATAAATTGAATAAAAGTGAAGGATTCTTACATTTATCTTTCTGAAAATGTACTAATGAAGTACTTTAACAAGTGCAGACGCAGGGTAAAAGTCATTCAAGAAAATCTATGAATATTCCTCCTGTTTTTTACATTCTTTTACATACCATTACATTAGAAATTTACATAACATTTACATTTTAAAATTATAAATAACTGCTGAACTTTACCATGTTGTTCTTTTTCACGTGTGTTTAGTGTATTATATCCAACTCTATTTTTAGATTAATATCATCTGACACCGTGCAAGTGTGCACACATGTTTTGTGTGTGTGTGTGTGTGCTGACGGTAAACTCCAGTGCATTGAGCACAGTGTTATCTTAAACAAACTCATTCATCACTAGAGAGCACGCTTGACTGATCTCTGAACAGCAGCCAACAAGGAAGGACATCTTTTTGTATGTTTAACAAAACTGACCTAAACAAGAATGAAACACAAGTGTGACTGAAAGTGAAATGATATCTCAGTACAGACTATAATGAGGAAACTCTTTGGTTTGTGGACTCGAGAGTTGTTGTGTTTTTCAAGATCGTTCAGTGGCTATTAAATCCACATACAAATGACTGAATCTGGGTTATAGAGATGAGGCTCCTGTCCTGAACTCAAATGATGCTTCATTTTGTACAGAAACTCAAGAAAACTGACTTCCCCCTTAGTCCTTACCTCTGCTGGCGTCTCTCCCTCTGCTTCTTTTCCCACCAGATTTGCATGCCAGGCCTCTGCACTGGTTAAAACAGTAGCGTAGGTGGAGTTTAATTTGCCTGCAATGCACTGAAAGACAAGAAGCCGAGCAGGTAAAAGACAGAGCCCTCTCTGAGACACTGAGTTCCAGTCTGGTGTTCAGAGTTCTACGTGGGAGCCATGATGAGACTAACGGAAGTGTGTTTGTCCCGCTGCCCCTCCATCCTCTTGCTCGGGCTGCTGTACGTGACCTACGTGCTGATCGGAGGGGTGGTTTTCTGGAAGTTGGAGGGAGGCCTCGGGCAGAAGGACTTGGGGCTTCTACTGCAGAGCAAAGAGAGGCTGCTCGTGACGTACACCTGTCTGAACCAGGAAGGCCTGGAGGCCGTGGCTCAGGTGAGGCCCATTGGAGGAAGCAGTTCCATGATCGATTAACACAGGCAACTGAGTCACAGATTTCACCGCGTTACACCTTTCTTATGCCACGGACAATCAAATATGCAAATGAGAGGGAAGCGTTTCACAGTAGCACTTAAAACCTAATGGATTTACTGAGACACTCTTTTTAAAGCATTGTGAAGAAACAAAATATCCAAATCAAATGTAACAAACAAATCAGAGCTGCCTCTTCATTTCACATCTTTTGAAGTGCTTTACATTTATTGCGAGACTGTTTGTCTGTATGTTTTATTCTTAATTCATCCAACGAGGCAGCGAATCAGGAGATTGGTGTCCATCTAGTGGGTCACACTGAGAAAAACAAAAGAGTGTTGTTTGAAAGCTTGTGTTTATGTAGCATCTTCATCCATGCAAATATCAGCCTCCTCATCCTTCCACGGATGCTTTCTGCTTTGCGTATGTGTCTTGTCCTGCAGTCGTCTCCTTGGAAACCGCTGAGTTGTTTTAAAAGCTCCAAAATGATTCTCCTGTTTGCTTCTTGTACCAAGTGATTGGCACAAGAAGTTGCATTTGTGTGCGTCATGTGTGAACCTTTAATGGCCTGAAGGTCTCCAAACAAAACTTGAAAACAAGGATGACAAAGGGACATAACTGAGAGTCTGACCCAGGTCTATGGAAACTGACATTGTTTCATTTAAGTTGGAGCTCTACTTTCGCCCAGTTTGTAATTGTTTTTTGCTTTTCAGGTTGTTCATGATGCATCGAAGGTGGGCCTGAGTCTGAGAGGCAACTACACCACAGACGGCTTCTGGAAATTCACCAGCTCAGCTGTGTTCGCTGCAACTGTGGTCACAACCATAGGTGAGGAGACGGCAGAGTTTTATTCATGTTTCCTGACAGATTTCCAACAGGACTGGTCATGTAACACAAACACTGGGTTTGAAAATATCCGGCTTTAACAAAAAACTGTTTTACTCTTATGCTGAAATAACTTAAACAGGATTTTTATATGGTTTAAAACCAATTATAGATTCCAATTACATTAGATATAGTTTCCTCTCAGCATGACTAAGCCCCTGAGTTGACCTAAGATGGGACATTAGGAAAGGGATGTGAGACAAGATGAGAAATATTGTAGGTACCAAATTTAGACAAATTTAATTTGGTCCCAAAAATGAATTTGTACAAAGATGATAAAATCCTTCAAAAGGTATTACGTATAAATAAATACATTTTATCTAAAAAAAAATTACCTATTTATACCTGTTCCTATTTATACCTGTTCCTGATTAGTACAAAATAAAGGCAATATCATTTTAAAGCTCAGTTGCTGTTTTATTCAATACTTGCCATCTGTTTAATAAGTCTTAATGGTTTAGTGTGTAAGATTTGGTGTCATCTAGTGGTGAAGGTTCATGTTGCAGCTGAATACCCCCTCACCTCAAGAGAACCTGTGATAGTCTTCAGTTGTCATAAAAACTCAAAAGATGTTTAGTTTGTCCAGTTTGGGCTTCTGTAAAAACATGGCGGCTTCCTTACAGAGGACCTGTTCCTTATGTAAATATAAATTATTTAAATATAAGAGGGGCCCTTTCTAGGGTTAGGAAAACAACAATTTGTACAATTTAGATAAAACACACTAGTGAAAACATCAGTAGGATTGTTTTATATTGAATTTCTGCCAAAAGATCCCATTCACCTAAATCTTACACACTGGACTTTTAACAGGGCTGTACTCTATGATGTGCGTATCCACCCTCCTCTTCAGTGGTCCCCTCTTCCTCTGCTTCAACCTCAGGGACACGAGACACTAACAGATTACAGTTTGGCAGGTTATGGGAACATGAGTCCCAGCTCTACGGCCGGACAGATCTTCTGTGTGTTCTTTGCACTGTTTGGAATCCCGCTCAACATGGTGGTGCTTAACAGGGTGGGCAAGTACATGCTGGTTATAGAGAGGAACATTTCTGACTTCCTGGAGAGGAAGACAAGGCGAAGGGTGAGGACATTTTTTATCATCTCATCTCATATCTGATTTAATGGAGGCCCTGAGAGGCCAGTGATTTTTTTTGTTTTAACTCTGGATTATTAGTGTTGGTTGCTGTAATACTCATTTCAGCCACTAGAGGGTGAACTGCAAAAAAATCCTCTTTACCAGATATAATAAATGAAAAAACAACTGAAAAACAATACATTTGTTAAGTAAAGAATAGATAATTTGGAGCCCTTCTTCTGGGTGGAAATACCATTCATCCACAGAAACCTGCTCATAATGTGGATTCTTTATACAAAGAACTTATGGTAGAAAGCGTTCAGTAAATTAAATTCATAGCCAAAATAAATAATTATACTATTTTCACTATAATTATTATTATTGTCAAAGCACTTTTAACACCCTTCTAAGAAGTTTGACGCGAAACCTAGAGAAAGTCAGTTGCACGTCATATGTTTGTGGCCAAAAGGAGTATTACAACAACAAACACTTAAAACATAACTTTTTGATAATGTGAAACTTAAGGTTTCACATTATCATGGATTAATATGAATAATAATAATTAAAACTTGAAGAGTTTGGAAAGAGAAACTGCAGTTTCCCTGCTGAAGCCTCCAAAATTAAGGCTTAGGAGCAATCTAGAAACATTTGTCTTAATGACTGTCTTCACTGCTCCCTTCAACCACTCACTGCAGACGTGCACCCGCTTCTTCGTCCACCTGGTGTCCTTCTTGTCTGGAGCAGCTCTCTTCTTCATCATGCCCATGCTCGTGTTCCAACAGTACGAGGGCTGGACCTACGCCCAGGCCATCTACTACTGCTTCATCACCCTCAGCACCATCGGCTTTGGAGACTTCGTGGCAGGTAGGAACAAAACACCTATCTGAACTGAGTGTTAAGACCATATGCCAATGCAGCTGTAATAAATGATGCTCTCTCTCTCTCACAGACAGTAATCCAGACAAAGCATTTCCGGAATGGTACAGCGTCCTGATGGCCTCGTGGATCTTCTTCGGCCTGGCCTGGCTCGCCCTGCTCATCAACCACTCCAGCGACATCCTGGAGCGCCTCAACAACCACTTCAAGCAGCGGTGGGGTGGGCAGCGGCCGGAGGAAGAGTCCGGCAGCGCAGAGCCTGAAACCCCGGAAACTCAGGTGGAGGAGGAAGACGAGATCCAGAAGCCTCCAATACCTCAGTAATCAAGGGTGAAACAAATGCTGACTCATTTTTGTTGAGTCATGCAGTTTAATCTCGTAGCACTTCCCAAAGTGACTCTTGGTAATCCAACTGTTTTTTAGTTTTTTTGAATCCTTGAGATTAGTGCCATGTCTGTGGGTCAGTGATATGTGTCAGTCCGTCTGTTGCTCTTTGACCTCTCAGTGAGTTGCTGCCCATCATGGACCGCAAAGCCATGTAGCAACTTAGTGGTATTTAGCAGCCGATATCTGAGCGATAGAAGTGGATGTTAATACCAGACATTTGACATCCAAATCACAGGCAATTACAAATACATGTAAATAGTGTGAATTGTTTTTCATGTTAGAGGGGGTCTTTTGTGTTTCTACTCTACATGATCACTGTATGTTCTCGTACACGCTTGGAAGGGGAGACGTACGTAAGGGGTTTTAGGTTTTCAAGTAAAAGTTTTCAAGTTTTAAGAGAAAGGGGGTTTTAAGGTGATTGCAATATGCCACTTTACCGCTAGGTGCCACTCAATTCAGAAGAGTTGGTCCTTTTAGTGGTGTTTCAACACCTAGCTGTTAACAATTAATATTGTAAAATTACGAAGTACATCTGTGAATCAGATAAACTTTTACTCAAACTGAAAAACATTCAAGCAGACCAGAGTAAGCCATGTAATTAGATTACTGTTTTTATATTTGACTTATTATTTTTAGGTACCAACTATTAAAGCACTTGTTATTTTGTTCATCTTTTTTGTTTTTTTATTTGTCTCTTATCATTTTAGTTCAACATAACTGATTCATTTGTGCTGAAAGTAGCTTTATGTCCACTAGATGGTGCAATAGCATCAGCACTGACAAAAATAACATTTCAAACTAGTCACAAAGCAGCAGGCTCACGGTGCATTACACAGTGATGTAATCATAGAAACACATCCTCAAAGGAAATATACTTTATACATATAATATTATATCAACTTTATTTGTATATTTTCTTTTAATGCAATTTCTTGAACTTTTGAGCTCATTGAAATGTTTTCAGTCATTCTTTCCTTGTGTATTTGTATGACCTTTTTTACTACTTTGACAATGACCAACACTAGAATCACACACATGCTGCACATCGAAGTCCTCGGGGCTGCGAACATCTCCTGAGGATCATATATCAGAGAGAAAGTCGGACGAGGCCGTGGAGGAGTGAATGACAAAGACAGACGGCGAGCAGCAGGGACAAGAGAATGGAAAAATGAGAAAGTGCTGGAACGATTGATGGATAGCTGAACAAAAAAAAAAATGGGGGGGTGGGGGTTTGAGGGAAAGTGCAAAATTCCTGAGAGCAGTAAAAAGTTGTCTTGCTCCATGGATTATAGCAGCATGCAAACTGTAGCATGGTGTTATGGGGAGCTCACATCACATTTATAAATAACTTGACTCAGCTTTTATTTATCACTATTCCTTTTAATAATAAAACAAATGACAAGAAGACAAAAAAGTCGCTGCGTCTTTTAAGCACAGAGGCAAAGCTAACGACAAGGAGCATGATGGATTATGTTCATTTTCAGTAATAAAGGTTTAAAAAAGACAATTTTGACTTATCCACCCTGCCACGTGGAATAAATACACCTTTGTGATCCAGAGTGCTACAGTTTATACATGAATTATTTTACTTTCTTACTTACTTACTGTCGCTTGTGAGAAAGAGGACTGGTGGTGCAGGCTCATCTCACGACATCTGATGTAAAATAATCGGTTAATATCATCAAATCAAATCATGCTTTTGGTGGAAGGTCTTGTGTCCTTATTAAGAGGTGCAACCTCCACCTGGACCCTGCTGTAGTCCACAGTCTGGATAATAGGAAGGTGTAAAGAGTGGGAGAGATGGGAGTTTGACCATAATACAACAAATACCTGTTTGGCCACGGTTCAATGAGGACTCAGTATGTGTCAGGGGACTGGTGCCTCTCACCAGCTCCTGTCTGAACATATAGCAGTTTAAGCTGGAAGCTGGTATGCTGTCCACATGTGGAACAAAGCTCCAGGACAGATGAATGGACACTTTCAGTGACCGTGACAAGGCAGGAAATGTGCGACACCCATACAGGTAAGAATGAGTGAGGGTGATAATGTGTGGGTGCATGAGAACGTGTGCAGCCCCTCCCCTTTAGATGCAGCCTCTTTTCATCGTTAAGCAATAGGTGTAAATATTTTCCCAATTGTGACCATGTGGATTAAAAAGGTTAAATGCACGGTTTTAAAGGAATAAAATGAAAGCCCACAACTGCTTCCTGTGTGAAGATAAAATGGAGAAATGGCGTCGTAAACAGAGAAGAAGTCCCATTCCCTCCGTGTGTGTGTGTGTGTTGTGACCTGAGCTGTCCTTTGTGATTTGTGTCCTTTGTGCACGTGCATGTTAGTGCATGTGAGTTCCTCCCATAGGCCCTCCCCATGTTCACACGTGACATGACCCCAGCTCGGATGTAAACAGGACTCGCGGGTGGACATAAGGATGCTCTGAAATAGGGGGGAACAATCATGATTGACTGCTGATAGTGACACTGGCTCCAGTTGACGTGGCCAACCCAAGATGGCGGCACCTGTATCCAGGACATGGAGTGGTTCTAAAATTAAGATGCTTCCTCCATCTTTAACTACAGTCGATGGGCCCGTTGAGAGAGTGCTCCATGTGCTGAGGGACAGTCCTGTAAAAAAGCTTCAAAAACCTTAGAGCATATCACAGCTTTTCTTTTTTCATTATTTAGAAACTGTGTATTTGTTTTAATATCATCCCGACGACATCACCTGCAGTGTATCTTCTCACAGGCACATGAAATATGTGCTTGTCCGCAGATTGAATTTTAACAAAAATAAAAAGTACCATTTCCTCCTGTCATATACAATATAAGTTAAATACAGATAAATACGCTTCCAAACAACTTCAGTTTGGTTTTATATTAGAATCCAATTTCTCTCCTTTCATATCTAAATCTGCCACTTTTAAGTGTGGAATTATAACGAGTGCATTCCTCTTTTTTTTCTAGTCTTGCAATTGATTTCATTGTCCATTAATATCATTATTTATAACTATGAATCAAATAATCATTTAGTGCAGGGTTCTTCAACGTTTTTCAGGCCAAGGACCCCCAAACTGGGCAAGAGATGGAGCAGGGACCCCCTACTATATATATGTATATATACAGTATAAAATTGTGTTTTATATTAAACTGGGCCTAGTGCCTTGTGTAAACATAGCTACCCTTGAAAATTAGAAGAAAAAAAAATATTTAAAAATTAAAAAAATTGTCTAATCAACCAAAGACTTCGCGACCCCCCTGCAGTACCTCCGCGGACCCCCTAGGGGTCGCGGACCCCCTGTTGAAGACCTCTGATTTAGTGTATAAAAGGTTTAAGAATGTAAAAGGTCAGCTCATCCCTTGCTGATCAACATGTTGCTGTGTTAAGCTTGTGTAACAAAGCACCTGCTCTACACACTGTAAACTGTATGTTAACTATTTGAAATATGTAGGCGTGTCTGTCTAGGCCATATATATATACATAAGCATCTCTTTGAAGTGCTGAGTGTGTGTAATACCGATGTATACAGGCACACGAGCAGGAGACAGTATAGGCATGTACGGGCGTACAACCTATTTACATAGTGTCTGACCTTACAGAGGCCAAATATAAGAAAGAATGATGAATAATTGAGTGATTGTTTATAAATAAATAAAAAGATACGTAACATCTGAGATGGAGAATACATTTTTTTCACACATATGACAGCTAAACCTCTGTGCAAACTTCACAAATGATTTCAAATGTAATGTCCCTATCATCACTGTAGTGATTGAAGGCAGCGTATTTACTCATGCATCACCTCCATTGCTCCCTCCAGAGATCGAATGAGTTAACATTATAATCCCCACTGGTGACACAAAGGCCCCACGTTGCTATAAACTAAAACTACATGGGATTAACACTAAACCTTGTTTGTTCGTGTAAGAACATCTGGTTCTCTAATCTAATCCGCACCAAAATAAGCTGCTCCTCAGATTCTCAGGATTTATTCAACATGTATATTATTTAAAGATTGTAAATATCCTAATGATAAATATGATAGCTCCTCAATAGTGGATTGCCACCCGCTGGCTGGTAACAGTTTAGCCAATGCACTCTGCTTCCTCCATGTTAGTGGAGGGGACACGAACCAAGCTAAAAAGTATAATGTCAAATTCACAGCTCATATTCCTGATGAATTTGGTTTGAATTAGTTATTTGATGCCATGAGAACTGGATTATACTTCATGATTCCCAACTGAGACAAAATCGCTTTTGGTCGAGCGCATGTATCGAGGGTTGTACCGCGGCTCCTTCCCCCCGATCACTGCTGCACAGACTATTGCCGCTAATGCACAAGATGGCAGTTTTCGTATCCAGGATAGTGCGGCTTCACTTCTGAATATGGATGAAGTGGAGACTGGTCGTCCATGTTTACTTACGGACTATGGTTTGGATTCACACTGGCAGAAAGCTACAGCTACAGTAGCTCTGACAGTTGTAAATGGAAAAACATGTCACACTGCAGCCTTCATGTCTCTGGGGCTCAGTTTCAGCAGCTGGTGCACATCAACAGTTAACCAACGTACGACAAAGCGCTATCAAAGTCAATACAGTTAACGACGACATATTTCCAAACCCCTGCTGCAACGTGAACTGCTGGTTGTGAGGTGAAAATCCCCTCAAAGCTCGCTGGCTACCTGCAGTCAGACCTGTTCAGTTTGACCCACATTAGCATCTTGTTATCAGCAGCCAGTTTCACCACAACATCTGTGGACGTCAATCATTGACAGGAGGAAACATCTGCCCTCTTCGAGCTGATAAAAGAGAAACTGAGCCAGACTGAGAGTCGGAGTTAGAGCTAAACTGCAATGAGGAATATTACTGTTGTAAAAGGAGTAATGCTTTAGTGATAAGTCTAAAGTTGCAGGAGATAAAAACGCGACTGAGATGGTTTTATTGGGGTCATTATTAGAGGAGTGTCCAGGTACAGATAACCCCAGTTTCTAAATTTGTGATAAAACGTATGAGGAGGTGACTTTATGGCACCTATCTCTGTTCTCCTTCAGTTTTTGTTTTTCACATTTGGCATTTGTCAACTGATATGTTTGCCTTATGCGTGTCCCTTTCCCTCCCACTCATTGGACCAGAACTCCCTGTTCTGGGCCAATGGGAGAACAACATGCACATCCTGCCTCCAAACTTCTGTCTGCATTATTTTCTCCTCCTCGCTCGGCTCTGTCTCTTGGTTTGACGCAGGCCTTCGGGTTTGTCTCTCCTCACGCGAATCCCGGCATTTACTGTAATCAGACGAGCGCAGAGATAGGCTTGTGCTGAGTTGACAACAGTAAGCAAGTGCCGCCACGAACTAGAACACAAAGACACAGCCGGAGAGGTGAGCATGGGAGCAGATAAGGCAGGCGACCAAACAGAACAGATGGATTTTAATGGGCCGAACCAGGGGGATAAATAAACTGAAGTCCAATATTTCTTTTGCTTTTCCTGAAGCCGACCATCATCCATCAGGGGACGAAAAAGTGTACTTACAGTCACAGAGAAGCTGGATGTGTCTCTTCCTGCATGCTTTTGTTTGGGGGGGGGGGGGGGGGGGGGGGATCTCTGACGAACGAGCATCACCACCCCTCTGCTTATTTGTGTTTCTGTCTCCAACCTTACGTCACTGTGCCGGCAAACAAATCTATTCGAAACTTCCCGTCATGAACACAAGACGCAAGGTCACACTCGACCTGTTTTGGCTAATACCAGAGCAGAGTAGACTCATGATAGTCCAAGGCCTTGGTGACCTGCACCAAACACTGCAAAAGTTCCCCTCTCCACTAAGTACTAGTATTAACATGTCTAAACATGTCTGCATGTATAAGTGATGAGTTCAAAGGCACGCGGCGCACACGCACACGCACATGTCCACTCTCAGCTGTTTACACCAACATACACGGTGTTTAATACTGACAGGAAACTTTCTGACACCATAATGTATCACACTTGGACCATATGAAGACATTTAGACCACAGGAGGACACTTGAACCCCAGGAGGACACAGATTTCCATTGGATTTACCCACTGACTCTCTGATGGTAATTACAATATTAGGCAGGTATTTGGTCATAAACAACAGTATTGGACTAAAGCTGAGAAATGAATTGCGTATTGTAGATCAAAAATAAACTAACAATTTTGCTCATCAATCAGTCATTTAAGACATTATCTGGTTCCAACGTCTCAGTTTGAGGGATTTTTCTACTTTTCTCTGTTTTTTACATCATCTTTGTGTTTTGGACAATTTTTCATGGACCCAAAATGATCTCACAGCGTATCGAGATATTGCGTTAGCATGAGCTGGACAGATAGACGGACGACCCCATAACATTATACTTCAGAGTGGGTGACAGCTTTAGCTGGAAGCATTTTAAAAATTGGTATAAGTAGTTGAGTTTAATTGGATAATTAAAAATGTTCACCTGATCATGGTGTTAGATGAAAAGTCACTTACAGTTCATCCTAAGGGGGAAATTAATGTGTGGACTAAGTTTCACAGCAATCCATCCCCTTGTCAACCCCATGGGGACACAGGAGGAAATATCTAATGATTGTGATTAGGTTGTGATTAGGTTACATTTCCTGGACACTATAAATATATGTAACAATACATAAAATTGCTGCTGAGCTACTGTATTTCAGTCAGGATCAATCCAAAGGACAACAGACAAGACACAAATGGTCTTTTAAGACCAGAGACATTTTCTTCAAGTTTATGCACAACATCACCGTATCATTACTGGAAAGAAAGAAATCGGTTTTATTGTGGGTATTATTGCTCTGTGTCAATCAATTTCCCCTCAGCATCAGAGGCATGCCGCAGCAGATACTGTATCAGACAGATAGAAATATGTTCTCGCTCTGACAGAACACAACAGTTACATGTTTTCGCCCCATACAGGGGACTATAAGTCGCAGATTACGGGACATAAAAGTCGACCTTGGCTTGACCTACTGGGACTGTGAACCATTAATTTCAACATTTCTCTGTGTTAATTGGACTGAAACAGTGGTCTGTTTACACACTCCCTGTTAACCCTGACAACTACAAGGATTCTGTGTCACTTAATGGGCCTTGCACTGTGGACACAAAAATGACTTTTGTCTAAACCTGTTAGTTTAGTGTGTCTGTCCTGGTGCTGTGTTTGACTCACTATAGAGTGCTGTGTAGATTAGAGTGTAACGATAAAGTGAAGCACCATCCATGGTACCACAACAATAAGCAAACAAAATTATGGAGCTAAATGGTAAATGGACTGTATTTAAATAGCATTTCTCCAGTCTTATCGACCACTCAAAGCACTTTCCAGTACAAGTCACATTCCCCAAATCACACACACATTTATACAGCGGTACACAGTTGGCATACCCATCCATCCATCTATAGTCTTTTGCTTATTTGGGCTCGGGTCATGGAGTAAGCCGGCCAAGTAGGGTATCCCTGACTTCCCCCGTCACGCTTTCCAGCTCTTCCTGGGGATCCCAAGGGTTCCCAGGCCAGATGGGATACGTAGTCCCTCCAGGGAGTTCTGGGTCTACCTTGGGCCGACTGGTTGGGCAGGCTTGGGAAACCTCCAACGGAAAGGTGCCCAGGAGGGTCCTCTTTCCTGTTAAAAATACAAATTAATGTCCAGCACCCTCCTATCATGCTATTGTCTCTGTTGTCAAACATGTGTAGTATAACTGAGCCAAAATTCCTATTATTGTTAAAAATTAACCAGGGTGAAAAACGCAGTAAAGCCACCAGGACTCTTAATAAAAATAAAAAATTGGACCCTTAATACACTCCTGACCTTGTGGTAGTGTGAGCTCTTCTTGCACCATGCACTTTACAGTTACTGTACATCCATTCATTCATTATCTATACTGCTTATCCTGTACAAGTCGCAGAGGAGCCAGTCCCAGCTGATATTGGGTGAGAGGTGAGGTACACCGTGGACAGGTCACCAGTTTATTGCAGGGCGAACATGTAGAGACTAACAACCATTGACATTTACATTCCCATTCACAATTTAAGACAATTCAGGGCCTAACTCCAATCTGCATGTCTTTGGACTGTGGGAGGAATCTGCAGTGTCCAGAGAAAACCCACACAGGCGGGGGGAGAACTTGCACTCCTCACAGAAAGACGCTGGCTGACATCAGGATTCGAGCCAAGGAACCTTGCTGTGAGGCAACAGTGCCAACCACTGCATCACCGTGCCGCTCTAGTCACTTCACAGCAGCTGATAAATCCTCACATAGTTGTAAACAGCAAAGCAGATTCTGAGGTATTTCCCCACCCTGATTTCCAGAAACATGAAAACCCAATTTAATTGATGAAAAGGTTTTATTAGTTAGAATCTATCGCTTTATTAGTTAAAACCTATCGTTTTAACGCTCGCAAACTCTTTTACTGGGCCTGCTTGTAAATGTAAAAGGAAACTGAATCAACTGGAGAGCAGCTAATTGTGTGCAGAAGACAAAGTGTTTCTGTGTCCCGATCAGACACAATACTGTTACTGTAAGATCAAAACAACTCAAACGACAGATCATTTGTCTCCTCTCACCCTCACTGAACTCATGAGACATACTGTATTTCTTTCATTCACTAAACACGGCTTAACAAAACAGCATTATTTGAAAAAAAAACGAATCTGCCCATCAAAGGATGACGTTAGTGATCGAAACACTCAGAAGATAGAAAGATGTGCTGTATGCTTACAGGGTGTGTTCCTCAGGCTGCACATGTTTACGCCTATTACAGAGTAAAGGGCAAAGATCTGTACAAATAACTATACTGAAAAACAGAAACTGTTCTTCATCCTGTTAACATGTGACTGTTGTCATATGAGACATTTAACAGATCACCCACTTACGGTTACGGTCAACTTTGAACGAAAGCTTTGTATGTCGCTTTTTATGACCTGTGAAAATGTACGGAAACAAGTAATTTTTCTCATAGCACCAAAGATGTGCGAGCACTTCATAATCAGAGAGGTTTATGATAGAGAATATGAATTGGATGGAGAGTTATTCTTGATATAAATGTGGGAACACAGAGATAACGGGTTGAGATAATGTTGTGAAATATGTTTTGATTACACAAGCATGTTGCAGGACAGAAACACTGCTCTTTGTTTTCGGCACCATATGATCTGTTGAGGTCACTGATGAACCTCCAGCCCACGGCGTGACCTCACTCATCCCACAGCGCCTCCTCTCTGGCTTCTATCGTCTCCTGCAGCTCACACATGAGGAGAGAGCATCGACCGAAACGCCCTGCTCACTGATTCAGCCTTTTGTGGAGAAGGCTTGAAATGAATCTGTTAACCCAGTTTGAGAATAGCTAGTGAAACTGGCAAAGACTTGTCAGAGGAAAACTGTATCTAATAATAATAATAATAATAATAATAATAATAACAATAATAATAGTATTCACAATCATGATCGTAATCATAATAATAATAATATAATAATCACAATCATGATCGTAATCATAATCATAACCATAACCATAACCATAATAATAATAATGAATCCAAGTGGTTCAATATTCCTGTTTGAAAAGTGTATTCAATTGCATCATATTTTCCTTATCCACTTTTCCTCAAGAGTGCATTTATGATTTTTTTCCCCTTCCCATTCCATTTCATTTCCATTGTCGAAGGGACTTCACACAGTCATCTGTTGTGTTGTGTTAGATAATCACAGCTCTTGTCCTGTGACTAAGCAAAATTCAAAAACATAATGGAGTCAATTTAGAGACATGGGACCATTGACGTGCGGATTACGCTTCCTCCGAATTCAGCATACTCCTTTCTTCCCTGATATTAGTGAGGGAGACAAGGATCTATACAACCTAATAGGCAATCCAGTAATATGATTTGGTATGCTGATGTATTTATATCTTTTCTACATATACAATCTATGCCTTGCATTTTCTCTCATTCTCATGTCCCTCTGTTATCAAACCAACTCTCCCCTTGTGTAAGTGGGGTTTCTCCAGGTTCTCCAACTTCCTCCGCAAATCCAAAAACAGATTGGGGTTATGTTCATTGCAGAGCATAAATTGGGAATGGTTGTTTGTCTATGGTTGTTGACCCTTTGGTTTGCTGACAACCTCTCTTTTGACATTTCAAAAGTGTTGACAAATCTCACATGTTGCATGCAAAAGTTTCAAAACTATATATTGGGTCAAGCTCAAAAAGCACTCCAGATCTGAAACGTCCCATAATGCAACTCTGTGTCTCTCTAGC